>NC_041385.1:388543810-388559017 GCF_002162155.2 Triticum dicoccoides | reverse complement strand
TTTGATGATATTTTATAAAAAAATATTACTGTCTTATAAAAAAATTACTGTCTTATAAAAAAAATATTACTGTCTTATAAAAAAAATTACTGTTATGATTTAAACAAGTTTGAACATATTTAAAAACAAATAAGTATCAAACAGCATTTTAAAATGCATAAATTTTTTTTTGTGGAGCCTAGGAATCGAACCCAAGACCTCCTGGTGTGAGAACTGGCACCTGACCAGTCGAGCTAGTAGAGGGGAGTTGATGTGGATGAGGTCACGTGGGTGATAACCTGTTGGCTCGAGCGGAAATAAAAAAAAATACTAATGGCGCACCAGGCCGAGGTGCGCCATTAGCATGTATATACTTATGGCGCACCGAGGGGTGGTGCGCCATTAGTATTGTGCCCCCCTACTTCGTACCCATCCCCCCTCTCTCCCTCGCCCGAGCCCGAGCCCTCGATCCCCTCTCTCTCCCTCGGCCGAGCCCGAGCCCTCGATCCCCTTCCCCTCTCCTCTCCCTTGCCCGAGCCCTCGCCCTCGATCCCCTTCCCCTCTCCTCTCCCGACGCCGCCGCCCCGCCGCCCCGCCGCCCTCGACGCCGGCCAGATCCGCCGCCACCTCTACTCGAGCTGCTCCCATCGACCACGCCGCTGCTCGCGTGCTTCTTCTCTCCCGCGACCCCGACATCGTCCCCGCGACCACCGTCGTCCCCGCGACCACCGGCCCTCCTCCGCCGCGACGACCAGGCGCCGCCGTCCGTGGACCACCTCGAGCTCTATCCCTGTCCGCGTGAAGATCCCCTCCACTCCGCGGGCAGGGGCTCTTCTCCTGCCGCTGCAGCTACAAGAGGAGAGGAGCACCGGCCAGCCACCACCGACGGACGCCTCCATCCCCCCTTCCTCCTTCGCCCGACGAGCCTCTTCACTGCGGGAACTTGCTGCTACTGCTAATCCAAGCTGCACCACCTACCTCGCCAAAGCTCTGTCCCGGCAGCTCTCTGTGAGGTAAAAAATCTACTTTTCTGATGTACAAATCCCTATTTGTGCTTGCTTCCATATGTGAGATAGATACCATATTGTTGTTGTGTTTGTGTGAATTATTGCTGCCATATTTGTGTGAATTCTTGCTGCAATAATACAAACTGTGTTGATGTATGTCAAATATATGGTCAGATTAGCCTATATTAGTATATGTGTTGATTGATTAAAGTGTTATGACAACAATGCATGACAGCAAGCAAGCAGAGCGGCTCCTCCTCCCCTTCGACGCCAAGCAAGCAGAGCGGCTCCTCCTCTCCCTCGACGCCAAGCCAGGTGAGCTGCCCCGTCCCCCCTCGGCTGCTTGCTTCTATCCATCCTAACCCTAGCCCCTTCTCCATTGCAGCAGCCCGCCACACTCCTCTCGAGGAGGAGAGGAGAGGAGAAACCCGCGCAGCGCCGTCATTTCCCGCACGGCCTCGGCACCGTCTCCTCCCCTCCAAGCTCCATTGAATCCAAGCTGCTGCTAAGGTGAGCTTTTGCATCTGAATTCTCCTCCTCTCCTCCCCTCGGCACCTATGTACTCATTTTGCATCTGAATTTATTTGGATCCATTGCACCTTTGCGTTACAAATTATGAAACTGATGCAATTTGTTTGGTGGGCTTTCGTGGAAATGTGCATCAACTTTCCTAAAAGTTAAGCTTGTCTTGACTCTTGACTAGGTGTAATTATGAACTGGACGCGCTTTATGACTAGATGGTGATGCTAGGTGTGCTGATGTATACTTGCTGTCAATTGGATCATGCTTCTTTAGGTTTCATTGGTCATGCTGTCAATTTTCTTGTGGAATGTGGGTGTCAATGCGTACTTTGATGTCAATTGGATCATTCTTCTTTAGGTTTCATTGGTTGGCCTGTTATTTTGTTTGCTGCCGTCTTTGTCTAGTAAAACTGCCTGATTAGGTTTCTATTCAACCTCAGAATGCTTTCAGTTCTGTTTTGTCAGGCTGATATTGACTATACTATTTAGTTTATACACTAGTTACCCAGAAAGTTGGTCTTCCTCCTAGCAAGAATATACAGTATTAGATAATACATGATGGACAGTACTACTTGTCTATTTACAATGAGACAGGGGGCCCGTGGTATCATTATGGGGCTGTGCTGCTGTATTATGCCTATAAAAACACTTGTTCGGTCAATTAAACAAGGCATTGAAAATTGACAGGGCATTTTTGTTTTCTGTTGAACCTAAGCAATTTCATACGCTTGACAAAGTTGATGCTTTATTCCTGATGTATAATTTGTTTGTCACATGCTACTGTTGATCCCAAGTTTGATGCATAACAATTGTTGTATGAGTTCTCCAAATGAACAGGAGTACTCCTCTATTTTGATATGAAATCACCATGATAGGTCCACATGCTACTGTTGTCAACATGATAAATAGTTTCAGTTAATTACCTCTAAAACTATTCTTAATTAACTGATGATTTGCTACAACCAGTGCATGCATGCCTTTTTTCTTCTTCATTTTTAGTAAAGTGCTCTATTCTGGGTCATGGACTTTGTGCCATGGACCAGTGCATGCATGCTGTTGCTGCTGTACTACTTATCAAGTGATGTTGCTGCTGCTATCTGCGAGTTGTTGCTGCTAGTTGTGATTTTGTCAAGTGATGCTGCTGCTACTTGTGATCTTCTAAAATAACCCCTTTCTCCTGAAACGTTGATTAATTTCCGTTTCGGTTGAGAAATGGGGCACTCCTAGGTCAAGAAAATTAGCAAAGGTCATGCCCAATTTTCTTGACCTAGAAGGTGCCCGATTCTCAACCGAAATAAAAATTAATTTGCTTTAGTGGTTGGATTAGTTTAGTATTTTATTCACACACTCAGACACCCTTGCTTGCCATGTGTGATAGAGAGATAGTGAGAGGAGACAATAAGCTATCTGCAGCTTAATTTGCATTGCATACTAGCTAGATAGCTTTTGTTTTTCAGGACCAACCGAACAATACATACATATACCTGTAGGCACCAGCTTAATTTCCAAGGCAGGACAATTACTTGCTTCATTATATTCATCCATCCATCCATTTTGCATCATGTACAGAACCAAAAATAATCGGAGTTTCTGTCTGGCTTCAGAAGTCATAACACATGCATTTGGGTAACCCTAAATGTCAAAATTGCACAAGTCTAGACCCCTTTATGCCATATACTTTCTATTTTTCTTCATCGGAGTTCGACTGCGCATTAACCCAACATGTGCATGACTCGATGGTCCAGGAAGGAAATCGTTTCCTTTCATCAGCTAGAAAAACTGCCAACGTTTCAAAACTGCAACTTGATGAAGATTGGAGTATATCCTAATAAGTTTACCCTGTTGGGGCACATCACATACACACATTTGCTCAAGTCCACTCTGGCCCATGTAGAGCTGAAACCCAGTTTAGTTCCTTGTATCACTTGTCGCTGAAAACCGTTTGATTGTTTTCACGGAAATGATTTACAAGTTCAGCAAGTGATGAGGTGTGAGAATAACATATTCATTAGGGTAGGCGTCTCCTGCCCTATGCTGAATGTGGTGCAATATTCGACGCAGATTCATAATTTGCAGCTTAGCTTATCTCTTGGCCCTCCAATTAAAATATAGGGGTTGACTTCACCACGGCCGAAGCTTCTCTGCATCTATATATAATGGACATTCCCTAGCTTCTGAACAATCAACACAAAGCAGCAGGCCTGAGTGTCTCCAATAGTCATCCTTGTGTTTGTGTAGGTTTTCTTTCCTTGGTCCATTGAGCCTTCATTCATGGTTATGAATGATATGCAATGATCAGCCTGCTAGCGTTTATCCTCACCGCGTGTTTGAACACCCTGCGGTGTAGTAAAAAGTAATTACAGATACACTCACCCACATAAGTATTCAACACAATGAAAAAATAGTACAAATTAAGGAAAGGCAATACCATTTCAGACGCTTGTCTTCTAAAAAGAAGAGTGAACTTTCTAGACACACCCCTCAAGAACTAGGTTACCCTGAGAACGTGGACTTGGACCTTAGCAACAACACACTAACAGGTTCTATCCCAAAACACCTAGGCAATATCACAAACATCTCTCAATTGTTCCTTGACAATAACCAACTTTTTGGCGATATTCCTCGAGAATTAGGTTATTTGGTCAACTTAGAGATTTGTTCCTTGACAATAACCAACTTTTTGACCAAACTTTGTTTCTATTTAGAGAGAAACATGGCCCACAATGATGAGGCCGGGGGTTCGGGCGGCAAGGCATTCTGGGAGCTGTCCCAGGAGATGGAGGAACAACCTCACTTGTATGAGGCCGCCGCCTTCCCCACCGATCCTGAGACCACGGATGGTGCCGCCGAGGATGACCACACTGATGCCACCACTGATTGTGCCGCCGAGGATGCCACCACTGATGATGGCGGTGCACGCACAGATGGCAGCCAACCGAAGAGGCAACGGAAGGACCGGCGCCCGATCGTGCTCCGCACCCTCAAGGAGGAAGTTACTGAAGTGGACTCCAACGAGAATCCAACGGCGCCCGAACGAATAGTCAAGGGGTACTCGCTTCAGCTCGGTGCATTGTCCAGAGCACCGTCTCGATCAACACCGAGAACCTGAGGCATCCTGACCGAGGGAATTTGCGCAACCTCCTCTTCACGAAGCTGCACGAACGATACAAGTTCCCCGCTGAATTTGAAAACACAAGCCTCAAAGGGAATAAAGTGAACAATGCTGCCCTCACGAAGATGAGCAAGGCCCTGTCTACTTGGTCAAGGAGAATGATCGAGAAAGGTGAGAGTTATCAGAAGATCAAGGAGAAAAATCCTTCGATCACCGAAGATGACTACAACGACTTCAAGATCAATTGCTCGAGCACCGCAAGCTCCCAATCAAGTGAGTGGGGGAAACAAATGCGGGAGCTGAACATAGGGGAACACACACTCGGTCCCGGCGGTTACAGAGTGGCGGAGCCTATATGGGACAAGGAGGATGCGGACTGTGCCGAGCAAGGCCTACCGCCCCGCTTCGAGAAATACAGCGGTAACAAGCAGACTAGGAACTATGTCAGGGCCCGGTACAAGGAGGACCCGATAACAAAGGAGCTTACCACGGATCCGAAGACCAGGGCGCTTGAGCTTGTTCTGGTAAGGAATACACCCCCGCGTAATTAGCTCCATATGGTTGCATTTTAATTAATGAAGCCAAATTTCTAAATGGTTCACATTCCTTCCGCAGGCGACTGAAAGCAGTAGCGCGGAGTCGACTAAGAGCAACCCTTGGGACACCACTCTAAATAGGGGGTTGAATGTAACGAAGAACAAGGATAAGCTCAGTAAGCCGACGTCAGTTGGTCGTGTGGCCGGCAAAGGCTTGTCGACAAAATGGGGGTCATACTATACCGCTGGTGTGCGGAAGGAGAAAAAGACCAGCTCGGAAAGCCAGGCGCGAGAGGTTCAAGAACTCAAGGCACAGGTGGCGCGGATTCTGGAGATTGTCCAAGAGCAAGTGGAACAACGACTCGGAGCGACGATCACCGCCCTTGTGCCTACCTTGATCTCGGGGTTGAGTGCGTGGATTGCGGGCGGCCAATAGGGGCCGCCCCCGATTCCTAGCTTCACGGCCAGCAACTCGCATAATGCGATGGCGGGGCCATTGGTGCCTCCGGTGGAGGCGGCATTGGTGTCTCCGACGCCTGCACGGGAGCTTAATGCACCCGGGTGTACGCCGGCCGGCACCTCTTCAGCAAGCGGCCCCTCCGTCAACTGCACGCCCGCCGTTGGCGGTGCCTCGACATTAGCCGAGCTCGACGCCATCATCACGGTAACTAATTAAGCCTCTCTCGGCCGAGGACTTCATCTCCTTGCCTTTGACTGGGCATCCCTGACGCCCTACATGTTTTCGCAGGGCGCCGCCGACGTTCCGTGCACTCTCCTCCACTTCGTGAACAACGAGTTGGTCGATGTCGCCAAGGGCAAAATCGTTCAACCGGGCAACCCCTTGTTCCACGGTACCCAGATGCCACCCAACTTGTTTAGGGTTCAACTGGTTCGGGTGCTGCCAGGCTGTGACGACTTGTTACCTCCAATTCGACCCGTCGGGGCCGACGATGAAGACGTGATGACCCTCAGCGCCTGCCTGAGCTGGCCCCTGCTTTGGCCGAAGAGCCAGATTCGTTTGGGGGCGGGGGACACCACCCCAAAGACAACACCGCCAGTCGTGCCGGCGCCAAGTCGGCCCCATGGCAAGACCGCCGTAACGGTGCCGGACATCCCTATGCCACTGGATCCAAACATGCATATGGCACAGGATCAGAACGACGACGACGACGACGATGATACATTTGGCAATGTCTATCAGTACTTTGCCGAGCATGGGTACGATGGCGACTTCATGGGGCCTCCTTCTCAAGAACCAAACCCAACAAAAGACGTGTGCAATCTAGCTCATACCGCGGAGAAGCCAAGTTGCAACAGGTGCCGTCTAGCGTTCAGCTCTTAGGAGACGCCTCCAGCTGCCGACTTCACCGAGCCTCAAATAGGCGAGGTGCGAAATATTATCAGCCCCAACACACTCAAGAAGGCGGTCTGTGAGCAGAACTCGGTCCCATTACAGGAGAAGAAGAAGGCACGCAAAAGAAAGACTAAGAAGGGTGCGAGCCAGCCGGCACCGAGTACGATCCGTGCTCAGGACGGGCCACCTTCACCGCAGGATATCTCGAGGAGGGTGCATGTGGCGGGTAGGGCGATGCTACCGACAAATATGCTCAATGCTGCAACCGGTGCTATGCGGAGTCTGCATGACAGTGTTCTTGCTTTGGAGAAGCGGCGTCTCAGAGAGAAGGATGTGGCATACCCGGTTTTCGCGGCCAAGGTGCCAGAGGGCAAGGGCTTTGTGGATAACTCCATCGGGCGTACGATCGTCCTGCATTTTGATGACATCCACGCTATGTTGAACCTTCATCCGCTGCACTACACCTTCGTTCGGCTATTTTCGCTGAGTATGGAGATGCGGATCATTCGCGACAAGACCCCAGACATCGTGATAGTCGACCCCTTCTACATGCATGCCAAGATCTTGGGCAGCGCTGGGGACCGACAAGTCGTGAGTTCTTACCTCGAAGGCGTCATTCTGGCAAACCAAGATAAGGATAACTTCCTCGTGCCTTACTTTCCCGAGTAAGTCCTCCCCTCAACCGGCCCGTAACATATGAATTCTTACATTTCGATCGTTTTTCTTTTAACATTCCGTGTTTTCTGCAGTGACACACGTTGCACGCTCATCCTCCTAAGCCCCAAATATTCTATGGCCACGTATTTCGACCCGGACCGTCAGTCGAACGTAGACTACACAAATGTCAAGAAGGTTCTTGATGATGTTCTCCCCGGCTACGCCCAATCTGGAGGCACCTTCACCAGGCCTATTCGTAAGTACGGCAAGCACGTGTTCTCCCACAATACGACGTTCTGCTGCGTCAAGCAGCCGCCTGGCAGTCAGAAGGGTGCCTACTACGCCATCCATCACATGCGGGCGATCATACGGGACCATCATCAACTTCTTCTACCGAGTAAACTCAAAGATTGGGCCGCGAGCGTGTCGGCAATCCAGGACGCGGACCTCCGACAAGAATTCTTTCGCATCCAGTCGGAGTTTGCGGAAATCATCCATCAAGATGTCCTTCGTACCTCGGGGCAGTTCTACCTCCGAAATCAACCGTCCAACAGTGACATCGACACAATGCTACAAATGCAGGATGACAACGCCCGTTCTTTCATGACTCCCACGATAGACGGCGGCTTCATCCACGCTCCGGTCCCTTGAGTCGAGTTGTCTAGTTCTGAAACATCGATTGGCTCATGTTGTAATTAAACTTTAATGAACTTGTAGTATGTCTCTTTGGTTTCGAGAGTCGTTCAACTTGGATGTAATCGATGCTATTAATGTCTTGCTTTTCTCTTCCGATCGTTCTTTTGCATACTTATATATTGCTTATGTATTGTCTGTGAATTGGTACTAACGTTTCGTTTGGCTAGTGCATAGCGATGCCGATGTATGTCGTGTACAAGGGTAAGGTTCCCGGAGTCTACGATGACTGGGAGGAGTGTCGGAGACAGGTTCACCGATTCAGCGGTAACAGTTACAAAGGGTACACCACTAGGGCCGAGGCCGAATCTAGATACGCCCGCTATCTAGCGGGAGAGGGGAGGGAGCGTTGGAGGAACCGGATGAACACGAGTTTCATCGTGATGATGCTCATCGTGATGACCGCAGCTCTCTTCTATGTGATGGTAGTTTAGATGATCGATATCGACTTGTAATGTGAAGACAGACTCGCTACTCGCGGTCTCGAGACTTGTAATATAATGTTCTATCTTTGTTCGGTCTTTTCAATTCGGAGACTAATATGATGAATTGTATTCGGAGACTAATATGATGAATTGTATTCAAAGACTATACATTTGATGAATCTGTTGTTGATGTGTGCTGTCTATATTTTGTCAAACTATACATTTTGTAACCTGTGCAAAAAACAGAAAATAAAAAAATAAAAGAAAACCTAATATTCATACTAATGGCGCATCACATGTGTCACACCCTAGCTAGTCATGCATTAGAGTGTTGCATCATGTTTATTCTTTCATCAGAAACTTGAAATGGGGATGACAGAACCCCAGTCCCCTCTGAAACCAACTAGGGTTACTAAAATAATTTTTCAATGAACCTGAAATGCCCTTCTAAAATGCCCATCATTTTTGTCTTGGTTCAGAACCTCTGCCAAAAATGGTGCACATTTTCCTAGGCCATCCTAGGGTTTTTGAATTAAATCATAAATATTTGAATTTGGGCATTTAAAATAATATAAAATATTTAAATGCTCAAATATCTCCAAACTAAAATGTTTCATGTTGGAAATAATCCAACTATGGGCCAGGAATAGTTTGGTGATTTTTGAACTTGCCTAGGTATTTTATTAAATTCAACAAAGTTGCAGATATATTAAATAAAAACAGAAACAGAAGAAAAGGGGAAAACTTACCTGGGCTCCTCCACTGTGCGGCCCAGCCAGCTGGCCGGCCCAGCCAGCAGCCGGCCCAGCCCACCACTGCAGCCCTCCGTCGTCTTCCTCCCCTCGCCCCGAAGCTGCTGCGTGCTCGCGCGCGCACGGCCGCGCGGCCACCTCCTGCTTGCCGACGAGCTCCTGGCCGCGTGGACGACTCCCGCAGGCCGTCCCGATCCCCCCCTGCTCTCTCTCACTCTCTCCCGACTCTTCCCTCCTCTCCCTCGCTCTCTCTCTCACGCGGTCGAGCACCACCGTCGCCGCCGTTCGCCATAGCAGCCATCTCCGACCACCCCTCGCTCCCCTGACTAGCTCAGGAGCTCCGCCTCGACTCCCTCTTCCTCCCCACCGCTCCACAGCTCCCCGGAAGCCCTGCATCGCCGCCACGTCGCCGTTCCCCTCTTCGGGCTCCGATCATCGTCGCCGTCGAATTCGTCGTCTCCAGCGCGTCCCCGAGCCCGCTAACCACCTCTGCAGCCCCGCGGTGAGCCCCCGGATCGTTTCCCCCTTCTCCCCTGGTCTCTTTCGACCTCTAGGCCCTAGCCCCACCTTGGCCGAGAGCTCCACGCCGCCGGCGATGTCGCCGTCGTGGCCACGGTCACCGTAGCACCCAACCGAGCGCACTATCGTGCTCCCCACCTCACCAGGAGCACGCAGCGCGCACTAACGCCTCCCCAAGCCCCCTGCAACGTCGATTCCGACCGCACCCGAACTCCGGCCGCCGCAGCCGAGCTCGCCGCCGTCAACTCCGGCCACCCCGAGCCCGACCACCACCACCAATAGTCGCGGCTCAACCTCAGCAACACGTAGATGCCTTCCGCCGTCCATTTGGTTGCCGGAATGGCAAAAAGCACTTTCGCCGCCGTCTCGGGCCTCGCCGGCGTCATGTCGCCGGTGGGGTTTGACTTGTCCGACCTGGGGTTTGACCCCCGAGTGTCACTGACGCGTGGGCCCTGTCGGTCAGATGGTTAGATTAGCGCTAACCACTGTTAGTTAACCCCTGACACTGACCAGTGGGCCCCAGCGCCACTAATTAGTAATTAGAATTAATTTAACCCTGTTTAACCCCCCTGTCACTGACGTGTGGGCCCCACACGTCAGGTTTGACTCCAGCCAGCCGCAGTTGACCACTGACGTCATGCTGACGTCATGCTGGCGCAATAACTATAATTTCTGGATTTAATTTAAATCAGGAAATTCCAGAATATTATTTAAACTTCAAAAATTCATAACTTTTATTCTGTAACTCCAAATTGGACAAATTATATATGAAAAATGATCAGAAAAATCCAATCTATCCATCTGTACTATTTTCATGCATGATCAAACAAGTTAAATTGATGTTTTAAGCAGAACAAGGAAAAGCACTTTAAAGGGCCATATTTGAATTTGAAATTTGAATCCTTGATTCAAATTTGTTCAAACCCTTCTGGTTTTAGTTGCATTAGCCCAATACACTCATTTTGCCATGTCTCATGCATGCATCATATTGTTGCATACTGTTTGGTAATGTTTGTGTATCGGTGCTCTCTACGGCAGGTTCTGTCTCCGAGGAGTACCGTGATTACCCTAACGAAGAACCGTATCAGTGCATCGAACCATCAGGCAAGCAACCAACCATTTGATCATATCGATACAATCCCATGTTCTCGCTCCTGCTCTCTTTTACTGCATTAAGACAACGCGATTCAAACTGCTGTGTGCTACGGTAGTTGAACCCATTTCCTCTGCATGACCTGTCATTGCCACAGTAACTAGATGAAACTCACTAGCATGTGTAGGAGTTGATTGAGCCATATGTATGTGTTGTTCCTACCTTGCTATGCCTGCTATGCTTAGAGTCATGTCAGGTCTGGTTCATCTGGGTGATGGGCTAGAGTGAAATGATTATGTCGGTAATGAGAGTGGTGTGGTGAACACGATTTGGTAAAGGTATCGATGAGAGGCCATGTAGGAGTACATGGTGGGTTGTTTCATTGAAGCCGACCTTAAGCACTGAGATCTGTATGCGTGATTTAAGATACAGCTACTACCATGCATTGGGCCCTGAAATATGACCCCGCTCGACTTCTTATTCACCCTAGCTCTCTGTCCAGGAGTTGCAAGTAGTTTCTGGTGTTTGTAGCCTACTGGAGGCCGTGGACAGCGCTGACCGTAGGGGTGGGCTGTGATGCGGTAGGTACGTGGCCGGGTGTACCGAATACCCGTTAGGTATCTCGGGAACCCTGTTCACATCGTTCGGGGCCGTATGGGAAACCTCGGCCGGACTCCCTGCGGATGGAACCTGAATGGGCGATAAACCTGGACTAGAGGCTTAAGTGTTTAGGTAGGTCATGGTCTACACCCACGTCGGCTTTCGCTTGAAGTCTGCCGAGCACATGTCGTGTGCAGACGCTAAGTGGTGGAAACATGTATGAAGAAGTACACCCCTGCAGGGTTATCATAATCTATTCGAATAGCCGCGTCCGCGGTAAAGGACTACTTGGTTGCCTATACAGTTCATAGACAAGTAAATGGAAACTGTTAAAAGCCTCAAGATAAGTGTGAGTGCCGAGGATGGCTCTTCCGTAGGAAGACGGAGGTGGATCCTCGGTAGTGTATTGAAGTGGTGAGTAGTGGACTCGTGTGCGCAAAACCATTTCAAGTTGGAGTATCGTAGGATAGCCTAGCCAAGAGTCAAAGCTGGCTTGCTGCAATAACTCCACCAACCCTTCTTGATACTATGCATGTATGTAGGATCTGATGTAAGTCTTGCTGAGTACCTTTGTACTCATGTTGCTATAATCTACATTTTTACAGAAGACGCTGCAACCCCTTCTGATGGGTTCTATGTAGACGTTGACATCAACGAGTAGGCTAAGGACCCAGGTGGTGACCCTGAGCTTGTGAAGGACTAGTATAGCTAGGCTTTCCAAGCCTCTTTTGTTTTACTAGTTGTCTGTACTCAGACAAGTTACTTCCGCTGCTGGTTTGTATGACTGTATGACTTGTATGTGGGGTCGTGAGACCCGTACCTTTGTGTATGTTATGTATGGCTCACTGAGCCTTAAATAAAGTACTTGTGTCGTAGAGTCATGTTGTGATGCTTCGTTGTATTTGCACATATCGAGCATATTGTGTGTATGATTGAAATGCTTGGTATGTGTGGGATCTGACTATCTAGTTGTTTATCTTTAGTAGCCTCTCTTACCGGGAAATGTCTCCTAGTGTTGCCGCTGAGCCATGGTAGCTTGCTACTGCTCTGGAACACTTAGGCTGGCCGGCATGTGTCCTTCTTCGTTCCTGTGTCTGTCCCTTCGGGAAATGTCACGCTTTGAGTACCGGAGTCCTGTTAGCCCGCTACAGCCCGGTTTACCGGAGTCCTGCTAGCCCAGTGCTACAGCCCGGACCCACTTGCTGATGACCGACACGTTCGAAGCTGGGTCATGGATGCCTGTCCCTGTAAGTCTGTGCCACTTTGGGTTTGCGACTAGTCATGTCAGCCCGGGCTCTTTATCATATGGATGCTAGCGACACTATCATATACGTGAGCCAAAAGGCGCAAACGGTCCCGGGAAAAGGTAAGACGACACCCGTGGGGATACCGTGCGTGAGGCCGCAAAGTGATATGAGGTGTTACCAGCTAGATCGATGTGACATCGAGTCGGGGTCCTGACAGCGTTGGCATCAGAGCCGGACTGCCTGTAGGTTCTCCAAGCCAAACTGGTCGATGTTGAGTCTAGAAATTCTTTAGTTATATGTAGGGGAATTGTTTGTGGGTTGGAACGTAAGGCTCTTTTACTCCTTATACCTTATGACTTTCTGATCTGAGTCAGTCCATTCTTCCACCGGGGTTAAGGAATTAGGATCTGTTCTCTCTATCAGGATCACGAGTTACTAATCAGTAGTACCTTATAAGTTTGATGGTTACCAGCCTAGTTCAGTTCTACTACCACATTATGTTGCCAGAATGGTTTCAGAACTTTGATACGATGATGATGAGTGTGTATGAAATCCTTTGTCAAATGTCTCAAATCCTTTTTGAGCATTTACAGCTGTTATGCTGCCGAAATTTTGCTAGAAATTCTAATGCCTTTGCATTATGATTGTGCTTTCAGATGGCCACTCGCGACCTCAATCAAGTGGTTCGCCTGACTCGATGCCTAGATGTACCCGGCCATACTGCTAAGTTGGTCAGGGTAATGACTGAGGCTGGATACCGCTGGTATCCTGAGTACACGGTCGAAGAGCAATTCCGAGATTTTAATCAAAGCCAGTATCTCTGCACTGTCAGGATATTTCCATCTTATCCTGGATCCACCGAGCCTCTTCACTGCTCTTATGGACTCGGGGTTACCATTGAGATGGCTGTGCAGGACGCCGCCTACTCTATGATGACCATTATGCGAGTCAGATCTGGTATATTTCGGGACTCTGATTTCCGGTATATGCCAGGATCACTTCCGGGAGCACAAGGGTATCTCCAGGCTATCTATGCTGACCCCACTCAGGAGGATTCACGGACTCGCACCACTGCTGAGATGCTCGAGGATAAGGACCGTGAAAATCGGGCCTTAAGGCTAGAGCTCTTCAACACCCGTGCTGACCACTGGGCCACTTTGACTCAGTTCGCACCGGCGGTGCAAGCTGGATATTCAGATATGCGCGATCTCTATCCTGTGAGATCTGCTCTGCCAGACGTGATGGTTTGGTGTGATGTAGGAGGCATCACCCCACCTCGCGGTCCCCGCAGGCCACCGTTTGTTGGTCCAAGGCCTCATCCTAGCCCCTATGGTCCACAAGCTCCGCGAGACCGTCTGTTTCCAGATGATCATGTTGAGCTCCCAGGCTATGGAGGTGACTTCTACGAGGACTACTACGGATCGGTCTGAGTTAGTGGTAGTATCACTAGTTCGCACTAGCTGTGTCGTCTATCGTCCCGCGTGACTCGTGGGATATGACCTAGTTTGTACTCCTTCCGGAGGTGTAGAAAAATAATGTATAGGAGCTTGGAATGCCTCCGATGAGATGTAATCCTCTTTTCACCGTAATAGTACTTTGTTTGGTCTTGTACTAAACCCTGTATGGTGTGTATGACGATGGAATAAAAGAAGCAGTTTCTGTATCTACCATGTCATACGGATGATCATCTTGCATTCCGAGTTATTTCTTACATTATGAATCCTATGTTGGAATTTTACCATCCTGACTAAATCATTGTCTTGTTTACCTAGGATGGTCACACGCGCGCTAACCCTGCTTCTCAAGAGCAGGCCGAAGGCAGTGAAGCCAGGGATGTAAATCTGCCTCATCCTCCTTCACTAGCCGAGGTGATGATGGAAGCTGAGAGAAACAAGCGGGAGACAAACCGTTTGTTGGAGCGTATTGAACAGAATACAACACACCATCAGAGGGCTAACGTGGTGTCACTCAGTGATTTTATCAAATTGCATCCACCCACGTTCCACCACTCCGTCGAGCCTCTCGACGCTGATGACTGGCTTCGCAGTATCTCTCACAAAATGCGTTCCGCGCTGGTAGCGGAGGCTGACAAGGTCACCTTTGCTGCATATCATCTTGAAGGCCCCGCCAGTCTATGGTGGGAGAATTATGGAGCTATGCGCCCAGCGGGCCATGTCACAACTTGGGCTGAGTTCAGCGAGGCGTTCCGTGAACATCACATTCCGGAGGGTCTCATGGACCGTAAACGTGAAGAATTTTGTAGTTTCACCCAAGGCCGACTTTCTGTGGATGCCTATAGCAGGGAGTTTGGTAATCTCGCCCGATATGCAACTGAGGAAGTGTCTACTGACGCCAAGAAGCAAGCAAGGTTCCGTAAGGGCCTTAGTCCTGAGCTTCGCCGTGACCTCCGTCTGCATGAGTGCACATCTTTTTCGAAACTTGTCAACAAAGCCATCAGTGCTGAAACTGGTCAGACTGACTATGACGCAACACGCAAGCATGGACGTGACACGGGTTCCTCATCCGGTGCTGGTTCTCAGAAGCGCCGCGTGTGGGTGCCCAACACCGCCCTGCCACCCAGGTTTACACCGAGGCCATCCTTCCAGGCGCCTCGCCCCGTTCAACAGTCTGCTCCAGCCAAGCCCTATGGGGGTCCAACTAACAATGCTCCTCCACGTACCAGTTCCGTGACTTGTTTCAAGTGTGGGGAAT
>NC_041385.1:388525165-388542435 GCF_002162155.2 Triticum dicoccoides | reverse complement strand
TAATTGCCTACGCTTCACGACAATTGCACCCACATGAGGAGAATTATCCTACCCATGATCTAGAGCTTGCAGCCGTAGTCTATGCACTTAAGACCTGGCGACATTACCTCCTCGGTAATCGTTGCGAAATATTCACTGATCACCAAAGTCTGAAGTACATCTTCACCCAACCGGATTTGAATCTCAGGCAGAGACGTTGGGTTGAATTGATCACAGACTTCGACTTAGGAATAACCTACACCCCAGGGAAAGCCAACGTCATGGCTGATGCGCTAAGTCGTAAATCTTATTGTAACAATCTGATGTTACAACAAAGTCAACCGCTTCTCCATGAGGAATTTCGGAAGCTTAACCTTCACATTGTTCCTCAAGGATTTCTTTCCACCTTGGTGGCGAAACCTACTCTTACGGATCAAATCATTGCTGCCCAGAAGCGAGATAAGGGAATAGCTAAGATCAAGGAGAACATTGCTAGCGGAGGTGCTAGTTGTTTCTCCACAAATGATCATGGTGTTGTGTACTTTGAGAACTGTCTAGTGGTTCCCAAGAACCAGCATCTACGGCAGTTGATCCTTAAGGAGGCTCATGAATCCCCTCTCACCATTCATCCCAGTAGCACTAAGATGTATCAGGACCTACGCCAGAGGTTCTGGTGGACTAGGATGAAGAGATAAATTGCTCAGTATATTGCAAATTGCGACGTCTGTCGTCGTGTAAAAGCAGAGCACCAACGGCCTGCTGGCACCCTTCAACCCTTAGCTATTCCTGAATGGAAATGGGATAAAATTGGTATGGATTTCATTACCGGTTTTCCCAGGACCAAGAGAGGGAATAATGCTATTTTCGTCGTGGTCGATCGTCTTTCCAAAGTAGCCCATTTCCTACCTGTTCGAGAGAGTATAACCGCTAGTCAGCTGGCAGACTTATACATCTCCCGAATAGTGTCCCTTCATGGTGTCCCTTTGGAAATTAACTCGGATCGAGGAAGTCTTTTCACCTCTCGATTTTGGGAAAGTTTCCAAAATGCTATGGGAACCCGTCTTTCCTTTAGCACCGCTTTCCACCCTCAGTCGAGTGGTCAAGTGGAACGCGTCAACCAAATTCTAGAAGACATGCTTCGAGCCTCTGTTATCTCATTCGGAATGGACTGGGAGAAGTGTCTTCCATTTGCCGAATTCGCTTACAACAACAGCTATCAATCTAGCTTAGGTAAAGCCCCTTTTGAAGTTCTCTATGGACGACGATGTCGAACACCCCTTAACTGGTCAGAGACCGGGGAAAGACAATTCTTTGGCCCGGATATGATTCAGGAAGCAGAAGAACAAGTTCGTATCGTTCGTGAAAAGTTGAAAACAGCCCAATCCCGTCAAAAGAGTCAATATGACCGAAAACATAAGGCTATGACTTTCGAGGTTGACGAGAAGGCTTATCTTCGGGTCACCCCTCTGAAGGGAACCCATCGTTTCGGTATCAAAGGCAAATTGGCTCCTCGTTACATTGGACCTTTTCGCATTCTTGCCAAACGAGGAGAAGTTGCCTACCAGTTGGAACTACCTCCGCACCTCTCCAGAGTTCACGATGTCTTCCACGTTTCCCAACTCAGGCGTTGCTTCTCGGATCCTGTCCGTGAAGTGGACCACGAAACGCTTGATCTCCAGGATAATCTTACATATCGAGAGTACCCCATTCGTATCCTCGATCAGGCCGAGCGTACCACTCGACGCCAGAACATCAAGTTCCTCAAAGTACAATGGTCGCACCATTCTGAGGATGAAGCAACTTGGGAAAGGGAGGATCGTCTTCGACTCGAGTACCCCGCCTTCTTCCCGGAGGAACCCAAATCTCGGGACGAGATTCTTTTGAGTGGGGGTGAGTTGTCCAACCCTAGCTAGTCATGCATTAGAGTGTTGCATCATGTTTATTCTTTCATCAGAAACTTGAAATGGGGATGACAGAACCCCCAGTCCCCTCTGAAACCAACTAGGGTTACTAAAATAATTTTTCAATGAACCTGAAATGCCCTTCTAAAATGCCCATCATTTTTGTCTTGGTTCAGAACCTCTGCCAAAAATGGTGCACATTTTCCTAGGCCATCCTAGGGTTTTTGAATTAAATCATAAATATTTGAATTTGGGCATTTAAAATAATATAAAATATTTAAATGCTCAAATATCTCCAAACTAAAATGTTTCATGTTGGAAATAATCCAACTATGGGCCAGGAATAGTTTGGTGATTTTTGAACTTGCCTAGGTATTTTATTAAATTCAACAAAGTTGCAGATATATTAAATAAAAACAGAAACAGAAGAAAAGGGGAAAACTTACCTGGGCTCCTCCACTGTGCGGCCCAACCAGCTGGCCGGCCCAGCCAGCAGCCGGCCCAGCCCACCACTCCAGCCCTCCGTCGTCTTCCTCCCCTCGCCCCGAAGCTGCTGCGTGCTCGCGCGCGCACGGCCGCGCGGCCACCTCCTGCTTGCCGACGAGCTCCTGGCCGCGTGGACGACTCCCGCAGGCCGTCCCGATCCCCCCTGCTCTCTCTCACTCTCTCCCGACTCTTCCCTCCTCTCCCTCGCTCTCTCTCTCACGCGGTCGAGCACCACCGTCGCCGCCGTTCGCCATAGCAGCCATCTCCGACCACCCCTCGCTCCCCCGACTAGCTCAGGAGCTCCGCCTCGACTCCCTCTTCCTCCCCACCGCTCCACAGCTCCCCGGAAGCCCTGCATCGCCGCCACGTCGCCGTTCCCCTCTTCGGGCTCCGATCATCGTCGCCGTCGAATTCGTCGTCTCCAGCGCGTCCCCGAGCCCGCTAACCACCTCTGCAGCCCCGCGGTGAGCCCCCGGATCGTTTCCCCCTTCTCCCCTGGTCTCTTTCGACCTCTAGGCCCTAGCCCCACCTTGGCCGAGAGCTCCACGCCGCCGGCGATGTCGCCGCCGTGGCCACGGTCACCGTAGCACCCAACCGAGCGCACTATCGTGCTCCCCACCTCACCAGGAGCACGCAGCGCGCACTAACGCCTCCCCAAGCCCCCTGCAACATCGATTCCGACCGCACCCGAATTCCGGCCGCCGCAGCCGAGCTCGCCGCCGTCAACTCCGGCCACCCCGAGCCCAACCACCACCACCAATAGTCGCGGCTCAACCTCAGCAACACGTAGATGCCTTCCGCCGTCCATTTGGTTGCCGGAATGGCAAAAAGCACTTTCGCCGCCGTCTCGGGCCTCGCCGGCGTCATGTCGCCGGTGGGGTTTGACTTGTCCGACCTGGGGTTTGACCCCCGAGTGTCACTGACGCGTGGGCCCTGTCGGTCAGATGGTTAGATTAGCGCTAACCACTGTTAGTTAACCCCTGACACTGACCAGTGGGCCCCAGCGCCACTAATTAGTAATTAGAATTAATTTAACCCTGTTTAACCCCCCTGTCACTGACGTGTGGGCCCCACACGTCAGGTTTGACTCCAGCCAGCTGCAGTTGACCACTGACGTCATGCTGACGTCATGCTGGCGCAATAACTATAATTTCTGGATTTAATTTAAATCAGGAAATTCCAGAATATTATTTAAACTTCAAAAATTCATAACTTTTATTCTGTAATTCCAAATTGGACAAATTATATATGAAAAATGATCAGAAAAATCCAATCTATCCATCTGTACTATTTTCATGCATGATCAAACAAGTTAAATTGATGTTTTAAGCAGAACAAGGAAAAGCACTTTAAAAGGCCATATTTGAATTTGAAATTTGAATCCTTGATTCAAATTTGTTCAAACCCTTCTGGTTTTAGTTGCATTAGCCCAATACACTCATTTTGCCATGTCTCATGCATGCATCATATTGTTGCATACTGTTTGGTAATGTTTGCGTATCGGTGCTCTCTGCGGCAGGTTCTGTCTCCGAGGAATACCGTGATTACCCTAACGAAGAACCGTATCAGTGCATCGAACCATCAGGCAAGCAACCAACCATTTGATCATATCGATACAATCCCATGTTCTCGCTCCTGCTCTCTTTTACTGCATTAAGACAACGCGATTCAAACTGCTGTGTGCTACGGTAGTTGAACCCATTTCCTCTGCATGACCTGTCATTGCCACAGTAACTAGATGAAACTCACTAGCATGTGTAGGAGTTGATTGAGCCATATGTATGTGTTGTTCCTACCTTGCTATGCCTGCTATGCTTAGAGTCGTGTCAGGTCTGGTTCATCTGGGTGATGGGCTAGAGTGAAATGATTATGTCGATAATGAGAGTGGTGTGGTGAACACGATTTGGTAAAGGTATCGATGAGAGGCCATGTAGGAGTACATGGTGGGTTGTTTCATTGAAGCCGACCTTAAGCACTGAGATCTGTATGCGTGATTTAAGATACAGCTACTACCATGCATTGGGCCCTGAAATATGACCCCGCTCGACTTCTTATTCACCCTAGCTCTCTGTCCAGGAGTTGCAAGTAGTTTCTGGTGTTTGTAGCCTACTGGAGGCCGTGGACAGCGCTGACCGTAGGGGTGGGCTGTGATGCGGTAGGTACGTGGCCGGGTGTACCGAATACCCGTTAGGTATCTCGGGAACCCTGTTCACATCGTTCGGGGCCGTATGGGAAACCTCGGCCGGACTCCCTGCGGATGGAACCTGAATAGGCGATAAACCTGGACTAGAGGCTTAAGTGTTTAGGTAGGTCGTGGTCTACACCCACGTCGGCTTTCGCCTGAAGTCTGCCGAGCACATGTCGTGTGCAGACGCTAAGTGGTGGAAACATGTATGAAGAAGTACACCCCTGCAGGGTTATCATAATCTATTCGAATAGCCGCGTCCGCGGTAAAGGACTACTTGGTTGCCTATACAGTTCATAGACAAGTAAATGGAAACTGTTAAAAGCCTCAAGATAAGTGTGAGTGCCGAGGATGGCTCTTCCGTAGGAAGACGGAGGTGGATCCTCGGTAGTGTATTGAAGTGGTGAGTAGTGGACTCGTGTGCGCAAAACCATTTCAAGTTGGAGTATCGTAGGATAGCCTAGCCAAGAGTCAAAGCTGGCTTGCTGCAATAACTCCACCAACCCTTCTTGATACTATGCATGTATGTAGGATCTGATGTAAGTCTTGCTGAGTACCTTTGTACTCATGTTGCTATAATCTACATTTTTACAGAAGACGCTGTAACCCCTTCTAATGGGTTCTATGTAGACGTTGACATCAACGAGTAGGCTAAGGACCCAGGTGGTGACCCTGAGCTTGTGAAGGACCACGTAGTATAGCTAGGCTTTCCAAGCCTCTTTTGTTTTACTAGTTGTCTGTACTCAGACAAGTTACTTCCGCTGCTGGTTTGTATGACTGTATGACTTGTATGTGGGGTCGTGAGACCCGTACCTTTGTGTATGTTATGTATGGCTCACTGAGCCTTAAATAAAGTACTTGTGTCGTAGAGTCATGTTGTGATGCTTCGTTGTATTTGCACATATCGAGCATATTGTGTGTATGATTGAAATGCTTGGTATGTGTGGGATCTGACTATCTAGTTGTTTATCTTTAGTAGCCTCTCTTACCGGGAAATGTCTCCTAGTGTTGCCGCTGAGCCATGGTAGCTTGCTACTGCTCTGGAACACTTAGGCTGGCTGGCATGTGTCCTTCTTCGTTCCTGTGTCTGTCCCTTCGGGGAAATGTCACGCTTTGAGTACCGGAGTCCTGTTAGCCCGCTACAGCCCGGTTTACCGGAGTCCTGCTAGCCCAGTGCTACAGCCCGGACCCACTTGCTGATGACCGACACGTTCGAAGCTGGGTCATGGATGCCTGTCCCTGTAAGTCTGTGCCACTTTGGGTTTGCGACTAGTCATGTCAGCCCGGGCTCTTTATCATATGGATGCTAGCGACACTATCATATACGTGAGCCAAAAGGCGCAAACGGTCCCGGGAAAAGGTAAGACGACACCCGTGGGGATACCGTGCGTGAGGCCGCAAAGTGATATGAGGTGTTACCAGCTAGATCGATGTGACATCGAGTCGGGGTCCTGACAACATGACAGTGCACCATTAGTATGACAGTGCATACTAATGGCGTATCACTGGGCAGTGCGCCATTAGTATGCCGCGGTTACTAATGGCGCATCCAGAGGTGGTGCGCCATTAGTATGCCAAAGCACCTGGGTATACATGGCTCCTGGGAGGCATACTAATGGCGCACCCTGGCATATACTAATGGCGCACCCGAGGTGCGCCATTAGTATACCAGATACTAATGGCGCACCAGGTGGTGCGCCATTAGTAAAAATTACTAATGGCGTGCTATCAATGGCGCACCACAGATGCGCCATTAATAGCCATAATAGGTGCGCCATTAGTAGGGGTTTTTCTAGTAGTGTGTTCTTCATTTTGGGTAATTAAAAGTTACTTTTATTACTCGCTTTGATTCTCAAGCTTTCCTGAAAATCTTCAAAGGTGTTTATTCTTCAAATCTTCACACATATGAACACCACACACATCATAAGATCTTGAACTGTTTCTCTAAGCAATCATTTTCTTCAAGATTCCCTAATTGTGTGGATCTTCGATATGTACAACTCTGGAACCTAAGACAAAAATGCTTAGTGAAATTCCTCAAGGTTCATCTGGTCAAATTCCTCAAAACTTGTTCTTTTCGAAAAACCTTCTCAGAACGCATATGACCTCTCCGAATTCCTCGCACCTGTACTATGTTCACAGGTACTCATGTCTGCTGCTGAATCACTAGGTTCTCATCAACTTAACTCATTTGCAGCGTTCCTCGAAGAAAACTGCATACTTCTTCAGAGAACTCAATTGTTCAAATTCCTCAACTGAAGAATATGGCAGACGGTAAGAAGCCGCAGAAAGGAGGAAAGAAACCTGAGGTTATGACTGCGTTTGAAATCCCTGAGGAAATTTATGCTGACTATTGCACACCTGATGAAGCAAAATTTGGCAAAGAAAACAAAAATCAGCGCAAGGTGCGCATTCAGAATATTGAACGGAGATGGGCAAGGGAATGGAGGGAATACAGATATGTGACTCCAAAGTACATGAAGAAATTCGCCCTCAATCCTCCATGCCCAAGAGCTCCATTCGCACCTGGACAAGTAGCAGATCCCACAAGCATCAAACGTGGTGAGGACTTTCCTAAAGAATGGGCTAAGCGCCAAGCCAAATTGGCAAGACAAGCCAAGGAGGCAGTGAAGAAATTCAATGAGGATTCTGCCACTACTACTGCTACTGAGGCCTCAGTCAAACCGAGGAAATCCATGCCAAAGAAGCCTGCTCGTAAGCCAAGTGCTTCACCAACAGCGCCCTCACGGCCAAGTTCCTCAGCAGCGCCCTCACGGCAAATTCCTCACACTGCTACTGCTCCACCAAAGTCCTCAGCTCCTGTGCATCTGACTACATGTCAAAGGACGGCTAGTTTCTCGATTGCCTCTGGTGTTTCAGCACGTTCCTCTGCTGCACCAAAGTCATCATCTGGCCCGACTCTGCTGAAGACCAAAGCAACAGCTGGACGAGGTCCTCGGCCAAGTCCAAAGAAGAAACAGGTCACATTCCATGTGGCTTCTGATGATGAAGCTTCTGATGATGAACTTGCAGAAATCATCAGAGACAGACAGGTGAAGGCCGCTAGAGCCAAAGGCACATCTATACCACTGCTGTTGGATCCGAGGAAAATCCTCGATTATATTGATCTCTGGCACAAGGATCCAAACACCCCAATGCCTGATTTTCATCTGACCGCTGGACAAAGTCATATATTGACCCATTTCATCACTGAAGAGAAATGGAAGTTTGAAAAGGCAAGAGAGATTAAGAAAGCTCAATACAGAAAGGAGAAGCTCCTGAAGAAAAACGTTGTCAGAATGACACCTGAGGAACTTCTCCAGGCTCAGTCTGAAATTCAAGCCCTCAGCAATGACTTTGATGCCTACTATGCTGATTGGCAAGGAGCGAAAGTCAGATTCGTCAACCTGACGAAGAAATTCACCAATGTTGCTGCCCCAACGCAACATGAAATTCCTCAAGATGAAGTCTCAGCTCAGCCGACTGAAGAACATGCCAGCACCGCTGATGAAGTTCAGGCTGCTGATGAAAATACTAGTTCCAGGGCTGATGATCCCATTCCAGCCGCTGAAGAAATTGCCAGGGCATCCACTAGTGGTGCGCCTGAAGAAACTGAAGAAGTCAGGGCAACTGCATCAGTCGCGCCTGAAGGAAATCAACCAGATTCCTCAGCTCCATCTGCACCTACACCAACTCCAATTCTTCCATGTGCACTTGATGTGAAGAAGACCAAGGTTGCAGAGCGAGCTGCAGTGAAGAAAAGGAAGGCATCAGCTGTGTCAAACTCTTCGGCTGCGAAGAAAATGAAGCCAATGACCAGCTCACTCGAAAATCCAATTGATGTTGTTCTGATTTCCTCCATGCCATCAAAGGACCTTGTTCCTTTTGGAGAAGACTATGAGATCCCAATCGGATCTGATGAAGAACATCATTCTGCTACTTCGTCAGAGCAGATTGATGAAGAAATTGAAGTGGACGCAATCCCTTCAACGCCAGTCATTTCCTCACCTATGCCTCAGTTCACAGCTGAAGAGGCTGGTGTTGAGGAAATTGAAGATGAAGATGTGGATATTGGGTGCACCACACCTGTGATGAATGATGACTTTTGGGAAAGTCAGCATCCCAATACTCCTCTCTTCACCCTGCTCCAATAGATTCCTCAGTCCCCTGCACCAACAGTTCAAATGGGCTCTGAAGAAACTCAACCCACTCTCTCTGTGCATGAAGAAATTCCAGCCACTAGTGCTGATGAACCTGCTGCTGCTGATCCTTAGACTGCACCTGTTGAGGAACAAGAAATTCCTCAGCCTGAAGAACCTGAGCTCGCAATTCCTGAGGTGGTGATGCAACTCACTGACACCCCTCTGCCAAAGCAAAAGAATCTGTTCTCAAGCAAACAGAAGTTTAAGGCTGAAGATTTCTTTGCCGAGCATGTATTCTTCACTGACTATAATCCATATGATTCTGCTCGCATAAGGAAGAGGCATTTCTGGACTGCCAGCCAAGCCAATTTCTATCCCTCAGTGCTCTTCAACAAAGACAAAGTCTTCGATCATGCACATATTCCTCATGTGGACATGGAGTCTCTGCCCGGCTTTGAGCCAGTCCTCAGTGTTCTTCACGACGCAGGACTTCTAAATTTCTGCATTGATATCTGTGACTGGAATGAAGAACTCATTCTTCAATTCTATGCAACTCTGCACATCACCGGAGACGCTGAACACGTGAACTCCTGGGTATTAGACTGGATGTCTGAAAATACTCACTACAAGGCACCTGCAACTGAATTGCTTCGTGCTCTACCACTCAGTCCTCCACTTGATGATGCTCATTGTATCTACAATGAACCAGAACTTTCAAATCACTATATGCAAGTGCTGATGAAGCCTTTGAAGCCAAGGCAGGCCCCACGAACCAAATTCCTTGTCAAGGAATTACTGTATGTGCCTCGGACTGTCTATCGAATTCTGACGAAGACAATGAGTCCCATCAAAGGCCACAACTCAAATGATGAAGAAGTCGTTGGCAGCATGAAGAATATGCTTTTCAACATCATTCATGGCATTCCGATCAACTTCCATGATTTCTTCATGAGGACTCTGGCCAATATTGCTATGTCACCGTTCGAGCTGAAGCCCTATGCTCCTTGGATTATGAGATTCATCAGGGCAAGATCTTCACTGAATTACAAAACTGACACTCTGAACCACGGTAGCTACTTGCCTCCCATTGAAGTCCTCAAACGGACAGTTTCATTAGCTGATGACAAAGGCAAGGCCACCGCTGTGATTGATGAAGGCATTCGTCCATTGGATGGTCAATTTCGCAAGGTTGCATCTTACTCTACCGATGACGATTCTGCCACACATGACTCTGCCGCAAATACCTCTGCCAAGCAAAATCCTTAAGCCACAGCACCCAGGGTGATGACTGACCGTGAGTTACTCCTCAGTCTTCATCAGAAGGTTGATCGCCATCATAAATGGGTCAAGCGTCAGTTTGGCTCAATTCTTCACAACATGACCTCAACACACAATGCAGTGAAGAAGAACCAATACTACCTCCATGGAACCTTCAACCGTACCTGGGCTGTTCTCTCTCATGTCTACAGCGTTGCAGATCTGATGAGTATGAAGATTTGGACGACACTGCAGCAGGCCCTGCTACAACAAACAACCCCGACAACGCTGACGCTCCTCCATCGACTTGAAATTCTTCAGGGGTGTTAGTCCTCAGTTTCAACCCTTTTGGTCATTTGATGACAAAGGGGGAGAAATTTGAGTTAGTCTTCAAGCGGGTCTATATTAAGGGCATTTTTTAAGTTACAACTCTCGTTCTTCTGAGACTTTTATTTGGATCGAGTTGTAATCTTAAACCCGATGGTGCACTGACACTTTTGTTGCATTATGCTCTGCATGCTTATTTCCTCGTTAATGACATTGCACGCATGCTGAATCTCATCAGGCACCATATTTCATCATGCATTTCAAATTCTTCATATTATATATCAAATGCGTGTATGAATTACAAGATATAGGGGGAGATCTCCATGATTCAACTCTTCAAATGTGCAATGCCTCAAAAGCAAATTCCTCACTATGCACATCTTCAGGGGGAGTTCTTCTATATCTTGTAATCAAATTCCTCAATATCAGTGTATACACTTCATATATTTATCCCCGTTGAAAACTTAACCTATGTTGTCATCAGTCACCAAAAAGGGGGAGATTGTAAGTGCATCTAGTGCCCCTTAGTGATTTTGGTGTATTGAATACTTATAGGTTAAGGGACTAATGCGTTTGTGAGTGTACACATGTCTATAAGTCTATGAGGAGTTTGATATTTACAGAGAAAGTCGACCCCTAAAAATGAAGTTCTTCAACTGAAGACTTTGATATTCTAAAGACTTTCTGAAGACTTTGAAAGTGAAGAAATTGGTGTGACCTTGAAGACTTGGTATTCATTTATGGAACATGAAGCGTGAAGACTTTTGTTTTCGTAGTTTCATTTTCTCCTTCTTGAGTCATAGGAAACACCGTACTGTTAAAGGGGGTCGAGGAAATACTAAGGAAAATTTTCCATGTGATGCTCAACTCAAAATCCTACACCTACCAATCCCTTCGAGTGAAGCCTTTGGAAATCTCATACAGTTCAGTCACTTTCTTCAGTGACAGAGACGAAGTTCTTCTGATCGCTGATGAATTTGTTCTGACTGAGGAGTTAGGAATTCGCCAGTGCGAATTACCTACACAGTGAGGAACATGATAGCCCTGAGGAATTTGAGAGTCAAATTTCCGACCGTTGCTGTGCTGCGCGCCAGCTGTCCCAAAATATCTTATCCACCTAACGGTCATATCATTGAGGGGCATTTATGTCTTATCATGTCGGGCTGCTCCCTAGGCTATAAATAGCCGCCCCCTACAACCACTAGCTGGTTGGCTGCTCCGAGAGAACTTGACACTTGTCATTTGAGAGCAACCCATCCTCCGAGGACTTTGAGCGAAAATCATCAAGTGAGGAAAATCCCAAACCCAAACACCTACAAACCCCAAAGTGATTGAGCATCACTGAAGAAATTGATCCTGCATGGATCCGACGCTTGTTACCTTTGAAGACTGTGCTTCTTCCAGACGGTTAGGCGTCAAGGTCTAGAGCATCCAAGCGGAATTGTGGATCGCCGAGTGACCAAGTATGTGAAGGTTTGGAAGTCACCTGAAGACTTACCACGAGTGACTGGACGAGGTCTGCGTGACCTTAGTTAAAGGAGAATACGGTGAGGACTGGGTGTCCTGAGCTGCGTGCTCAGAGACTGGGTGTCCGGGACTGCGTGTCCTCGAGTTTAAATACTCAGCCGCTCCAACCAGACGTACAACTGAGACAGTAGTTGGAACTGCTCTACCAAATCATTGTCTTCACCAACCTAACTGGTTCTATTTCCTCAACCCTTTCATTTCCTCATTACTGTGTTGAGTGTTTGTTCATATCTGTGTTTGAGGACTTTGACTGAAGACTTTCTCAATTTCCTCAGTTCAATTTCTTCAGTCTGTTTGTCTTCATCTTGTGTTATCCTGTGATTACGCTTTCTGTACTCTGTGCTAGTCTTCATTTCATCATGATGACCATGCTTGTATTCTGTTATGCTTACTTCTGAGTACTTATTCTGCTGCTAATAGTTCTTCGCTAAGGAATTTCCTCACCGGCAAATTCCTCAGTAAAGAATTCATAAAAATCGCCTATTCACCCCCCTCTAGTCGACATAACACACTTTCAATCATGATGAACTAGAGGCATAGGATAAAACTTCCGATGAAATTCCAATTTTAATCGGTTGTAGTTCCAAATCCCAATATCATCGGATAGACTATAGCATGTCAATGCCTTCTCCTTCAAAAATAATGGGAGGAACTTCTTCTTGACTTCATCCTCAGGCAAACCTACAAGCTTAAATAATCCATAAACTTCATCCACATAGACTAGGTGTATATCAGGATGTAATGTTCCATCTCCTGCATAAGGATTAGCTAGCAGTTTCTCTATCATACCCGAAGGAATTTCATATTAAATATTTTTAGTAGGTTTAGCATGTTTAGGGGCAACACTTTGCTCTTCCGGTCGGGGTGAAGATACCCCGAACAAACCCCTCAAAGGATGATTTTCCATAGTAACAAGTGACAGTAAATTTCAGCACACTACATAAATGTTTCCTTAACAAATTCCACTTACCAAAAGTGCTTCACTCCCCGGCAATGGTGCTAGAAAAGAGTCTTGATGACCCACAAGTATAGGGGCTCTATCATAGTCCTTTTTATAAGTAAGAGTGTCAAACCCAACGAAGAGCAGAAGGATATGAAAAGCAGTTTTAAGCAAGGTATTCTCTGCAAGCACAGAAATTATGGGTAACAAAAGTAACAACTGCATTGTGGCCCAATCCTTTTTTTATCAAAGGATAAGCCTGGACGAACTCTTATATAAAGAAAAGTGCTCCCGTGGACACATGGGAATTACTGTCAAGTTAGTTTTCATCATGCTCATATGATTCGCGTTCGTTACTTTGATAATTTGATATGTGGGTGGACCGGTGCTTGGGTATTGTCCTTACTTGGAAAAGACTCCCACTTATTATTAACCTCTCTCGCAAGTATCCGCAACTACGAAAGAAGAATTAAGATAAATCTAACCATAGCATAAAACATATGGATCCAAATCAGCCCCTTACGAAGCAACGCATAAACTAGGGTTTAAGCTTCTGTTACTCAAGCAACCCAAAATATACTTATTACTTCCCAATGCCTTCCCCTAGGCCCAATCAATGGTGAAGTGTCATGTAGTCGATGTTCACATAACACCACTAGAGGAAAGACAACATACATCTCATCAAAATATAGAACAAAAACCAAATTCACATGATTACTTATAACAAGACTTCTCCCATGTCCTCAGGAACAAACATAACTACTTAAAAAGCATATTCATGTTCATAATTAGAGGAGTATTAATTATCATTAAGGATCTGAACATATGATCTTCCATCGAATAAACCAGCTAGCATCAACTACAAGGAGTAATCAACACTACTAGCAACCCATAGGTACCAATCTGAGGTTTTTAGACAAAGATGGGATACAAGAGGAGATGGTTCGGGTGAAGATGTTGATGGAGATTGACCCCCTCTCGATTAGAGGATCGTTGGTGATGATGATGGCTTTGATTTCCCCCTCCAGGAGGGAAGTTTCCCCGGCAGAACAGCTCCGCTGGAGCCCTAGATTGCTTATGCCCAGGTTCCACCTCGAGAAGGTGGCGCTTCGTCCCGAAAGATCTCCTATGATTTATTTTTTTCAGGTCAAAACACATCATATAGCAGAAGATAGGCACCGGGGGCCTATCAGGTGGGCCCACAAGCCAGGGGGCGCGCGCCCTCCCTTGTGGCAACCTGGTGGGTCCCTTCTGGTACTTTCTTCGCCCAATATTTTTTTATATTCCAAAATAATTCTTTGTAAATTTTCAGGACTTTTCGAGTTGTGCAGAATAGGTCTCTTAGATTTGCCCCTTTTCCAGTCCAGAATTCCAGCTGCCGGCACTCTCCCTCTTCATGTAAACCTTGTAAAATAAGAGAGAAAAGGCATAAGTATTCTACCAAAATAGGTAATAATAGCCCATAATCCAATAAATATCAATATAAAAGCATGATGCAAAATGGACGTATCATTTGGTCTCATTAGCTTCTCTATCCCGCCCTCAAGGGGGGCGGTCTGGCTATTCGGTGCTTGTGTGTATCAGGCGTGTGGGCTCTACGGCCTCGTCCTCGAACTGCGGCAGGAGTGTTCGCTCGGGATAACTTTTAGTTGGTTGTTCGCGGTCATACCCTTCCTCGGCAGCTAGGACTTTAGTCCATCAGTCGTTGAGGGTTTCCTGTTTGTCCTTGATTTTGCATTTTTATTCCTTTAGGCTGTGGGCGATGGCTAAAAGCCTCCGCTTGAACCGTTCTTGCTCCAGAGGATCTTTGGCGACGATGAAGTCGTCATCCTCAAGACTAAGCTCCTCTTCAGAGAGAGGTTGGTAATTGCCTTTCTCTGAGTCGTCGGGGTTTTCTGTATTGAGTGGGTCCGCCTGTCCCGCGAGGTCATCCTGAGGATGTTTGTTGGCTGCGTCTCCGACGAGGTCATCCCTGTTATTTACGGTGCCGTTCTCCGCAGAGTCCATGTTGCTTGCATGGCTCCGGCGTGGCTTTGATCGATGGCGCTGTTTTTGGGGTTTGGGTGCCTCATCTCTAGGCTTGCCTCGGTCTTGATCAGGAGTGTCGTCATCGTCCTTGGGGGTGTCCACCATGTAGATGTCGTAGGTGGATGTAGCAGACCAGCGCCCAGTGACTGGGGGGAGGGGGGGAGGGGGGCAACATCGGCATTGGCCGTGGCTCCGTCCTCCTCATCCATGTATTCGGTATTCTCTGAATTATAGTCTAGGATATCGGTTAAATCATTGATAGTGGCTACCAAATGGGTGGTGGGTGGGACGAAAAATTCCCTATGGTTCGCCTCGAAGGGTTGGTGGTTGAAGACGAAGGGCGGGTCCTCCTGGATGGTCATTTTCTGGATTCGGTCTAATGCCTCATTTACCATTGTAAGGGTCGCGAACTCAATGGTTCGGGGACGTTCAAATGTGAGGGGATGGGGAGTAGTCAATGCCCTGGACGGTCCTTGATCTCCGCTAGCCGAGGTAAGCTGGGGGTACGGAGCCAGATCCTTGAAGGGGTCTGGCACATCACTAGAGGTTAGGGACATGCCTTGGTCCGTGTTCATGGCTTCCCCGTCAGGGTTTGGGATTGAGCCGCTTTGGGGCGGGGGTGACCCCTGGGTGCTGGCTACCGCTTCATCGTAAGGGATCAAGGCCTGGTGAGCGTCATGTCGGGGTGGTTAAGCCTAGATTGACTCCTGGCTTCTGCCCCCTGATTGCGCCTCGAAGGTCGGGGATAGGTCCTTCATGGTCGTGATGTGCCCGGACGGAGGTGAAGCTTAGCCCCTGCTCGAAGCGGAGCTCTTCTGGCTCGAAGCTATTGAGGCTGATCTGCCAATTGAGCCAGAAGGGTACTCCGGATCGGGCTTGGCGAAGGTACGGGAGCGGGAAGTAAATCCGATAAAAACCAGATTGCCCCGCATGTACGCAACGTTTTCCAGATCGCTGATCAAATTCGGTGTTCGGGAGCGAAGGTGTCGATCTGACCCAGGCGGCCAGTCGGGTCGGTGCACAGCACGATGCTGCCAAACGCGAAGAGTTTCTCGGGGACGAAGAAGTCCCCGGACCCGCTGTGATACGGAATATCCCTCGACTACCCGCACCGACACTCCATCACCATCGCAAGCACCAAGTGGACCAACGACAAGAGCACATGCACGCGCCATCAAGAATGAGGTTGACTCTCTCCTCTTGGAGTTTCGTTTGGATTCGCATGAGAATTGGTCTACCTCATAAAGATATGTTATGCATTCTAGGATACCAAGTAGATGATCGTGAGAAGGAGAAGGTGAAGCTACGAGCATCCATGGAGCAAGAGAATGAAGGAGAGGCCAAGGAGAAGGAAGGGAAGAAGCTCCTGGACACCCCGGGTGCCTGGACGGAAGGACCCTGGGTGCCCGGACTCGAAGACAAATGGGAGGGCCGAACCCCCCTAGACACCCCGGGTGCCCGGCCATCTCAGTCGCGGGTGCCCGGCCTTTGCCCGAGAAGCGCCCCAGCCGGCCCCGGGTTCCCGGCCAACCAGCCCCGGGTGCCCGGCCCTCCACTTGGCCACGCCCAGCTGGCCCCGGGTGCCCGTCCAACCAGCCCCAGGTGCCCGGGCCACACCGCCAGGCCGCCCTCTGCCACCCCGGGTGCCCGGTCATCCATCCTCGGGTGCCCCTGACCTGTCCGGGTGCCCGGACCCTTCCATCGTGGCTGCGCATTTTAGGGACATTTTAGTCCTTCGTACCCCCCTTTCCCTAAGTTTCGTCCCTAGCCTTTATATACTCATCTCCTAGACCATTTAGAAGGTTAGCAAAGTATTAGATTAAACATTGTGAGCTTTGCTCCTTGTATCCCCTCCTCTTTGGAGATCAAGCCCCCACCTAGGGAAGAATCCTTTGGATTGTGAAGGCCTCCTCTTGGAGAAGATCATCATCAAGACCTCACCTAGTGGGAAGAACCTTACCCTAGTGCTATTATCCTTGGATTGATCTTGTAATCTTGTGGATCTCATGTATGCTACTCTAGTGGATGTGATATTTGGGTTTGTTTGAGAGTTTTGTTCCTCGTGTTCTTGAGTGTTTTCCTCCTTTTCCCCCTCCAAGTGTGAAAAGATCCCCTCCTAGGGTTTGACCCTACAACATCTTGGTATCATGAGCAAGGTTTATTCACATCTTGGAGTCCCATCCCCCCATTTGCTAGCTTGATTTTGTTGTTTTTTTGTCCAAATTCGAAAATCCCCACAAAAATAGCCCCAAAAAAATTTTCTTGCAAATTGTTGGATCTTGAGAGATTTGGTTGTTTTGTCCCTAGATTTGATGTTTGGCAAGTGGATCTAGCCCCTCCCCAACAATCCCCACCCTTCCCACCACGAAATCCTCCAATTTTTGCCAATTCCCAAAATTTTCCGCCCACATCGGACACCATCGGGTGCCCGCACCTCGAACCACCGGGCGCCCGCACCCCCAGGCCATTTCCCCCTGACCACCCCGGGCACCCGCAGC
>NC_041385.1:388506502-388524859 GCF_002162155.2 Triticum dicoccoides | reverse complement strand
ACCAACACCATTTTGGCCATAATTTCAACCTCCCAAGTCTGTTTTTCGTGTTCTTTAGCTCGTTTGGAAGCTCTTGACATCCCCCATCCACTCATCCCACTACCACCACAATTAGCCCCATCCAAAAAAATCATCACAAAAACACCCACCTTACGCATTTTGACCACTTTTGTGTTGCCATTTCCATTTCCTAAGGTGTTTCGGCTACTTAGGAGCGTGTGACATCGTCATCACCATCATCGACTAAGAGCCATCTTCACTGCTAACCGTGAGAAAGGACAGTAACCTCGACGACACATACTTCTTACCTTGCCTTTTTGCATTGATAGCCCGAGCCACTTTGTGTTGCTTACCCATTGAGACTAGCAAGTTGAGAATTGTCGGGCCACGCTTTTGTGCACCGTAGTGATCGTGTTATCATCCTTGTGCCATAAGTCTACCCCGTGCATATCATATATACTTGACTCATATCATACTCGGCTCGAGCATCAAGCATAGAGAGAGAAAAAAGAGAAGAAAAGCTTTTAAGCAAAAGAGGAGCAACAAAGAGCTTGTAAGAAATATAGTTGAGCCATTTGCATAGTTATATCATCTTGGTCATCGCATATATACCATAGTTGGGATTGAAGACGACACGGTTCTCTCATAGGTAGGTGCACAAGCGTATCTTACCCATTTGAGCAATCGAGCTAGAGTCTCTCGAGCATTCACACAACAAGAGCATTTTCCGTTGTTGCCATTTTGAGCTCACTCATTGGTTATGCAGATCCCATCTATCTTCCGTGCGTGTGTACCTAGTGATACCTTTGGGTTTGATCTATTTTCTTTACTTGCATTTTTGTGAACCTTCTCAACCTTATCGATATCTTGACTAACATTTGCTTGAAATTTTTGCCACCATCCTAACCGAGCTACTCCATAAGCCTCTTATTTGTAGGTGTGAGAAACAAACCCGGTTCCAATTCTCCTATTGTGGCATTACATTGAGTGACACTTGTTACATCCTCAATCCTCGGAGAAGGTAACTTTGGTATTGTTCTCTCATTTTTCCTACTCACCACACTTGGTTATGATGGATAGGCCAAACTCGTCGTCGAACCCACTTTTCGAGGAGGAAAGTGATGATTCCGGCTTTGTCTCCAAGAACCACTTCTTCATCGTGCAACGAGCGCTTCATCAAGAAAACTTAGCATTGGGTGAACGCTTGGAGCAACTCGCCTCCGACCTTCGTCAAAACATCAACGACAAATTCAACACACAAATGGAAGAGCTCCGCAACATGATCGTGCGACGCCCGTCTTCCTCATCCACTTCCTCAAGATGGCACCACTCAAGTCACCGTACAAGTCGGCAATCTTCAGACTACTCCTCTTATGATGCATGTCATGCCCAATATCCGACCCTATCCAAAAGGAACTCGAAGGTCCCATCAAGGATAGACCCGCATATTGAAACGCTTTTGCAAGGTGGATATCATTACATCAACATTACATAATAGATGGGGATACATACATAAGTCATACAATGCCACACGAATACAACATCACCATACATTAGTTCATCACCCGAATACGGATGGAACACAAACAGAAACTCAAACGACATCCACCCTGCTAGCCCAGGCTGCCGACCTGGAACCTATCCCCTGATCGAAGAAGCAGAAGAAGAACTCAACGCAAGCAAGCATCGCTCTCGCGTCATGATCATCGCACAACCTGTACCTGCAACTGTTGTTGTAGTAATCTGTGAGCCACGAGGACTCAGCAATCCCATTACCATGGGTATCAAGACTAACAAAGCTTAAAGGGAAAGGAAGGGGTAAAGTGGTGAGGCTGTAGCAGGGACTAAGCATATATGGTGGCTAACATACGCAAATAAGAGCGAGAAGAGAACAAGCGGAACGGTCGTCAACTAGTAATGATCAAGAAGTGATCCTGAACTCCTACTTACGTCAAACATAACCCAGAAACCTTGTTCACTTCCCGGACTCCGCCGAGAAGAGACCATCACGGCTACACATGCGGTTGATGCGTTTTAATTCGGATCTGGTGTCAAGTTATCTACAACCGGACATTAACAAATTCCCATCTGCCTATAACCACAGGCACGACTTTCGAAAGATTATACCCTGCAGGGGTGTCCCAACTTAGCCCATGACAAGCTCTCGCGATCAACAAAGGAATAGACCTTCTCCCAGGAAGACCCGATCAGACTTGGAATCCCGGTTTACAAGACATTTCGACAATGGTAAAACAAGACCAGCAAGACCTCCCGCTGTGCCGACAAATCCCGATAGGAGCTGCACATATCTCGTTCTCAGGGCACACCGGATGAGCCAGACGACGGGTTGGCATAGACCCTGGTTGCCGAGGGGGCGCCGGACATCGCTCGGTTTGGACCAACACTTAGACAAGCACTGGCCCGAGGGGGAGTAAAATAAAGATGACCCTCGGGATGCGCGACTCCCAAGGGAAAAAGGGCTAGGTGAGGCAAATGGTAAAACCAAGGTTGGGCCTTGCTGGAGGAGTTTTATTCAAAGCGAACTGTCAAGGGGGTCCCATAAATCACCCGACCGCGTAAGGAACGCAAAATCCGGGAACATAACACCGGTATGAGGGAAACTAGGGCGGCAAGAGTGGAACAAAACACCAGGCAAAAGGCCGAGCCTTCCATCCTTTACCAAATATATAGATGCATTAATAATATAAGAGATATTGTGATATCCCAACAAAATCCTGTCCACCATGGAGCAATCTTCAACTTCACCTGCAACTAGCAACGCTATAAGAGGGCTGAGCAAAGCGATAACATAGCCAAGCAACGGTTTGCATAGGTAAGGTGTCAAAGGTTAGAGGTTCATGGCAATATGGGATGGCTTGATAAACAGGTAATAGGTAGCGCAACATAGCGATAGAACGAAGCAACTAGCATAGCAATGATAGTAGTGAGATCCAGGGTAGCGGTCATCTTGCCTGAGATCCCGCAAGGAAGAAGAACGAGTCCATGAAGAAGATGAACGGGCGTAGTCGAACAAATCCTCACAATCGCAACGTTACCGGAACTATCAAGAAGAAGCAATACCGGAAAGAAGCAAACAACATGGTAAACACACAAGCATAATCATGGCATGATGCACAATCAAGTATGATGCATGTCCGGTTTAATGAGGAATGGCATGGCAAAGGCAACCAAACAATACTAAAGTTAAGTGGAGATCAATATGCAACGAGTTGCATATTTACGAAACACCACATCAAATACTTAGTTCTCTCTCGTTTAAGCTACCAAACAATATTAAATGTTGTTAAACATGGCAAGAGGTGAAGCACGAGAAAAACTACCTATCTAGACAAGTTTAAATGAGGCCGGAACAACAAACAACAATTCCGGAAAATCCCCATGTGCATATTTTAGATTCGGTACTGTTCTGCCCTAAACACAATTTTAATGTTGTTAAACAGCAACATAAAGTGGACCATGTTAATCTAGGCATTTTCCCACCCCATCTACATATAAAGTTTATTAAAATCCGAGCTACGGTTATTTAGTTACGAAATAAATCATTTTAGCATGGCATTTATACAAAATTAAATAAACAGCAAGTTTAAACATTTTAACATGGGATGAAAATGGCATATTATTAATCTACACAATTTTCTGAGCATTTTACATATATAAATTATTTACATATGATGCATATTTTGTGAGTTATTAAATGAATGAACACCAGGGGTTTTTCTGCAATTCTGTAATTCTACGGATAATGACAAAATTCGCAGGCAGGTAAAAAAAATACATGCGTGCCGAATCTAGTCTACCGGGCTGCACAGGACAGGAGCGCTTGGGGGGGGGGGTCTCACCCATGGGCTTGGCCCAGGTCGGTGAAGGAGGCTGGAGGCAGGCCGTAAGGGCGCTGGGCCAGAGCTGGCCTTGGAGCTGGGCTGGATGCGGGGACGGGCGCTCGGGCGAGCTCCGACAAACTGGTAGACGGCGGCGGCGTGAGATGGCACTCCGGCGAGGCTCGGGGCGGCGCGGAGGCGCGGAACAGGCGGATCCGCAGTGGCGGAGGGCAGATCCGGGCGTGGGGGTTCCATTCCCGGCGGTTCCCGGCCGGTCCGGGCGAAAACGATGCCGGCGGCGCGAAATCCGGCGGCGAACTCCATGGCTGTGGTGGCTCCTGTAGAGAGAGAGAGGGAGCTATTGAGGGAGAGGGAGAGCACGAGGAGGAGGGCGAGGCGACGGGAGGCGCGACCTAGGTCTGGCGGAGGTCGGGTGTTCCTGCTCCGGCGAGGCCCCTGGTGGCCGAGCGCAGGGACGATGCGGCAGCGAGGGGATTGAGCGAGGGAGTGGGCAAGCAGGCAAGGGGGCCAAGGCGCACGGGGTCGGGCCCGGTCGCGGCCCGGGGCGGACTCCCCGTGGGCTTCGCGGGCTGCGGCGGCTGGAGGCGCGGGGAAGGCACGTGGAGGCTTGGGAGTGGCTGTGGAGGGTGGCGCAGGCGGCGGCTGACCACTGGGGGCTTGCCAGGTGGCGAAGGGAGGCTGGGGCACGCCGGATCTGGAGGGGGGAGGCAGCGGCGCGGCCCTCGAGGTGGGAGGAGGCACCGAAAACGAGGAGAGGGGTGGCTGTGGCTGGGAGGTAGGGAAACGGCTGGGATGCCCAAAAAGGAAGGAGGAGGGGCTTAAATAGGCTAGGGGCTAGGGTTAGGGGGGGTTAGGAGGGGTTTCCGGACCCTCAGATCGCGATCGTGCGCTCCGGACAGAGAGGGGAACTAGGTGGCTGCAGGTGGGCTGTGACGAGAGGGTCTGGACTGAGGGGAGAGAAGAGAGGGCAACCCGGCAACGGTTTTCGGAGACCGAAAACGTCTGACGCTAGACCGACTATATCGCGGTTATATATTTAACGGTAGGGCAGTCAAACGAACTCCGAATGCGATGAAACTTGGCAGGCGCTCTGTCTACACTATAATAAGACCGCACGACAAGTTGCAACCCATTACGAGAACATTTTTATGCCACTTATAAAATAATATTTTGGAGGTGTCGCGGGCGCGTGCGAGTGTGGTCGGGCTCAGAACGGACAACGGAGAGAACCGGCGGAACCCGAACGGATGCAAGTTTTGGAAAACATGCGGATGATATGCAGATGATGAGATGAGACGAGATGCATAACAGGAACAAAATGCAAAACAATAGACAAAAACCCAACCACGGAGGAAATATCAATCACATAGCCGGAAATGGCCAGAGTCAGAGTTACGAATATGGAAAGTTGTATCCGGGGCGTTACAACACTCCACCACTACGAGAGGATCTCGTCCCGAGATCTAGGATGGCACCGGAGGGAAACGGAAGAGGAAGATAAGCGGTAAAACTAAGTTGCTTCTTCGACAAACGAGTGAAACCACGAACCTTGAGAGGTTGAACAAATTGAAAGAAACAAAACAACGGAGATGACCAAGATTGCAAACAGTCCGTTAGAAAAGAGGAACAAGGAACATAATGAGAACTCGAAGGTTGCAAAGACATGAATGACGAGCACAACGGACAAGAAGGGATTGAAACCACTCTGGTTGAAACGAGATAAGAATGAATAAGAATGATATAATGTTGACAATACTCCAACTGAAAGAAGAAGGAAAACTTGATAAGAAGAAAGGAACTTGAAGAGATGACACAACACTCCGTTTAAATGGATAAGCATGAAAAGAACATGATCCTCACAATTCGAGATGATGAGTGAAGAGGGCAACATCACCATGCCTACGGAAGAAAGAATAGAAGATAGATCATTGGTATAAAAGAATGGAGAAGAAAATGAAATCTTATGCCACAAATGAACTTGGAAAGCACCCTTCCAAGATGGTTACAACGGGGTTGTTGGAAAACCAATAACGAAAAGAATAAGCTTGTAGTGGGCTTATGGAAACATCTCAAGACTATGAGATGACATTCTGCCACTAACGAAAAAAACAATTGCTTGTTTGAGATCAACGAAGAGATGAAAACTGCTTTCGCCGAGAGGATAGGAGAAAACTTGGATCATTGATAAGCACCACAATAGCAACATTCCTTAGGGAAGGCTTTAGGTGAAAACTAACCCAAGATAACTCCAACAAAGAGATTGATTGGTCGAAAAGATATCTTGAACGAAGAGAAAATGATGGATTTAATTAACTCATTCCTGACAACTTATGAATCATGAAGCACGAGGAGAAATTGCCAAGGATGACATAACACCATCTCAAAAGATAAGGTAGAAAGGATTGCACTTCGGAATGCAAGATGAAGAATGCTTGAACTCCCCAAAAAAACATGTGTTGAGCACCATGTTTAATTTTGAGTATAGCTTGGCGGATCTTAACTTCGAGAGAATCTTGAAGAACAATTGAAGAATGAAAAGAATCCTTGACGAACCACCATGTTGAGCCTTCGTGAGAACTCCGGTAATGAAAGGATGATAGAAAGAAAGAGAAGTTGAAAATACAAGGTGAAGCCTTGCGATGATTTAGATGGAGCTTTGCGACGAGATAAAGCGGAAAAACTTGGAACTCCGGAAAAGAAAAGATGAAACACTAGAACCGAGAATTACTTCATCATGAACAATCTCCGGAAGAAGGAATTTAATCACTTGGATGAAACAATAATAAGAATTATGTCCTGCCTATCCTTCACCAATATAAATTGATGACAAGCAACGGATTTGGCATACTACTTATTCCCGTAGAAAGAATTAAGGGAGATATAGCATAAACTTGAGAAGGTATAGATGGAACCATCTGTGGAATAGAAACAACGAATATTTGATATGATATCGAAGGAAGTGAAATCTTGAACGAACCACCGTAAGAATTGAAAATGAAAGTAGCAAAGGCACAATTCACCGGGAAGAATTGGAAAACGAATGAAGATACTTGAGGGGATTTAGATACATGAGAACCAAGAGATCATGAACTGATTAGAGGATATTTGAACGATTCACCGGTAAGATTTGGAGAAAGAGAGCTAAAAGCTGAGAATGAATAAACCCGAAATGATGGCGTTCGTAGGAATAAAATGGAAAGAACTCATGAAATACTCCGGATGGGTGAAAAGAATTCTCACAATCTAAAACAATTATGAGAGTATGGCATCAAGCTTGAACTACGCATCTTTGGAAGAACGGGTAAGGATTTAAGAGGAAATCTTCTTCGGACTTCAAAATTCGAGAATGACGACGAGAAACACCTCCATGAATTGTTGAGATACTCTGGAAGAATGACAAACGAAGAGGTTGAGCCAACAATGAAAAATGATTTGAAATTGATCTTGGAAAAGATCTGACTGATGAAATTCATTCTTATGTCAAACTTGGAAATGAATTTGAGAACCGCTCCTGATAATTCGAAGAGTCAGGTAAGATCCTGGGAAAAGACCTGTGGGTTAGGGCCCACTGAAAAGAAAACACCGTTGAAGGATTGCTTGAAAAGGAGATCGCACCGGTAGAATTAAATGGCTTGAATAGAAACACGAATCTTCTGAGATATCTTCAGCTCTCCGGATAAGAATAGAGAGAGGTGAGTGATTGAGAGGTGCACCGGCATGAGAAAGCATTTGACACGAGGAAAGGAATATGATCAACACTGAAAGCTTTAAATGGATCCACCGGAGAAGAAAAGAGAACGGAGGATGATGAACTTGAAACTGTTGAGCATCTTCATGGGAAATCACCGGATAAGAACATTGACAGGAAAAAAATGGAGAAACTTCACATGAATAAATGGATACTTGATTAAGAAATCTCAGTCCTTGAAGAAAAAGGGTGGGTGGGAGGGAAAACAAAGGCAACTTGAGGACGGATGAAACAAACAACGTTGGGAAACTGAGAGATGATCTTGCGAATGTTGAAAATGATTGGATCCACTTGAAGAGAAGCACGCCGGTTTGGAAAAGAATTAACATGACGACCTCGATGATCACGAAGGATTAGTATTCACATAGCAATATGAGAACACCGTTTATGAAAGGTATGGATTCAACATTTGACTCGAAGCAACTCGAATACCACAAATAAAACAAAACAAAGGATTTGGCTTGCAGAATAAGCCGGAACAAACATATGATAGAGATTTCATCCGAAGTTTTTGTGGTGGGGCCCACACGGGCTCGAGTGTACAGCACCATCATGTACAAGGCAGTGCGCATGACATACGAAGTGTCCCCGAACCAGCATAGCCAAGGGTTCTTTAAGACACAACGAGACCACTGTAAAAATGACCGTGGAAAGGCGGACCACTAGACGTCGAACCCCAATCTCATATCATGCATCTGTCGAAAAGATATTCTAGGAGCTACTTGAATTCCCACCTATAAACTCCCGAAACTTTCTGGTTATGCAATCTGGTGTTGGGGATACAGGGGAAGCAATATATCTCACCCAAACTAACAATTCCTACATCCAGCTGTATCCATCCGTCAACACATAACCAAGAAAACTCTGGAAATCGTGTACCTCAACCTTCGAAAAGCATCCGTTATACGAGTTATGGCAATACTCCCGAACTCCCCAGTACTGGGTGACGTCCAGGTTATCTCACCAACAACTGCATAAAAGAGATTTTCGATGTCGGCAAAACTCAGGTATTCCAGAACTGCAACGATAAAATTGTGACGACAACACCTCGGAGCTCAACTCCCCGGGTTAAAGCCACATAAATAGACAGGAGGCACCAAGAACAATGTTCTCGTCACAAAACCATCGGAACGATTCCAAGATACCCGCGTGATCCTAAAAAAAATTTGAGTGAAATTTGAGGAGAGGAAAGTCAAAACATCTACGTCAAGAGTCCTCACCAGAGCGACGAAGGGGGCTGAGGAGTAAAAAGAATCCTACTCTCCGATATATATAATCCTAAGACTCAAAATAGTTTTTCTTCTAGACTCAACAACGGCCAACAATCAAGGGGGCTCCAATGGTCGGTCGAGGCTCTGATACCAACTTGTCACGCCCAATATGCGACCCTATCCAAAAGGAACTCGAAGGTCCCACCAAGGATAGACCCGCATATTGAAACGCTTTTGCAAGGTGGATATCATTACATCAACATTACATAATAGATGGGGATACATACATAAGTCATACAACGCCACACGAATACAACATCACCATACATTAGTTCATCATCCGACTACGGATGGAACACAAACAGAAACTCAAACGACATCCACCCTGCTAGCCCAGGCTGCCGACCTGGAACCTATCCCCTGATCGAAGAAGCAGGAGAAGAACTCAACGCAAGCAAGCATCGCTCTCGCGTCATGATCATCGCACAACCTGTACCTACAACTGTTGTTGTAGTAATCTATGAGCCACGAGGACTCAGCAATCCCATTACCATGGGTATCAAGACTAACAAAGCTTAAAGGGAAAGGAAGGGGTAAAGTGGTGAGGCTGCAGCAGCGACTAAGCATATATGGTGGCTAACATACGCAAATAAGAGCGAGAAGAGAACAAGCGGAACGGTCGTCAACTAGTAATGATCAAGAAGTGATCCTGAACTCCTACTTACGTCAAACATAACCCAGAAACCGTGTTCACTTCCCGAACACCGCCGAGAAGAGACCATCACGGCTACACACGCGGTTGATGCGTTTTAATTTGAATCTGGTGTCAAGTTATCTACAACCGGACATTAACAAATTCCCATCTGCTTATAACCGTAGGCACGGCTTTCGAAAGGATATACCCTGCAGGGGTGTCCCAACTTAGCCCATGACAAGCTCTCACGATCAACGAAGGAATAGACCTTCTCCCAGGAAGACCCGATCAGACTCGGAATCCCGGTTTACAAGACATTTCGACAATGGTAAAACAAGACTAGCAAGACCTCCCACTGTGCCAACAAATCCCGATAGGAGCTGCACATATCTCGTTCTCAGGGCACACCGGATGAGCCAGACAACGGGTTGGCATAGACCCTGGTTGCCCAGGGGGCACCGGACATCGCTCGGTTTGGACCAACACTTATACAAGCACTGGCCCGGGGGGGTAAAATAAAGATGACCCTCGGGATGCGCGACTCCCAAGGGAAAAAGGGCTAGGTGAGGCAAATGGTAAAACCAAGGTTGGGCCTTGCTGGAGGAGTTTTATTCAAAGCGAACTGTCAAGGGGGTCCCATAAATCACCCGACCGCGTAAGGAACGCAAAATCCGGGAACATTACACCGGTATGAAGGAAACTAGGGCGGCAAGAGTGGAACAAAACACCAGGCAAAAGGCCGAGCCTTCCATCCTTTACCAAATATATAGATGCATTAATAATATAAGAGATATTGTGATATCCCAACAAAATCCTGTCCACCATGGAGCAATCTTCAACTTCACCTGCAACTAGCAACGCTATAAGAGGGCTGAGCAAAGCGGTAACATAGCCAAGCAACTTTTTGCATAGGTAAGGTGTCAAAGGTTAGAGGTTCATGGCAATATGGGATGGCTTGATAAATAGGTAATAGGTAGCGCAACATAGCGATAGAACGAAGCAACTAGCATAGCAATGATAGTAGTGAGATCCAGGGTAGCGGTCATCTTGCCTGAGATCCCGCAAGGAAGAAGAACGAGTCCATGAAGAAGATGAACGGGCGTAGTCGAACAAATCCTCACAATCGCAACGTTACCGGAACTATCAAGAAGAAGCAATACCGGAAAGAAGCAAACAACATGGTAAACACAAAAGCATAATCATGGCATGATGCACAATCAAGTATGATGCATGTCCGGTTTAATGAGGCATGACATGGCAAAGGCAACCAAACAATACTACAAGTTAAGTGGAGATCAATATGCAACGAGTTGCATATTTACAAAACACCACATCAAATATTTAGTTCTATATCGTTTAAGCTACCAAACAATATTAAATGTTGTTAAACATGGCAAGAGGTGAAGCACGAGAAAAACTACCTATCTAGACAAGTTTAAATGAGGCCGGAACAACAAACAACAATTTCGGAAAATCCCCATGTGCATATTTTAGATTCGGTACTGTTCTGCCCTAAACACAATTTTAATGTTGTTAACCAGCAACATAAAGTGGATCATGTTAATCTAGGCATTTTTCCACCCCATCTACATATAAAGTTTATTAAAATCCGAGCTACGGTTATTTAGTTACGAAATAAATCATTTTAGCATGGCATTTATACAAAATTAAATAAACAGCAAGTTTAAACATTTTAACATGGGATGAAAATGGCATATTATTAATCTACACAATTTTCTGAGCATTTTACATATATAAATTATTTACATATGATGCATATTTTGTGAGTTATTAAATGCATGAACAACAGGGGGTTTTCTGCAATTCTGTAATTCTACGGATAATGACAAAATTCGCAGGCAGGTAAAAAAAATACATGCGGGCCGAATCTAGTCTACCGGGCTGCACAGGACAGGAGTGCTTGGGGGGGGGGTCTGACCCATGGGCTTGGCCCAGGTCGGTGAAGGAGACTGGCGGCAGGTCGGAAGGGCGCTGGGCCAGAGCTGGCCTTGGAGCTGGGCTGGACGCGGGGACGGGCGCTCGGGCGAGCTCCGACGAACTGGTAGACGGTGCCGGCGTGAGATGGCACTCCGGCGAGGCTCGGGGCGGCGCGGAGGCACGGAACAGGCGGATCCGCAACGGCGGAGGGCAGATCCGGGCGTGGGGGTTCATTCCCGGCGGTTCCCGGCCGGTCCGGGCGAAAACGATGCCGGCGGCGTGAAATCCGGCGGCGAACTCCATGGCTGCGGTGGCTCCTGCAGAGAGAGAGGGAGCTATTGAGGGAGAGGGAGAGCACAAGGAGGAGGGCGAGGCGACGGGAGGCGCAACCTGGGTCTGGCGGAGGTCGGGTGTTCCTGCTCCGGCGAGGCCCCTGGGGGCCGGAGCGCAGGGACGATGCGGCGGCGAGGGGATCGAGCGAGGGAGCGGGCAAGCGGGCGAGGGGGCCATGGCGAACGGGGTCGGTCCCGGTCACGGCCCGAGGCGGACTCCCCGTGGGCTTCGCGGGCCGCGGCGGATGGAGGCATGGGGAAGGCACGTGGAGGCTTGGGAGTGGCTGTGGAGGGCGGCGCAGGCGGCGGCTGACCACTGGGGGCTTGCCAGGTGGCGGAGGGAGGCTGGGGCGCGCCGGATCTGGAGGGGGGAGGCGGCGGCGCGGCCCTCGAGGTGGGAGGAGGCACCGAGAACGAGGAGGAGAGGGGTGGCTGCGGCTGGGAGGTAGGGAAACGGCTGGGATGCCCAAAAAGGAAGGAGGAGGGGCTTAAATAGGCTAGGGGCTAGGGTTAGGGGGGTTAGGAGGGGTTTCCGGACCCTCGGATCACGATCGTGCGCTCCGGACAGTGAGGGGAACTAGGTGGCTGCAGGTGGGCTGTGACGAGAGGGTCTGGACTGAGGGGAGAGAAGAGAGGGCAACCCGGCAACGGTTTTCGGAGACCGAAAACGTCTGACGCTAGACCGACTATATCGCGGTTATATATTTAACGGTAGGGCAGTCAAACGAACTCCGAATGCGATGAAACTTGGCAGGCGCTCTGTCTACACTATAATAAGACTGCACGACAAGTTGCAACCCATTCCGAGAACATTTTTATGCCACTTATAAAATAATATTTCGGAGGTGCTGCGGGCGCGTGCGAGTGTGGTCGGGCTCAGAACGGACAACGGAGAGAACCGGCGGAACCTGAACGGATGCAAGTTTTGGAAAACATGCGGATGATATGCAGATGATGACATGAGACGAGATGCATAACAAGAACAAAATGCAAAACAACAGACAAAAACCCAACCACGGAGGAAATATCAATCACATAGCCGGAAATGGCCAGAGTCGGAGTTACGAATATGGAAAGTTGTATCCGGGGCGTTACAATGCAAGTCCGCCACGAGCTCGCCTTCCTCAACGTGATCATCCTCAAGATCACCAAGCTCAAGAAAATCCATTCCATGGTAATGGCTTACAAGACCGAGTTCGATCACGTGAACGGATGCGACACCAAGTCCCTCAAGGAGCAATGGAGCAAGAGCAACTACCTCCACAAGTACCACGTCAAGTCCCTCAAGACGGTGATGCACTTCGACAAGCACAATAGCACCGTGAAGCACAAGGCCTTGAACGTGAAGCTCAAGCACTTGAAGCACAACAAGCTCTACGCGAGGCCACTAGAGCCGTTGAAGACTGCAACCGCCAAGTGCGAGAACAAGAGGAAGCTCTTCGTCACGAGATACAAGAAGAAGCAGCCCAACGCGAAGAGCAACAAGAAAGGCGCAATCAAGCGCACATTCCTCGCCCTCCTCCAAGACAAGAGCGACACCAAGTGGAACAAGTGCTTCAAGACCCTCCTCCACGCCAAGAGCGACATCACGAGGAACGAGCATTTGAGGACTTTCCAAGGCAAGAGCTCTATCAAAACCACTATCAAGATGAAGAACTCCGCTACGGCAAGCTCAACATCACCATGCCAAAGTTCTCCGGAAGCAATGATCCCGAAGAATAACTCTCTTGGGCATTGAAGGTGGACAAGATTTTTCGCCTCCACAACTACGATGAAGAAAAGAAGATCGCCATGGCCTCCCTCGAGTTTCAAGACTACGTCCTCATTTGGTGGGAACAAGTGATCGAGCGACGACATACAAGAGGCGAACCACCAATCACAACTTGGGAAGCAATGAAGGAAGTCATGAGAGCCCGCTTTGTGCCTACTCACTACACTCGAGATATTTTCAAGAAGTTGTAACTCCTCAAGCAAGGCACAAAGACGGTGGAAGAATACTACCAAGAAATGGAGATTGCCATGATACGAGCCAATGTCAAGGAAGATGGCGAGCAAACAATGACACGCTTCTTGAATGGCCTCAACCACCCAATCAAGCGGATCACCGACTTCCAACCATACTCCAACCTTCTTGAGCTAGTTCATCAAGCGACCAAGGCCGAGCGACAAGTGCAAGATGACTTCAAATACGCCAAGTACTCGTCCAAGACCTACAGCTCCTACTCTCAAGCTCCTGCTACTTCGGCACCTCCTACATCAACTCGAGCATCACCAAGTACCGGCGACAAGTCAAGTTCCAAGCAAGTGACACCTTCCTCGACTCGTCCTCTGGCAAGCACCTACAAATCCAAGACTCCTTCATCTTCGGCGCCTCCCTATGATCCCGTCAAGACAAGTTCATTCAAATGCTTCACATGTGGCGGCCAAGGACACAAGTCCTTCCAATGCACCAACAAGCAAACAATGATCTTCAACGATGACGGCACATACGACTCGATGAATGAAGAAGAAATGGAAGCCATTGATCACGTGGCCATGCACCGGCACGTGAATGAAGATGAAGATGATCAAGGCTTTTTGTAAAAACGATTCAAGTCCCTCTCTCGTGGTCTCCAAGGTCTTGACGCTCCAACACCACCAAGACGAAGACCAATGGTGCCACATCTTCCACACCAAGGCCGGCATCAATGGGCGCTTTGTCAAGGTCATCATCGACGGAGGTAGTTGTCACAACTTGGCAAGTGAAGAGCTATGTTCCAAGCTGCAATTGGTCAAGAAGAAGCACCCCCGTCCCTACAAGGTGCAATGGCTAAGCGACTCCGGCGCTATTCAAGTGGAGCCCATGGTGCAAGTGTCTTTCAAGATCGGCGCATACGAGGACACCCTAGAGTGTGATGTGGTTCCTATGTCCGTGTGCCACCTTCTTTTGGGAAGACCTTGGCAATTCGACCGTGGTGTCATCCACAACGGATGAACCAACCACTATAGCTTCAAGATGAAAGGCAAGGAGTCTGTGCTTCGACCAATGTCACCAAAGCCAAGTAATCGCCGACAAGCAAGCTTCCACCCATCGTGGAGAAACTAGCGAGAGAGTGCACCACCAAAAAGAAAGTGAGAGCCATAAGGAAAAATTGAGTGCCTCTTCGCCAAGGGAGAAAAACTTAGTCCTCCTAGCCACAAAAAGAGAGATGAGAGAAGTGTGTGAGAACCCATCGAGTGTCGTCCACTTTGTCCTACTATGCAAAGATGAGGTTATAAAAACTAACAATCCTAATCCTCTTCCTCTAGTGTTTTCCAACTTGTTGCGGGAATTCGAGGATGTGTTTCCCGATGAGCTACCTCCCGGTCTCCCTCCTCTACGTGGCATTGAACATCGGATCGACCTCATCCCCGGTGCACCTCTTCCAAACAAGGCTCCCTACTGCGTCAACCCCGAAGAAACAAAGGAGATCCAATGGCAAGTACAACAACTAATCGAAAATGGTCATTTACGTGAAAGCTTAAGCCCTTGTGCCGTTCCCGTTATACTTGTGCCCAAGCAATATGGTAGTTTTCTCATGTGCTCGGATTGTAGACCTATTAATGCTATTACCGTTCGTTATAGGCATCCCATTCCTTGCTTAGATGATATGCTTGATGAACTTAGTGGTTCCACCATTTTCTCAAAAATTGATCTTAAAAGTGGTTATTATCAAATCCGCATACAAGAAGGTGATGAATGGAAAACCGCTTTCAAAACTAAATTTGGCTTGTACGAGTGGTTGGTTATGCCTATGGGTTTATCGGAAACTCCCGGTACTTTCATGTGTCTTATGCATTTCATGCTTCGACCTTATATTGGAGTTTTCATTGTGGTTTACTTTGATGATATTCTTGTGTTTAGCAAATCCATGAAATAGCATCTAAGTCATGTTAGGGCTGTTTTACAAACTCTTCGCAAGGAACGTCTTTATGCCAACATGAAAAAGTGCACGTTTGGTGTTGACAAGCTAGTTTTCTTGGGATTCGTTGTTTCTTCCAAGGGTGTACATGTTGATGAATCTAAAATTGAAGCAATTAAAACTTGGCCCCAACCCACAAATTTGCAACAAGTGCGTAGCTTTCTTGGCCTTGCGGGTTTTTATCGTCACTTTGTGAAAGATTTTAGCACTATTGCTGCTCCTTTGCATGTTTTGAGTAAGAAGAATGCTCCTTTTGTTTGGGGACCTTTGCAATCAACCGCTTTTGATGAGCTCAAATCTTTGCTTACACATGCTCCGATTCTTGCTTTACCCAACTTTGACAAAACTTTTGAGGTTCATTGCAATGCGAGTGGTACCGGAATTGGTGGAGTTTTGATGCAAGAAAAACGAGCTATTGCATATTTTAGTGAAAAACTTTCCGGTGCTCAACTTAACTACCCCATCTATGACAAAGAATTGTATGCCTTAGTGCGTGTGTTACATGTGTGGGAGCATTACCTTAGATCGCATGAGTTTGTCATACATATCGATCATGAAACACTTAAATATCTCAAAGGTCAAACCAAGTTGAATAAATGGCATGCTAAACGGAGTGAGTTCATTGAATCTTTTCCCTATGTGATAAAGTACATTAAGGGCAAAGAAAACATGGTGGCGGATGCCCTTTCCCGCACATGCATGTTACTTACTCAACTTGAATTGAATGTAGTTGGATTTGATCATATCAAAGATTTGTATGAGGGTGATGTGACTTTTGCTCCTCCTTATGCTAAGTGTGTGATGCATACTTCTTGGGAAAGATATTATATCAAAGATGGTTATCTTATGAGAGCTAACAAACTATGCATCCCTGAGTCTTCTCTTTGTTTGCTCCTTTTGCAAGAGGCTCATGGAGGCGGACTCATGGGACACTTTGGACGCGACAAGACTTTCGCCACGCTCTCCAAGAACTATTATTGGCCCAAGATGTTTCGCGATGTAGCCCGCTTCACCAACCGGTGCTCTACATGTTGCAAAGCTAAGTCACACTCACAATCGCATGGTTTACATATGCCTTTACCTATTCCACATCAACCTTGGGAAGACGTTAGCATGGATTTTGTGCTTGGATTACCTAGGACTCAAAATGGCAAAGACTCCGTTTTTGTTGTTGTGGGCCGATTCTCTAAAATGGCTCATTTTATCCCATGCAATAAGATAGACGACACTTCACATGTTGCCAATCTCTTTTGTAGGGAAATCTTGCGGTTGCACGGTGTACCAAAGACAATTGTGTCAGATCGAGACGTCAAGTTCTTAAGCTACTTTTGGAAGACGATATGCGCCAAGCTCGGGATCAAGCTACTATTCTTCACGGCATATCATCCTCAAACTGATGGACAAACGGAAGTCACCAACCGAACGCTTACAACACTCCTACGCATGTCGATCAAGAAGAACATCAAGGAGTGGGAGCAGTGCCTACCCATCGCCAAGTATGCCTACAATCGCGCAAGACACTCTACCACCGCAAAGTCCCCCTTCGAGGTCATCTATGGTTTCAACCCTTTGTCGCCATTGGACATCCTTCCTCTACTGCTTCAAGAACGAGAAAACATGGATGCAAGTGCAAGAGCCGCCTACCTCAAGAAGATGCATGAAGAAACACGTTCCACAATCGAGCGCCAAGTACAAAGACTCGCTTCCAAGCTCAACCTCAACAAGTCTCCTATGGTGTTCCAACCGGGTGATCAAGTATGGATACATCTCCGCAAAGACCACTTCCCCAAGGAATGCAAGTCCAAGCTACTCCCGAGAGCCGACGGATCATTCAAGGTGCCTGCACGCTACAATGACAAGGCCTACAAGGTCGACATCTCGCGTGACAAGTACAACATTAGCGACATCTTCAACGTCAAAGACTTGGCCAAGTACCATGGTGATGAAGAGCACGATCCATGGACGGATCTCTCCCAAGGGGGGAGAGATGATACGCAGCATCCCTCGACTACCCGCACCGACACTCCATCACCATCGCAAGCACCAAGTGGACCAATGACAAGAGCACGTGCACGCGCCATCGAGAATGAGGTTGACTCTCTCCTCTTCGAGTTTCGTTCGGATTTGCATGAGAATTGGTCTACCTCATAAACATATGTTATGCATTCTAGGGTACCAAGAAGATGATCGTGAGAAGGAGAAGGTGAAGCTACGAGAATCCATGGAGCAAGAGAATGAAGGAGAGGCCAAGGAGAAGGAAGGGAAGAAGCTCCTGGACACCCCGGGTTCCCGGACGGAAGGACCCCGGGTGCCCGGACTCAAAGACAAATGGGAGGGCCGAACCCCCCTGGACACCCCGGGTGCCCGGCCATCTCAGCCGCGGGTGGCCGGCCTCTGCCCGGGCAGCGCCCCAGCCGGCCCCGGGTTCCCGGCCAACCAGCCCCGGGTGCCCGGCCCTCCACTTGGCCGTGCCCAGCCAGCCCCGGGTGCCCGGCCAACCAGCCCCGGGTGCCCGGGCCACACTGCCAGGCCTCTGCCACCCCGGGTGCCCGGGCCTTGGACCCCGGGTGCCCGGTCATCCATCCTCCGGTGCCCCTGACCAGTCCGGGTGCCCGGCCGGTCCCCCCCCCCCC
>NC_041385.1:388498233-388505743 GCF_002162155.2 Triticum dicoccoides | reverse complement strand
CCCTAGCCTTTATATACTCATCTCCTAGACCATTTGGAAGGTTAGCAAAGTATTAGATTAAACATTGTGAGCTTTGCTCCTTGTATCCCCTCCTCTTTGGAGATCAAGCCCCCACCTAGGGAAGAATCCTTTGGATTGTCAAGGCCTCCTCTTGGAGAAGATCATCATCAAGACATCACCTAGTGGGAAGAACCTTACCCTAGTGCTATTATCCTTGGATTGATCTTGTAATCTTGTGGATCTCATGTATGCTACTCTAGTGGATGTGATATTTGGGTTTGTTTGAGAGTTTTGTTCCTTGTGTTCTTGACAGTTTTTCTCCTTTCCCCCCTCCAAGTGTGAAAAGATCCCCTCTAGGGTTTGACCCTACAACACGATGCCTTCTCCTATGATCAGGCGAGCCATCAATCCTTCTAGCGATCCAACAGCGGAACTCTCAACTAAAGCACCAATGTCGGTGTCAAAACCGCGGACCTCGGGGTAGGGGGTCCTGATCTGTGGATCTAGGATCGATGGGGAACAAGGGATGACGAACAAAAAGGTTTGGGCCCTCTTGAAGAGGTAATACCCTATGTCCTGCTTGATTATATTGGATGTATGATGTGGTTTACAGAGTAGATCTACCTCGAGTTCAGCATGATCTAAAACCTAAGGCAATGAGGTGATGAATGTAGCTCTAGCCCTAAAGACAAAAAAACCTCGGTTTATATAGACATCGGTAGGGTTAGGGTTACCGAAGATAGATTACAACAAGGGTTTAAAGAGATCATGTGCCTTATTCACTTGGAGGGCACACCACGGCTTCATAGATCTCCTATCAATATACGGCTCCACCAGTTCGGCCCATGTACAATGGACCATCGCCCCGAGGACCCCTTAGTCCATGACTCCCTCACTTGTCAACTGAACTTTGTTTGGCTACCTGTTCTTGTCCTTGAGGCTTGTCAATTTCTATGACACGGAACTCATAGGGTAGGAAGTAGGTTCCACTAACTTCAGAAAAATCAAGCATGGTCGCTTTGCTATGCTTGCCATGCCTTTTCTCAATAATGATTGCCTCTTTGGATTTGATGGACTCAGAATATATACTACTTGATTCGCCTTTTTCAACCGAAGCACTTTCATGTTCCGAATCCCCCTTCTTTTCATTGATTCTTCTAATTGGCAATGCTTCTTTTATTTGAGCCAAAAAAATTCTGTTCATTTCTGGCTGCAAGCGGCAAAATTGGATTTATGCTTTTTCTCAATTTCAGCCCACTCCGGATATGATTGCCCCCCCCCAATGCTTTTAGTTTCTTTCAGCAATGACACACGGGTGTTGCCGGGACTTTGCAATTGTCTAGGGGGTTTATAGTAAGATGTAGTACTAGGTGAAGGCGTATCCATTCTTGCAGACCATATTTTTGCTCGCCAATTTTATCAACTGGCAAAGATTCCTCTTCTTGTAAAACTCTAGCTATTATTTCATTATAATCAGGAACCAACCCCTTATCATGCTCTACAAGGAATACGGAACTAATCTTGTAATTTCGGGCTATATCCCTTTTTAATGTAGCCACTTCCCATTCTGTAAGGGTTGCTCCATGATACTTTCTGATTCTTTTGGCAATGAGGTGTTGCCAAAATTATGCAATTTCCTAGAGGATGCATTATATGCTACAATATTAGATGATGGCATGTGCACTCATGCAAAATTTTCACTTATTCGACTATGACCATGAAGGTGCAAAGCTGAACTATGAGCATCTACAGTTGTATACGGTGCCGAAAAATTACTAACATGATGTGTAGCATATGAAGGTGAGAGTAACTATTCGAATAGCTAGTAGTAGCATTGCCAATTCTCCAATCCAATCAGCATGGTTGAACTAGTATATTGCAAATTAGTTGCCGATGAATAAAAAGGTGAAACACTTAGTCACATGCAATTGGAAGTTCCTACAAGAGGTGTTTCAACCTGATTGACCAAACACGTCATGTTGTTCATTGACATAATGATTTATGGGTTGCCGATGCATGAGAGTTGGTGTGATGCCCCCTATTCAATTGTACACTAGTCATACACACAAATGTGTACGATCAAGATCAGGGACTCACGGGAAGATATCACAACACAACTCTAGACACAAAAAAGTCATACAAGCTTCATATTGCAAGCCAGGGGCCTCGAGGGCTCGAATACAAATGATTCAGCGGAAGAAACAATATCTGAGTACAGACATAAGTTAAACAAGTCTGCCTTAAAAAGGTTAGCACAAAAGCAACAACGATCAAAAAGGCAAGGCCTCCTTCTTGGGAGCCTCCTAACTACTCCTAGTCGTCAGCGGTCTCCACATAGTAGTAGGCACCCTCGGGGTAGTAGTAGTAGTCGCCGGTGGTGGCATCTGGCTCCTGGCACCCGTCATCTGATCGCAACAATCGGATATGGGGGAAAAGAAGTAGCAAAGCAACTGTGAGTACTCATCCAAAGTACTTGCAAGACTTACATTAGATCTATACTAAGTATGCAACAGTATCAAAGGAATGGAGCTGTTTCTTTGGACTAGACCGCAGAAATGCCAGAATAGAGGGAAGGCCTAGCCTATCAAAGACTAGCATCTTCAAGCATCTTGTAGCATCAGAACAGATAAGAGTAACATATTATAATAGTAGTAAGTATGTTGTAACAATGCGAGCGATCACTTTCTTGACTCCCTGCGAGAAAGCAATCTCGGAGCCATCATATCATTTTCATGCCTTAGCATCCAGTTCTAGTTGTATCGATCGGGATACAGCTTCGAGCGTCCATTATCATGGACACGACTATTCGAATAGATTACTTCCCTACAAGGGTGCACAAACTTACCCAACATGCTCGATCAACTCCGGCCGGACACACCATTAGGTCATGAGCGGCCTCGACCGATCAACACACCGCAGTCCTACCTAGGCTCAACAGAGAGGCCATCACGCCGGTCTACATCCTAAGCACGCAGGGGTCTCGGAATCATTGCCCTTTGCACTCCTGCATGTTGCATGGACAGCCGGGATCAGTCCTGGCAACCTCCTAATATAAGGCATGTGCTTACATAGGCCACCCGGGCGCGTGCCGCTCAATCGCTGACGTGAGCTTTCGGCTGATACATACGATGTAGAGTGCCTGATGGGGAACGTTGCATGAAAATCAAAAAAGTTCCTACGAGCACCCAAGATATAATCTAGGAGATGCATAGTAACGGGAGGGGAGTGTGTCTACATACCCTTGTAGACCGAAAGCGGAAGCATATATAACACAGTTGAAGTAGTCATACTCTTCGCGATCCAATCACGATCCAATCCGATCTAAGCACCGAACGAATGGCACCTCCATGTTCAGCACACGTGTGGCTCGATGACATCTCCTCCTTATTGATCCAGCAAGCAAGAGAGGAGAAGTATATAGTATCTCAACTAGCATGATGGCGTGGTGGAAATGCTGGTGGTGCAATCCTGACAGGCCTTCGCGAAACACTGTCAGAACCAATCTGAGGAGAAAACGGAGTTCTGGGAGAGGTAGGGATGCCGCCAGGGCGTGGGATTTGGTGTGTCCAGCCCCTGCCTCTCCCCCACTATTTATAGGAGGCAAGGGGGAGGGCTGGGGCGTAGCCTTGGCCGCTCCTCCAAGGGAGGGGGCGCCGGCCTAGGGAGGAATCCTCCCTCCCCAAGGCACCTAGGGGGTGCCTTCCCACCTTAGGACTCTTCCCCTTTTCCTGGTTCTAGGCGCATGGGCCTCTAGGGCCTGGTGGCTCTGGCCCATGTAGGCCAGGGCGCACCCTTACAACCCATGTGGGCCCCCGGGGCAGGTGGACCCCCGGACCCCTTTCGGCACTCCCGGTACAATACCGATAATGCCTGAACTTTTTCGACGACCAAAACATGACTTCCTATATATGAGTATTTACCTGCAGACCATTCTAGAGCTCCTCATGATGTCCGAGATCTCATCTAGGACTCTGAGCAACATTCTGTTACCAATGCACATTCCTAATACTATTCTAGCGTAATAGAACGTTAAGTGTGCGGACCCTATGGTTTCGAGAATTATGTAGACATGACCGAGACACCTCTCCAATCAATAACCAATAGTAGGACCTGGATGCCCATATTGGTGCTACATATCCCATGAAGATCTTTATAGGTTGAACCATGATGTCAAGGATTCAGTTAATCATGTAAGCGATTCCCTTTGTCCGGAGATATGTTACTTGCCCAAGATTCGATCATCGGTATCTCCATACCTAGTGCAATCTCGTCACCGGCAAGTCTCTTTACTCGTTCTGTAATACCAGATCACGTGACTAAACTCATTAGTCACATGCTTGCAAGCTTCTTGTGATGTTGTACTACCGAGAGGGCCCAGAGATATCTCTCTGTCACACGGAGCAACAAATCCCAGTCTCGATCCATGCCAACCCAATAGAAACATTGGGAAATACCTATAGAGCATCTTTATGATCACCCAGTTATGAAGTGACATTTGATAGAATGGAAGGTATTCCTCCAATATCCAGCAGTTGCATGATCTCGTTGTAACGCCCCGGATACAACTTTCCATATTTGTAACTCCGACTCTTGCCATTTCCGGCGATGTGATTTATTATTTCCTCCGTGGTTTGATTTTTTTGTCTGTTGTTTTGCATTTTGTTCTCGTTATGCATCTCGTCTCATAGCATCATTCGCATTGCATCGGCATCGTTTTCATAAAACTTGCATCCGTTCGGGTTCCGCCGTTTCGGGTTCTGAGCCCGACCACACTCGCACGCGCCCGCGGCACCTCCGAAATATTATTTTATAAGTGGCATAAAAATGTTCTCGGAATGGGATGGAACTTGTCGTGTGGTCTTATTATAGTGTAGACAGGCCGTCTGCCAAGTTTCGTCGCATTCGGAGTCCATCTGTTAGCCCAACCGTTAAATTTATAGCGGTACCGTTGCCGATACCTTCGTCGGGTGTTTTCGGTCTCCGAAAACCGTGCTGGGCTGCTATCTCTTCTCTCCCCTCTCGTCACAGCCCACCTGCAGCCCATCTAACCCGGCTTAAACCCCCCTTGTCTTCGTCGACCTCTCTGCACAACCACAGACCCCCTCATGTGCGCGCACGAAAGTTGTCCTGAACCCGACCCGCTCTGTCGTTACCGTTGGATCCGAATCATCCCCAAACATCCCGAAAACATCTCCGTTTTCTTAATTGGGCCCCCTAACCTATTTATCCAGAACAGTCCGATTTTGATTGGAGGGTCCAAACCTAATCCTATTGTTCCTATATATAGACCAACCCTACCCTAAAAATTAGGAGCCTTGTCCCATCCCCCAGCCGCCGCCGCCAGTCCTCTTCCACCTCGGGATCCTCCCGATCCAATTCCACACGCAGCTAGTCCCCTCCCTCCTAATTTTCAGCACCGGCCAATCCCCACCGAAATCCAACCAACCAGGAGCAGCGCTCGATCCCCTCCTGTTCTGCCTAGCGCACACGATCCAAGGAGAGGAAATCCTCCTCGCGCTCCCGAAGGGGAGTTTCTTGTGGAGCCCCTCCTGTATGCTCCCTCTGCTCGGCCCCGTCGTCGTTCCGCCGCCACCGACAAGCTCCGGAGCGCCGACGTTCGCAGCCGCAGTCCCTCGCGACCTCCTGCCATCGTCCTCGTCTGCAAGGGAGACGAGCGACCGAAGCGCAGCGCCCAGTTCCCCTGCATCGAGCTTTCGCTCGCCTCTTCCCGGCCTTCCGCCGCACCTCCTGACGCCAAGCGCCGCCGACCTCTGTTCCGTCCTGAGCACCACCAAGCCAAGACCAACGACCGGGCGCTGGATCTGGTCGAGCTCGCCGCCCCTCGCCTACTTGCACGTCGTTCCCTCGCGCCGCTGGAGCTCCATCTCCGCGCCCAGATCCGCTGGATCCCGCCGTCCCAGTCCCGTTCCAGCAGGTCCCCGCCAAGGCCTCCTCGCCGGAGCCCTCGCCAGTCTTCGCGTCATCGCCGGCCTCCCCTGCTCCTGCATCGAGCAGGAGAAGACGTGCGCAGCCCAGCCAGCCGGCCTGCCTTGCCTCTCCACCGACCTGGGCTCGGCCCAGTGGTGAGCCTCCTGGGAGCCCCTCTGTCTTGTGCATGTTGGGCCAGTGGATTCAGCCCATGTCATGTTTTTTTCTGCTGCTGCGATTTTAGCAATTATCCCAGGTTTTACTGTTTTACAGAAAACCCCCTCATGTTCATGCATGTAATAATTAATCAACCGTGCATCGGATTAAAAAACTTTATATATGTAAAATGCTCAGAAAATTGTGTAGATTAATAATATGCCATTTTCATCCATGTTTAAAATGTTTAAAATGCTGTTTGTGTTAATTTGCATAAGTGCCATGTTAAAATGCTTTAATTCATAACTAATTAACCGTAGCTCCATTTTAATTAAACTTTATATGTAAATGGGGTGGAAAAATGCCTAGTTTAACATGGTGCCCTTTGTTTTACTGTTTGACAACTCTAAAATTTTGTTTAGGGCAGAACAGTACCTAATTCATAATTTGCATATGGGGATTTTCCGGATTTGTTGTTTGTAACTTCCGGCCTCATTTAAACTTGCCTAGATAGTTAGTTTACTTATATTTCACCTCTTGCCATGTTAATCAACATTTAATATTGTTGGGTACCTAAACAAGAGCGAACTAAATAACTTGAATGTGGTGTTTCTTCAATATGCAACTCGTTGCATATTGAGCTCCACTTAATTTGTAGTATTGTTTGTGCACTTTGCCATGCCATGCCTCATTAAATCAGACATGCATCATACTTGGTTGTGCATCGTGCCATGTCTATGTGATGGTTGTTTACCATGATTGTTTGCTTCTTTCCGGTATTGCTTCTTCTTGATAGTTCCGGTAACATTGCGATTGTGAGGATTTGTTCGACTACGCCCGTTCATCTTCTTCATGGACTCGTTCTTCTTCCTAGCGGGATTTCAGGCAAGATGACCACTACCCTGGATCTCACTACTATCATTGCTATGCTAGTTGCTTCGTTCCATCGCTTTGATGCGCTACCCATCATCTGTTTGTCGAGCCATCCCAAATTGCCATGAACCTCTAACCTTTGACACCTTTCCTATGCAAACCGTTGTTTGGCTATGTTAGCGCTTTGCTCAGCCCCTCTTATAGCGTTGCTAGTTGTAGGTGAAGTTGAAGATTGCTCCATGGTGGACAGGATTTTGGTTGGGATATCACAATATCTCTTATATTATTAATGCATCTATATACTTGGTAAAGGGTGGAAGACTCGGCCTTTTGCCTGGTGTTTTGTTCCACTCTTGCCGCCTTAGTTTCCGTCATACCGGTGTTATGTTCCCGGATTTTGCATTCCTTATGCGGTCGGGTGATTTATGGAACCCCTTGACAGTTCGCTTTGAATAAAACTCCTCCAGCAAGGCCCAACCTTGGTTTTACCATTTGCCTCACCACCACCTACCCCTTTCCCTTGGGTCGGACAACCCGAGGGTCATCTTTATTT
>NC_041385.1:388482634-388497809 GCF_002162155.2 Triticum dicoccoides | reverse complement strand
GGCCAGTGCTTGTCTAAGTGTTGGTCCGAACCGAGCCGCCTGCGGGGCCCCCTCGGGGCAACTCGAGGTCTGGTTTTACTCGTAGCCTGTCTCATCTGGTGTTGCCCTGAGAACGAGATATGTGCAGCTCCTATCGGGATTGTCGGCGCATCGGGCGGTCTTGCTGGTCTTGTTTTACCATTGTCGAAAAGTCTTGTAAACCGGGATTCTGAGTCTGATCGGGTCTTCCTGGAAGAAGGTCTATTCCTTCGTTGATCGCGAGAGCTTATCATGGGCTAAGTTGGGACACCCCTGTAGGGTATAATCTTTCGAAAGCCGTGCCTGCGGTTATAGGCAGATGGGAATTTGTTAATGTCCGGTTGTAGGTAACTTGACACCAGATCCGAATTAAAACGCATCAACCGTGTGTGTAGCCGTGATGGTCTCTTTTCGGCGGAGTCCGGGAAGTGAACACAGTTTCTGTGTTATGTTTGATGTAAGTAGGAGTTCAGGATCACTTCTTGATCATTACTAGTTGACGACCGTTCCATTTGCTCTCTTCTCGCTCTTATTTGCGTATGTTAGCCACCATATATGCTTAGTCGCTGCTGCAGCCTCACCACTTTACCCCTTCCTTCTCTTTAAGCTTTGCTAGTCTTGATACCCATGGTAATGGGATTGCTGAGTCCTCGTGGCTCACAGATTACTACATCAACAATTGCAGGTACAGGTTTATGCGATGATCATGACGCGAGAGCGATGCTTGCTTGCGTTGAGTTCTTCTTCTGCTTCTTCTTCGATCAGGGGATAGGTTCCAGGTCGGCAGCCTGGGCTAGCAGGGTGGATGTCATTTGAGTTTTTGTTTGTGTTTCATCCGTAGCCGGATGATGCTCTTATGTATTGAGATGTTGTATTCGTGTGGCATTGTATGCCTTATGTATGTATCCCCATCTAATATGTAATGTTGATGTAATGATATCCACCTTGCAAAGCGTTTCAATATGCGGGTCTATCCTTGGTGGGACCTTCGAGTTCCTTTTGGATTGGGTCGCATATTGGTCGTGACAAGTTGGTATCAGAGCCTTGACCGACCTTAGGAGCCCCCTTGATTGTTGGCCGTTGTTGAGTCTAGAAGAAAACTATTTTGAGTCTTAGGATTATTTATATCGGAGAGTAGGATTCTTTTTACTCCTCAACCCCTTCGTCGCTCTGGTGAGGTCTTCTGACGTAGATGTTTTGTCTTTCCTCTTCTCAAATTTCACTAAAAAAATTTAGGATCACACGGGTATCTTGGGATCGTTCCGATAGTATTGTGACAAGAACATTATTCTTGGTGCCTCCTGACATTTAGGGGTTGTGGCAGTGTCCCGGGAAGTTGAGCTCCGAGGTGTTGTCGTCACAATTTTATCGTTGCAGTTCTGGAATACCTGAGCTTTGCCGACATCGAAAATCTCTTTTATGCAGTTGTTGGTGAGATAACCCCGATAACCCAGTACTGGGGCGAGCTCGAGAGTATTGCCATAACTCGTATAACAGATGCTTTTCGAAGGTTGAGGTACACAATTTCCGAAGGTTTCTTGGTTATGTGTTGACGGATGGATATAGCTGGATGTAGGGATTGTTAGTTTGGGTGAGATATATTGCTTCCCCTGTATCCCCAACACCAGATTGCATAACCAGAAAGTTTTGGGAGTTTTATAGGTGGGAATTCAAGTAGCTCTAGTTTTATCTTTCCAGCAGACACATGATACGATATGGGATCTATCATATGCTTGTTTCCGGCTTATTTTGCAAGCCAATCCTTTGTTTTGTTTTATTTGTGGTATTCAAGTTGCTTCAAAGTCAAGTGTTGAATCCTTACCTTTCCTAAATGGTGTTCTCATATTTCTATGGGAGTGCTAATCCTTTTGATCATTGAGGTTGTCATGTTAATTCTTTTCCAACCGGGGCGCTTCTCTTCGAGATGATCCCATCATTCTCCACATTCACAAGATCATCTCTTAGTTTTCCAACGTTGTTCATTTCATCCGTCCTCAAGTTGCCTTTGTTTTCCCGCCCTCCCACCCTTTTTCTTCAAGGACCCAGATTTCTTAATCAAGTATCCATTTATTCATGTGAAGTCACTTCACTCTTTTCAATCAATGTTCTGATCCGGTGATCCCTCGTGAAGATGCTCACGAGCTTCAAGTTCATCATTCTTCATTCTCGTATTCTTCTCCGGTGGATCCAATTCAAGCTTTCAGTGTTGATCATATTCCTTTCCTCATTTCAAATGTTTTTCCATGCCGGTGCACCTCTCGATCACTCACCTCTTGCTATTCATTTGTTCTAGAGTGTTGAAGATATCTCAGAAGAATTATGTTTCCTTTCTTAATCCGTTCGAGTTATCTCGAGGTTGTTATCTCTTTTGAGCCATTTAATTCAACCGGTGCAATCCCCCCTTTCAATCAATTGTTCAACAGTGTTTTCTTTTGAGTGGGCCCTAACCCACAGGTTTTTCCCAAGATCTTACCTGACTCTTCTAATCTTCCCGGAGCCATTCCCAAAGTCTTTCGAAGTTTGATGTAAGAATGAATTATCATCAGTCATATGTCTTTCTCCCAGATCTTTCAAATTCTATTCATCGTTGGCTCAACCCCCTTCGCTTTTCATTCTCCCGGAGTATCTCAACAATTCATGGTGGTTCTCATCATCATTCTCAACATTTGAAGACCGAAGAAGTGTTTCCTCTAAATCGTGGTCCATTCTCTTCAAGATTCATGGTTCTAGCTTGATGCCATCCTCTCATAATTGTTTTCGATTGTGAGATTTTTTTTTCATCCATCCGGAGCAATTCAAGAGTCTTTTCAGATTGTTTCTCCGTAGCCCATCATCTCAAAATTATTCATTCTAGCTTTTAGCTCTCGTTCTCCAAATCATACTGGTGCATCGTTCAAATATCCTCTAATCAGTTCATGGCCTCTTCGATCTCATGTATCTAAATCCCCTCAAGTCTATTCATTCATTTTCCAATTCTTCCCGGTGAATTGTGCCTTTGACACGTTCATTTTCAATTCTTATGGCGGTTTGTTCAAGATTTCTCTTCCTCCGTTATTATATCAAATATTCGTTGTTTCCAAATCCTACCGGTGGTTCCTTGAAGACCTTCACAAGTTTGCACCATATCTCTTTAAATTCTTTCTACGGGAATAAGTAGTGTGCCAAATCCATTGCTTGTCATCAATTGAATTTGATGAAGGATACGCATACCGTAATTCTTATTCTTGTTTCATCCAAGTGATTAATTCCTTCTTCCAAAGATTGTTCATGATGAAGTAATTCTCGATTCTAGTATTCATCTTTTCTTTCCGGAGTTCCAAGTTCTCTCGGTTATATCATCGCAAAGCTCCATCTAAATCATTGCAAGGCTTCACCTTGTGTTTTCAACTTCTCTTTCTTTCTATCATCCTTTTATTACCGGAGTTCTTCATGGAAGATCAACATGGTGGTTCGTCAAGGATTCTTTCATTCTTCAATTGTTCCTCAAGTTTTCTCTCGAAGTTATGACCCGCTAAGCTATACTCAAAAGTAAACATGGTGCTCAACACATGTTTTGTTTTGGAGGAGCTCAAGTATTCTTCATCTTGCATTCTGAAGTGCAATTCTTTCTACCTTATCTTTTGTGGTGGTGTTATGTCACTCTTGACAATTTCCTTCATGTTTCATGATTCATATTGTTGTCAAGAATGAGGTATTTTAAATCCATCAATCTCTTTGTTGGAGTTATCTTGTGTCATATTTTCACCTAAAGCCTTCCCTAAGGAATGTTGCTATTGTGGTGATTATCAATGGTCCAAGTTATCTCTCAATCATCTTGGTGGAAGAAGTTTTTTCATCTCTTCGGTGATCTCAAGCAATCAATTGTTTTCGTCGGTGGCCGGTTGTCACCTCATCATTTTGAGATGTTTGCCATAAGCCCACAACAAGATTGTGCCTTTCGTTGTTGATTTTTCAACAACTCCGTTCAATCCTTCTTTGCAAGGATGCTTTCCAAGTTCATTTGTGGCAGAAATTGTCATTTTCTACTATGACCTTTTATCCCAACAATCTAGCTTCTATTCTTTCGTTCCGGAGGCATTGTGATGTTGCTCTCTTCACTCATCATCTTGAATTGAGGATCGTGTTTTTTTCCATGCTTATCCATTTAACCGGAGTGGTTTCGAATTCTATCTTCTCCATTAAACTCTTGATTCATGCCTTTGCAACCTTCAAGTTCTCGTAATGTTCCTCGTTCCTCTTTTCTAACGGATTGTTTGCAATCTCGTTCATCTCTAATTGCTCAACCTCTCAAGGTTCGTGGTTTCATTCATTGGTCGAAGAAGCAACTTAGTTTACCGCTTATCTTCCTCTTCCTTTTCCCTATGGTGCCATCCTAGATCTCGGGACGAGATCCTCTCGTAGTGGTGGAGTGTTGTAACACCCCGGATACAACTTTCCATATTCGTAAATCCGACTCTTGCCATTTCCGGCGATGTGATTTATTATTTCCTCCGTGGTTGGATTTTTTTGTCTGTTGTTTTGCATTTTGTTCTCGTTATGCATCTCGTCTCATAGCATCATTCGCATTGCATCGGCATCATTTTCATAAAACTTGCATCCGTTCGGGTTCCGCCATTTCTCTCCGTTGTCCGTTCTGAGCCCGACCACACTCGCACGCGCCCACGGCACCTCCGAAATATTATTTTATAAGTGGCATAAAAATGTTGTCGGAATGGTATGGAACTTGTCGTGCGGTCTTATTATAGTGTAGACAGGTCGTCTGCCAAGTTTCGTCGCATTCGGAGTCCATCTGTTAGCCCAACCGTTAAATGTATAGCGGTACCGTTGCCGGTACCTTCGTTGGGTGTTTTCGGTCTCCGAAAACCGTGCTGGGCTGCTATCTCTTCTCTCCCCTCTCGTCACATCCCACCTGCAACCCATCTAACCCAGCTTAAACCCCCCTTGTCTTCGTCGACCTCTCTGCACAACCACAGACCCCCTCGTGTGCGCGCCCGAAAGTTGTCCTGAACCCGACCCGCTCTGTCGTTACCGTTGGATCCGAATCATCCCCAAACACCCCGAAAAAATCTCCGTTTTCTTAATTGGGCCCCCTAACCTATTTATCCAGAACCGTCCGATTTTGATTGGAGGGTCCAAACCTAATCCTATTGTTCCTATATATAGACCAACCCTACCCTAAAAATTAGGAGCCTTGTCCCATCCCCCAGCCGCCGCCGCCAGTCCTCTTCCACCTAAGGATCCTCCCGATCCAATTCCACCCGCAGCCAGTCCCCTCCCTCCTAATTTTCAGCGCCGGCCAATCCCCACCGAAATCCAACCAACCAGGAGCAGCGCTCGATCCCCTCCTGTTCTGCCTAGCGCACACGATCCATGGAGAGGAAGTCCTCCTCGCGCTCCCGAAGGGGAGTTTCTTCTGGAGCCCCTCCTGTATGCTCCCTCTGCTCGGCCCCGTCGTCGTTCCGCCGCCACCGACAAGCTCCGGAGCGCCGACGTTCGCAGCCGCAGTCCCTCGCGACCTCCTGCCATCGTCCTCGTCTGCGAGGGAGACAAGCGACCGAAGCACAGCGCCCAGTTCCCCTGCATCGAGCTTTCGCTCGCCTTTTCCCGGCCTTCCGCCACACCTCCTAACGCCAAGCGCCGCCGACCTCCGTTCCGTCCTGAGCACCGCCAAGCCAAGACCAACGACCGAGCGCTGGATCTGGTCGAGCTCGCCGCCCCTCGCCTACTTGCACGTCGTTCCCTCGCGCCGCTGGAGCTCCATCTCCGCACCCAAATCCGCTGGATCCCGCCGTCCCAGTCCCGTTCCGGCAGGTCCCCGCCAAGGCCACCTCGCCGGAGCCCTCGCCGGTCTTCGCATCATCGCCGGCCTCCCCTGCTCCTGCATCGAGCAGGAGAAGACGCGCGCAGCCCAGCCAGCCGGCCTGCCTTGCCTCTCCACCGACCTGGGCTCGGCCCAGTGGTGAGCCTCCTGGGAGCCCCTCTGTCCTGTGCATGTTAGGCCAGTGGATTCGGCCCGTGTCATGTTTTTTTCTGCTGCTGCGATTTTAGCAATTATCCCAGGTTTTACTGTTTTACAGAAAACCCCCTCATGTTCACGCATGTGATAATTAATCAACCGTGCATCGGATTAAAAAACTTTATATATGTAAAATGCTCAGAAAATTGTGTAGATTAATAATATGCCATTTTCATCCATGTTTAAAATGTTTAAAATGCTGTTTGTGTTAATTTGCATAAATGCCATGTTAAAATGCTTTAATTCATAACTAATTAACCGTAGCCCCATTTTAATTAAACTTTATATGTAAATGGGGTGGAAAATGCCTAGTTTAACATGGTGCCCTTTGTTTTACTGTTTGACAACTCTAAAATTTTGTTTAGGGCAGAACAGTACCTAATTCATAATTTGCATATGGGGATTTTCCGGATTTGTTGTTTGTAACTTCCGGCCTCATTTAAACTTGCCTAGATAGTTAGTTTACTTATATTTCACCTCTTGCCATGTTAATCAACATTTAATATTGTTGGGTACGTAAACGAGAGCGAACTAAATAACTTGAATGTGGTGTTTCTTCAATATGCATCTCGTTGCATATTGAGCTCCACTTAATTTGTAGTATTGTTTGTGCACTTTGCCATGCCATGCCTCATTAAACCGGACATGCATCATACTTGGTTATGCATCATGCCATGTCTATGTGATGGTTGTTTACCATGATTGTTTGCTTCTTTCCGGTATTGCTTCTTCTTGATAGTTCCGGTAACATTGCGATTGTGAGGATTTGTTCGACTACGCCCGTTCATCTTCTTCATGGACTCGTTCTTCTTCCTAGCGGGATTTCAGGCAAGATGACCGCTACCCTGGATCTCACTACTATCATTGCTATGCTAGTTGCTTCGTTCCATCGCTTTGATGCGCTACCCATCATCTGTTTGTCGAGCCATCCCAAATTGCCATGAACCTCTAACCTTTGACACCTTTCCTATGCAAACCGTTGTTTGGCTATGTTACCGCTTTGCTCAGCCCCTCTTATAGCGTTGCTAGTTGTTGGTGAAGTTGAAGATTGCTCCATGGTGGACAGGATTTTGGTTGGGATATCACAATATCTCTTATATTATTAATGCATCTATATACTTGGTAAAGGGTGGAAGACTCGGCCTTTTGCCTGTGTTTTGTTCCACTCTTGCCGCCTTAGTTTCCGTCATACCGGTGTTATGTTCCCGGATTTTGCATTCCTTACGCGGTCGGGTAATTTATGGGACCCCCTTGACAGTTCGCTTTGAATAAAACTCCTCCAGCAAGGCCCAACCTTGGTTTTACCATTTGCCTCACCACCACCTACCCCTTTCCCTTGGGTCGGCCAACCCGAGGGTCATCTTTATTTTAGCCCCCCCCCCCGGGCCAGTGCTTGTCTAAGTGTTGGTCCGAACCGAGCCGCCTGCGGGGCCCCCTCGGGGCAACTCGAGGTCTGGTTTTACTTGTAGCCTGTCTCATCCGGTGTTGCCCTGAGAACGAGATATGTGCAGCTCCTATCGGGATTGTCGGTGCATCGGGCGGTCTTGCTGGTCTTGTTTTACCATTGTCGAAAAGTCTTGTAAACCGGGATTCTTAGTCTGATCGGGTCTTCTTGGGAGAAGGTCTATTCCTTCGTTGATCGCGAGAGCTTATCATGGGCTAAGTTGGGACACCCCTGCAGGGTATAATCTTTCGAAAGCCGTGCCTGCGGTTATAGGCAGATGGGAATTTGTTAATGTCCGGTTGTAGATAACTTGACACCAGATCCGAATTAAAACGCATCAACCGTGTGTGTAGCCGTGATGGTCTCTTTTCGGCGGAGTCCGGGAAGTGAACACGGTTTCTGGGTTATGTTTGACGTAAGTAGGAGTTCAGGATCACTTCTTGATCATTACTAGTTGACGACCATTCCATTTGCTCTCTTCTCGCTCTTATTTGCGTATGTTAGCCACCATATATGCTTAGTCGCTGTTGCAGCCTCACCACTTTACTCCTTCCTTCCCTTTAAGCTTTGCTAGTCTTGATACCCATGGTAATGGGATTGCTGAGTCCTCGTGGCTCATAGATTACTACACAAACAGTTGCAGGTACATGTTTATGCGATGATCATGACGCGAGAGCGATGCTTGCTTGCGTTGAGTTCTTCTTCTGCTTCTTCTTCGATCAGGGGATAGGTTCCAGGTCGGCAGCCTGGGCTAGCAGGGTGGATGTCGTTTGAGTTTTTGTTTGTGTTTCATCCGTAGCCGGATGATGCTCTTATGTATTGAGATGTTGTATTCGTGTGGCATTGTATGCCTTATGTATGTATCCCCATCTATTATGTAATGTTGATGTAATGATATCCACCTTGCAAAGAGTTTCAATATGCGGGTCTATCCTTGGTGGGACCTTCGAGTTCCTTTTGGATAGGGTCGCATATTGGGCGTGACACTCGCGGTCGAAGGAATAGATACTTGACTTGAAAAAGCTATAGCAAATAACTTGAATGATCTGATGCTAAGCTTATGGTTGGGTCTTGTCCATCACATCATTCTCCTAATGATGTGATCCCGTTATCAAATGAAAACTCTTGAATATGGTTAGGAAACCTTAACCATCTTTGATCACTAAGCTAGTCTAGTAGAGGCTTACTAGAGACATGGTGTAGCTTATGTATTCACACATGTATTTAAGTTTCTGGCCAATAAAATTCTAGCATGAATAATAGACATTTATCATGAACGGGAAATATGATAATAACCATTTTATTATGTCCTCTTGGGCATATTTCCAACAGTCTCCACTTCCACTAGAGTCAATAATCTAGTTCACATCGCTATGTGATTAACCCCCAATGAGTTCTGGGGTTTGATCATGTTTTGCTTGTGAGAGAGGTTTTTAGTCAATTAGTCTGCAACATTCAGATATGTGTCTACTTTGCAAACTTATATGTCATATTGTAGATGACACTACCATGCCCTCTTGGAGCTATGCCAAATGACTACTCCACTATACATATCCGGTTTGCGATTCAGAGTCATCCGGATTGGTGTCAAAGCTTGCATCGACGTAACCCTTTATGACAAAATGTTTATCACCTCCATAACAGAGAAACATTTCCTTAGTCCTCTTTAGGCACCTAAGGATAATTTTGATTGCTACCTAGTGATCCACTCCTGGATCACTTTGTACCCCCTTGGTAGACTCATTGCAAGGCACACATCAGGTCTGGTACACAGCATGGCATACATTATAGAGCCTATGGCTGAAGCATGGGGGATGACATTCATCCTTTCTCTTTCTTCTACCCCGGTCGAGCCTTTGAGTCTTACTCAACTTCACACCTTACATTACAGGAAAGAACTCCTTTGACTGATCCATTTTGGACTCCTTCAAAATCTTGTCAAGGTATGTGTTCTGTGAAAGTCTTATCAAGCGTGTTGTTCTCTCCATAGATCTTGAAGCCCAATATGTAAGAAGCATCACCCAGGTCTTCCTTTGAAAAACTCATTTCAAATAACCCTTTATGCTTTCTAGAAATTCTACATCATTTCCAATCATCGGTATGCCATCCATATACACTTTCTGGTAAATACAAGTTTCTTCATAAACTTTTTATAAATCCAAAAGCTTTGATCACCACATCAAAGCATATATTCCAACACTGAGATGCTTGTACCAGCCCATAGATGAATCGCTGGAGCTTGCATACCTTTTTAGCATCCTTAGGATCCACAAAACCTTTTGGTTGAATCATATACAACTCTTCCTTAAGGAAAGCGGTTTTCATATCCATCTGGTAGATTTCGTAATCAAAAAATGCAGCAATTGCTAACATAATTTTAACAGACTTAAGCATCGCTACGGGTGAGAAAGTCTCATTATAGTTAACTCCTTGAAATTTGCCGAAAACCTTTGCGACAAGTCAAACTTTTATAGACGGTGACATTACCATCAATGTATGTCTTCTTATTAAAGATCCATTTGTTCTCAATGTCCTCATAGTTATCAAGTAAGTCTAACAAAGTCCATACTTGGTGTCGGCTTTCTGGGAATGGGGGTCCCCATACTTGCCTGCCTGCGGCCTGCACCATGGCTCAGCAAGTGGCCCAGTATGACCCGTCTTCATCAACCCAAGCTCAAGACCCTCGGGAGGGGCCAAGCCTCGCGGGGCGGACGACGCAAGGCCTCCTCAGGTGCAGCCTCACCAGGCAGGCTCGCGAGGAGGCGGAGAGATCAAGGCAAGGGATACCTCGTGAGGTGCTCATGACGCAAGCTATGACGATCAAGACCAGGCAGGCGCCAGGCGGGCGCCAGCCTGCGCTGCGTCCTCGTTTCCTCTTTGGTGCAAAGGGGGCAAGCGCAGGCACGGAGTATCGAGGCATCAGGCAAAGGTTTCCATATCGGTGCAACGAGACCAAGACCAGTAGGACGGTAGGACGGAGGTCATCGTGGAGCCCAAGACGGCGTCATCGCCAGTGCCTTTGGCAGTCGAAGACCACCTTTAGTCAGGATAGCTTGTACTAGCTGTCCCCTTACGAAATGGTCGTTGTTGGATCCCTTCCCGCTCAATATTTGGGAAGAGGACCAGGGCCTCTATAAATAGAGATAGCCACCATAGTAGAAGGGTGATCTGATCTGGAATCTCATCCGAGCCTATCTCATCCACACCACCACAAGAACACCTCTCCTCGCGAGGCTGTTCTTCCTCTGTACTGTTCATCATCAGCCCAAGAGGCAATCCACCACACCACACACTGGATTAGGGTAGTACACCACAACGGTGGCCCGAACCAGTATAAACCTCGTGTCTCTTGTGTTGTTCATCGATCTAGCTTAGAATCACAGCGAGGTTGTGGGTGCATTTCGGTAGGGAGAAGATCTTCGTGCGCACCCCAGAGTTCGAACCTTAAGGGTTTTGCCAGAACCCGATATCCGACATTTGGGTAGCCCCCGGGCCCAAGGCACACTCGGACTTGGCTTAGCAGCGAAACCAAAGGGCAACTGCGGAGCACCGCAGGCCCCAACAGCCTGCGGCCTTGGTCGCCGCGTGGCGACTGATTGGATGTGGGCGTCTCCTCTTCCCCACGCTCCCCCAATATCCGTCTGGCTAGGCGGCCACGAAGCTTTACACAGTTATATCCTCTTTGCTACCCACATGCTTCCTATTCCCCTTTCTTCCTCAAGCCTCTGTTTTCGCTTCCAATCTGACTTGAGCTCTGCCCCCCTCCATCGTCATGGCACCAACTAGCAAGGAGAAGGGGAAGAAGCCTCTGTACTTGACTAGTTCGTCCCCCACAATCGAGCCCGCCGTCGGCTGGTTGCTGTTGCTCAATCTGGAGGCCTTGGGTAAGGTCCGCCCCGTGCTCGCCTCCAGCTTCAACGAGTGCGGAAAGATGATGGCTTGGCTTGCATCCCATGCCTCCGTCAATAAGACCATCACGGAGGTTTGATTCTTTGTGGACTCCCTATGGGCTTGCCTGGTTCCCCCTTTCTCCACCTTCTTCAATGCAGTGCTTTCCCACTATCAGATCCATATGATGCATCTCGTTCCTCAATCTGTTACCCTTCTTGCTGTCTTTGCCTTTGTTTGCGAAGCCATGGTGGCCATTGCTCCTTCAATTGCCCTCTTGCGCCACTTCTTCTCTTTGCGCATGTCCGATCCCTTGCAGTGCTTGGGGTGCGTGAGCTTCCAGGCCGTGGCAGAGACGGCCGCCTCCGGGATCGATTTTGTCCTCCCGCCTTCCACCAGTGGGTTTGAGGTCTTGACTGGCGACCCCTCGCCGGCCAATATACGGCACGGGGGTAGCCTCTTGTATCTCTGCTCGAGCTGGGCTGAGTTTGCGAGAAAGATGCCTCTCTTTGATGAATGGGGGTTGCGTCCGGCTGGTCTTGCGGGGACTCGCGAGAATCCCGTTGCCGTGGCCCCCTTCCTCGCTGCCAGCACCGATCTTTCCCCAGGAGCAGGTGCCGGGGGCAAGCATCGCTTGAGGCTGAAGGCTCGGGTGTCGCGGCGCTGACGCTACACGGGGTTCCCGAAGCGTCAGCCTCCGGAGCTGATGAAGCCCGCCCTGAGGTGGTCGTCGATGGGGGGACGCAACACGCGGCTCCCAAGGCCAGAGGCCCCAAGGCCTTGGCAGGCCATCAAGAGGTGGTGCCCGATCGCTCCTCCCGGCTTGGCGCCCCTGAGGTTGGCTGCCAGGATGCCTCTTCATCCGGGCCGCGCGCTGGTCCTCACATTGAGCGCCTGGGTCGGTTCCGCATGGACTTTGCTGCCCTCCGTAAGAGGAAGGGGTCTTCGAGCTGCAGTCGACGCCCCTTCCGACCGTTGAAGCATAGGAAGTACTTCGCCATAGATGAGTAAGTACCTCATTCTTGCAATTCCTCAGTCGTTGCTCCCTTTCCTGACTGTGGCCTTTCAGGATCCCTCCTGCCAAGCCTGCGGAGTCTCCCGAGGAACAACTTTCTCCGGCCTCGCCTTCATCACTGGCCTTGAGCGTCCCGAGCTTGTGCGCTGCCCCTGATGCGGACTCAGTCGGCGAAACAAGGCTGCCCGTAGGGTGTCTTGAGCCTGTGCCCTTGCCGCCTTTCCTTCGCAACTTTTCCTAGGGCGTGACTAGCCTACCTAGGGCTCCTCCTCTGATCGTGGACGGCGAGTGGTTGACGTTGGTCCTTGGCTCTTCTTCGGGGGATGGACCTGCGCCGGTCCCGGTCCCTTGCGGAGCCCGTCCGGAAATCATGGGGGCACCAGCCCCCTGCCGAGAGGGGGTGAACCGCTTCAGGACCCGCCAACAGCGCCGGCAACGAAGGATGACATCGACAGCATGCTCGAGCGTGTGCGAGAGCGAAGTGCCCTTCTCCGAGAGTTCCTCCGGAGGGTGATGGACGCGATGGGCCAGCTTGGTGGAGAGCTCGCGGACGTGGACGCGTGCCTTGAAGCTAAGGGCATGCGGCTGATTAAGGAGTGGAGCAAGCTGAAGGTGGCAGTTAACCTCGCACGTCATTAGCGCGAGCTTGAAAACACGAAGGCTGAAGCATCCCATGTGGCCTCATGAAAGGCCTGCTCCCGAGCTATAGAGGAGGCTCGGGAAGCAGATCATCGGCACGAGGTCATGGAGAAGCGCGCGTGGGAGCTCCAAGCCTGGAGCGCTTCCCTAGAGCAGTACGTGAAGCTGCGTCAGGCCGCCCTTGCATCACTGAAGGGGACACCTATCGAGGAGGAGGAGCTCCGGAGGCGTAAGGAAGTGTTGACGCTAGAGGCTGCTGAGTGCAATCTTGACCTTGAGCGGTTGGAGACGAGGGAGCGCCAGGTCACCCAAGATGAGGACGAGGTTGGTGCACACGAGGCTCGAATCCAGGAGGAGGTCGACCTCCGCGTGGAAGAACCTCGCGCAGATCTCGAGCGCAGGTATGACCAGATGCTGGAGCTGATCGAAGCCGAGGCTGCGGGAAGGACCACCGCCCTTAGGTCCAAGCTGACTGAAACAGAGCAATGCACGGAGGCCGCCGCAGCCGCCCTGGTCTCGGCGCAGACTGAGTTGGCCTCCACTCGTGCCGAGCTGCTTCTTCTTCAACAGCGGGTCAACGACGCCGAGTCCATTGCGCGGCAGAACAGAGAGGAAATTCTTCAACGGCAGACGCTGGAGCACATGCACGGCCCCATGCTCCAGCAACTCAGGACCAGGGCCAACACCGCCCTAGGCAATATCTGTGACGCGGATCCCCGCATCCTCACATGACCAACTATGCCAGCCATCTCCAATTCTTCACTGATGTGGTGGCGTGCCTGGAGAACCACTCTGAGATAGCTCGCCGGCTTGTTGAGGAGAGGAGCCGCAGCCTGCTTGGGCGCGCATTCTCCCACGTATTTAACCATCTTCAAAATGCCGACCCCCACTTTGAATTTGATGCTGTCATCGCCCCGGTGCCTGAGGCCATTCAAGGCGACCTGGCGCGGTGGGTGGAGGACAATGTGGATGCGCTTGTTAGGGCCTTCGCTTTCGACAATGACGGGGTGGTGGTTGTAGCGGATGAAGGCGATGTGGTCATTAGCGGTGAAGACGGCGCCAACGGTGGCGATGGTGATGCCAGTGACACTGACAACGGTGCAAGTGATGCCTCTGGAGGCGACCAAGAGGGTGCGGTGACCGATATGTCTGACTGATCTTGTGTTCCTCTGCCGGTTATCCTGCACACAAAAGCTCGGGCGTGGCCCTGAAGGTTGTAAGAGCATTTTGGGAGGGGAAGCCCCTCATGTAAAAAGATTGTTGTCCACATGCTTTTAGGAGCGACGTTGAATTTTTGCCTGCGTGATATTACGGGTCCTGCAATGAGTTAGTTGCTGGGGTTTACCTTTAGCCCGGACAAGCCTTGAATAGGCTTGCGAGGCCGTGAACCTCCAAGGGTCCTCTGAGGGACCTGCTGACCATGTGGTGGGGTCCTCGCGAGAGCGAGTGCCGACCGCGGGACGGCATGCGCGTGTGCGCTTAGCCCAGCCCCGCACTACTAGGAAAAGGCCTGTTAGTGGCGCACCTATTTTTTCCATTAATGGCACACTATAGGTGCGCCACTATCACCATGCCACTAGTAACAAGTACTAATGGCGCACCTCTGGTGCGCCATTAGTATACTAGATAATAGTGGCGCACCTGGTAGTGCGCCATTACTACCTTTTCAGGTGCGCCACTGGTAACTTTTGTTATTATTTTTTGTCGATTTTTTTTGAATTTGGAAGTGGGAAAATAGTAATGGCGCACATTCTAACCCCGACGGTGCGCCATTACTATTTTGAATTTTGAATCTGGATCTGGATCGCGACTGTTTTGCCCTTTTTTTGCTCGTTTTTTTGCACCATATTTTTTCAAATTTTGTTCTCTTTTTTCGATCTTGTATGTTCTTTTGCTGGAGAGGAGTTCGCCGGAGAGGAGGGCCGAGGGGAGACCGTGAGGAGGAGAGGAGGGAGGAGGAGGAGGTCATCGGAGAGGAGCTCGTCTACATCGTCAGAGAGGAGGAGGAGGTCACTGGAGAGGAGCTCGCCTACATCGCCGGAGAGGAGGAGGAGGTCATCGGAGAGGAGTTCCCCGGAGAGGAGGGTGGATAAACCGTGAGGGGAGGGGAGGATAGGAGGGAGGAGGAGCTCACTGGAGAGGAGGGAGGAGGAGA
>NC_041385.1:388470857-388482560 GCF_002162155.2 Triticum dicoccoides | reverse complement strand
GAGGAGAAACCGTGAGGGGATGGGAGGAGAGGAGGGAGGAGGAGGTCGCCGGAGAGGAGGAGGGGGAGGAGGAGGAGGAGGAGGAGGAGGAGGTCGCCGGAGAGGAGGAGGGGAGGATGGTGGAGGAGAGGAGGGGAGATGGAGTGGAGGAGAGGAGAAGATGGAGTGGAGGAGAAAAATGAAGATGTAAGGAGGAGAGGACCTTGCCCAGCCATATATACGGCATAGTAATGGCGCACCGTGGGCAGGTGCGCCATTACTAACTTCTTTTATTTTTTTATTTATTTTGAATTTTGAAGGCGGGAAGATAGTAATGGCGCTTTTTATTTTTTTGATATAGTTTGAGTTTTGAAGGCGGGAAGATAGTAATGGCGCACCATGGGCAGGTGCGCCATTAGTGAGTTTGATTTTTTTTGCCTCTCCAGATCTTGAAAACCCTGTAACTTTTTTTTTGTTAGGATTTTGAGGATTCTAAAAATCTTCAAGGGGTTCCTCTATTCGGATATAACTTTTCGAGTAGATGATTTTTCATATAAAAAACTTTTTCATCGGAGTTCGTATGCAAAGTTATGCCCATTTTACAAATTCTCGAGAGATTTTGCAAAAAAGTCGAAAATTCATGTTTGTAAATTTTGCTAACTAGACCACATATCACATGGGAATCTTATTTTCTTTTATTTTTTTTGACATTTCTATCATTTTCTTTTATTTATTTTTTTGAAACTGAAAAGGTGGTCCACCGGGGGGGTGCATTTGGTGAATTTTTTGGCCACCTCAGAAAGTTAGTAATGGTGCACCACCAAAGAATGCGCCATTAGTAACGAGGGTTACTAATGGCGCACCTGGTGTGTGGTGCGCCATTACTAGTTTTGAAAAAAATATATAAAAAAACATGTCAGTAGTGGCACACCAGTGGACAATGCGCCATTACTAGTTAAAAATAGTAATGGCGCACTATCCCCTGGTGCGCCACTGCTAACAATTTTTTTATCTTTTAAAAAAAACTAGTAATGGCGCACCACACACTAGGTGCGCAATTAGTAATGTGGCCAATAATGGCGTACCTGTATCTGGTGCGCCACTGCTATATAGCAGTGGCGCACCACATACATGGTGCGCCATTAATGTCCATATTAGCTATAGTCGTTTTCCTAGTAGTGCCGCCCGCGAGTGGCTCGCGAGGGGGAGGTACTTGGTGCAAATTCCAAATTAGGGCGGAAGCCAAAACATGAGAAATCACACGAACGAGACACGACAGCCCCTCTCCGCATACGCAAATGCAAATTCAATTTCAACTTAAATCCGAAACAAGGAAGCTCGACCACAGAAAGGGGGGCAAAAAGCAAAAGGCCGCGTCGGGCACCTAGTCTAGTCTTCGACATCTTCTTACCAGTGCGGAGCTAAGTGCTGCCACTGGGCGAGGGAGGGATCCCCCGAGGCCCGACGGCGGCTCTCCGGAGACTCCGGGGCATGTACGGCCCCAACTCATTATTATGTGAGAGTGTCACGAGCGGCGAGCTTCACATGCACTAGGCCTTCTTCACAGGTACCGGCCTTGCTTCATATCGCCAGACGAGGGCTCCACCTTGCGCCACCCTCTACCACCATTGACGGCGGCCGGAGACCAAGGATGACGCCAATGGGGTAGAGGGGATGCCAGCGGTTCCCCCGACGACCACGGGTCCTCTATCGGGGGCAGGCTTTGCAGCACCTCCCCGGCAGAGGGCCTACCTCCGGGAAACACCTTGCTCCGCGCGCCGTGGGGAGGGCCTGGCTCCCGGCCCCTCTCCTACAGCCCCCAGTGTGCTCCTCCCGGCGGAAGGGAGGCCACTGAGCTGTGGTAGCCTTCCGCTGCAGTGTCCTGAACTTCCTGCGGCCCATGGTTAGCATAAGCTTGCTCCTGAGGAACTAGCTATACCTGATAGTTGTTTCTTCTAGCGCGGTTGGTGCGGCTTCCTTGGGGATCCTGAAAAGGCTCGGGTTCTGGCGTCTCTTCCTCCCAGCCTGACCCGAGAAAGGAGCTAGGGTCGTCTTCTAGCGCGTAGTCCCGATCCACCATGTGGGGCACATAAGCCTCCAAGGTCGCCGCCCCGAAGACTTCGCCATTGTGCCCCACGCTCCATGTGGCTTGGCCCGACGCACCGTATTGGGGATGATAGGGTGGTGGCCCACCCAGGCTGTAGGTGGCGATGCACATGCCCTCTCTCACCGGGGGTGGTGGTGGTGCAGCTTAACGCCCGACGCTGATTGTTGAGCTGGTGTCGATGAAGCCTTGGGGCGTGCTTGAGGGCGCACGGGCGCGGATGGGACCGCCGCATGATCCGCCCGGGGCCTGGGGTGGAAGCTAGACACAGAAGGGAGGCGCCCCTGAAGCTGCGACATCCAGGAGCTCAGCAACACGCTCCAGCAACATGTCTCGGCCGCTCTCCTGCAACCTGCATCGCGGCAGCTCTCGAGCCACAGTGAGCGCGACCCTCATGTTTGCTTGTTCCCGTCGGGTATGTGGCGCCGTGGCCGCGGCGTGGTTTGAGGGCCTTGCGGCTGAGCGCACCTGTCGCGGAGTGAGGGCAGGAAGCGCTTGACCGTGTCACCCACGCCCCGCAGCGTTCTGCTGAGCGCGGGCTGCGTGAGGCGCGGGGTTGAGGTCACCTTGGGCAGGCGGCGCGGCATGGGCCGTCCATGTCGCCCATCGGTCAGCATTGGTCATCGGGTCGCCAGACATGGATGCGACGAAGCGATGGAACGCAGATCAGCGGAAAGAAGATTTCGGCGCACCCCTACCTGGCGCGCCAAATGTCGGATATCGGGTTCCGGGAAAATCCTTAAGGTTTGAACTCTAGGGTGCGGATGAAGATCTTCTCCCTACCGAAACACGCCCACAACTTTGCCGCGATTCTAAGCTAGCACGATGAACAGCAGAAGAGACACGAGGTTTATACTGGTCCAGGCCACCGTTGTGGTGTGATACCCTAATCTAGTGTGTGGTGTGTTGGATTGCCTCTTGGGCTGATGATGAACAGTACAGAGGAAGAATAGCCTCGCGAGGAGAGGTGTTCTTGTGGTGGTGTGGATGAGCTAGGCTCGGATCAGATTCCAGATCAGATCTCCCTTCTACTATGGTGGCTATCTCTACTTATAGAGGCCCTAGTCCTCTTCCCAAATATTGAGCGGGAAGGGATCCAACAACGGCCATTACGAAAGGGGACAGCCAGTACAAGCTATCTTGACTAAAGGTGGTCTTAAACTGCCAAAGGCACTGGCGATGACACCGTCTTGGGCTCCACGATGACCTCCGTCCTGCCATCCTGCTGGTCTTGGTCTCGTTGCACCGATATGGAAACCTTTGCCTGATGCCTCGGTACTCCGCGCCTGCGTTTGCCCCCTTTGCACCAAAGAGGAAACGAGGACACTGCGCAGGCTGGCGCCCGCCTCGCACCCCCCTGGTCTTGATCGTCATGGCTTGCGTCATGAGCTCCTCGCGAGGTACCCCTTGCCTTGATCTCTCCGCCTCCTCGTGAGCCTGCCTGGTGAGGCCACCCTTGAGGAGGCTTTGCATCGTCCGCCCCGTGAGGCTTGGCCCCTCGCGAGGGTCTTGAGCTTGGGTTGATGAAGACGGGCTGTACTGGGCCACTAGCTGAGCCACGCTGCAGGCCGCAGGCAGGCAAGTCTGGGGACCCCCGTTCCCAGAACGCCGACACTTGGTTCTTATACATGGATCCTATCTCGGATTTCATGGCCTCAAACCATTTGTCAGAATCCGTTCTCATCGTTTCTTCTTTACAGTTTGTATGTTCGTCGTTGTCTAACAACATGACTTCCAGGATAGGGTTACCATACCACTCTCGTGTGGGACGTACCCTAGTCGACCTACGAAGTCCAATAGTAACTTCATCCGAAGTTTCATGATCATCATCATTAGCTTCCTCTTCGGTTGGTGTAGGCATCACGGGAACAACTTTCTAATGCATAACCCTAGAATGATAGTGGCAAATCGTCAAGAGACATCATAGAATGCACCATATCTAATAAAGTACGATTACAACGTTCGGACAGACCATTACGTTGTGGTGTTCCGGGTGGCGTGAGTTGTGAAACAATTCCACATTGTCTTAAATGAGCGCCAAACTCATAACTCAAATATTCACCTCCATGATCGGATCGTAGAAACTTTATTTTCTTGTTACGATGATTCTCCACTTAACTCTGAAATTCCTTGAACTTTTTAAATGTTTCAGACTTGTGTTTCATTAAGTAAATATACCCATATCTACTCAAATCATCTGCGAAGGTAAGAAAATAATGATATCCACCGCGTGCTTCAACACTTATTGGACCGCATACATCAGTATGTATTATTTTCAACAAGTCACTAGGCCGCTCCATTTTACCGGAAAATAGGGTTTTAGTCATCTTGCCCACAAGGCATGGTTCACATGTATCAAATGATTCATAATCAAGTGATTCCAGAAGTCCATCACCATGGAGTTTCTTCATGTGCTTTACATCCATATGACCTAAGCGGCAGTGCCACAAGTATGTGGTACTATCATCATTAACTCTGCATCTTTTGGCATCAATATTATGAATATGTGTATCACTATGATCGAGATTCAACAAGAATAAACAATTCACAAGGGGTACATGACCATAGAATATATTATCCATATAAATAGAACAACCATTATTCTCTGACTTAAATGAATAACCATCTCGCAATAAAGAAGATCCAAATATAATGTTCATGCTCAACGTAGGCACCAAATAACAATTATTTAGGTTCATTACTAATCCCGAAGGTATTACGAGCATGACGATGGTGATCATATCAACCTTTTAGACACTTCCAACACTCATCGTCACCTGTCCCTTAGCTAGTCTTCGTTTACTCTGTAGTTTCTTTTCCAAGTTACAAACAAGAGCAACTGAACAAGTATCAAATACTGAGGCACTACTACGAGTACTAGCAAGGTACACATCAATAACATGTATATCAAATATACCTTTGTTGACGTTGCAAGCCTTCTTATCTGCCAAGCACTTAGGGTAGTTCCGCTTCTAGTGACCATTCCCCTTGTAATAGAAACACTTAGTCTCAGGTTTGGGTCTAGCCTTGGGTTTCTTCACGGGAGCGGCAACCGCCTTGCCATTCTTCTTGAAGTCCCTTTCTTTCCCTTTCCTTTCTTGAAACTAGTGGTCTTATTAACAATCAACACTTGATGCTTTTTCTTGATTTCTATCTCCGCGGCCTTAAGCATCGCGAATAGCTTAGGGGTCGTCTTCTCTGTCCCTTGCATATTATAGTTCATCATGAAGCCCTTATGGCTTGGTGGTAGTGACTGGAAAACTTTGTCAACCGTTGTCTTATCTGGAAGATTAATGTTAGATTCAGGGCTCCGCAGACCCAAGAAGGTTCTAACTCTGTGCCATGTGCAAAGAACTCAACCTCACAAACCAACAAACCTGTCACCCCACAGCCTAGCCCAATTCGCGCGAGCAAGGAAGAAGATGAACACGGTGGTTTACCCAGGTTCGAGCCACCTTGCGGTGTAAAACCCTACTCCTGCTTTGTAGTGCATTGGCCTCATGCTGAGGATGAACTAGTATAGAGGATGAACAACCTCGTGAGGGCCCGGGGAGAGAATGAGTCGACCCTTTCTACGGTGATGGCTAACCTATATTTATAGTGGCCTCGGTCCTATTCCTCCAAAACATAGGAGGGAAGGGATCCCACGGTGGCCAATTTGAAAGGGGACAAGTAGTACATCTTGTCCTGACAAAAGGTAGTATTCCCTTGCAAAGCTTCTGGTCCTAACGCAGCGGTGGGCTTGGCGATGACATCCGCCCTGTTGTGCTGGTGGGCTTGGTCTTGTTGCACCGGAATGGAGACCTTTGGTAGATTCCTCGGGAACCTACACCTGTCCCTCCCTCCTTATCACCAAAGACGAAACTACCTACTCTGCGCCTGCTGGCGCCCGCCTGCCTTAGTCATCTTGGCTTGCATCATGGCAGACTCATGAGGCTGGTACCTGCATAGAAACCTCCGCTCCTCGAGAGGCAGCCCGGGGAGGCCGCTCCCTCCGGAGGTCTTGGTGTGGCCCGCCTCACGAGGCCTGGGGACCCTCGCGACGGTCTTGTCTTGGAGGCCTTGCAGATGTGTCGTACCAGGCCGTCGAAGGAGCCACGCCATGGGCCGCAGGCATGCAAGTCTGGGTACCCTGGTTCCCAGAACGCCGATAGTAGCCCCCGGGCCCAAGGCGCGCTCGGGCTTGGCTTTGAGGCGAAGCAAAAGGGCAAGGGTGAAGTGCTACGGGCCCCAATCACCTGCGTGCTAGGCTAACACGTGGTGCTTGATGGGACGTGGGCGTCTCTGCTTCCCCACGTCACCTCGGCAACTGCCCGACTTGACAACTACCTGGTGCATGCAGAGGGGCCATCATTGCATGGAATGTGAGAGGCCGCCAGTTAGCCTTCTTCCGCCTATAAATGGAAAAGGGGGCGGAGCCCCCGGCCCATCTGCATCTTCTTGCTGCTTGCCCCTTCTTCGTCTTCTCCATCCTGCAATCTTGGCGAAGCATCCATGGTGCCGGTGAGGAGGTTTTCCCCCTGAGGAGAAGGGTAAGGCCCCACAGGAGGAGTCGGAGCTGATTCCACTAAAGAAGAGGCGTGGTCTCCCGAGCGAGGCCGCCGCGGCATCCACAGCTGTCCAACCCTGGTGCGAACATGCTCTGCCGGGTTTCACCGTCAGCGCGAACGTTCGCACGTAGGGCCCCACTCGCGAGAGCAGCCGTGGGAGTCGCGGAGGACGAAGTAGGGAAGGAGAATAAGCGACGGCCGCGTGACCACCTTATCCGTAGGCCCAGGCCGGCGGCACGACCCATGAGTTCTGGTGTGGGCAGTGATGCCGCCGCGCACATGGATCCTGCTCCTGCTGGCCTTGGCGGGGGAGATACCATCGATGGGGCCCGTCGAGCTGTGGCTACAACACGACGGCTGGTGCAGCCAAGCTTCAGAGGCCGAGGTTGAGGCCGTCTACTCTGGCGACATCTTCATGACCCGAGGATGGGGAGCGATTGCCCGTGCCTGCAATTCGGAGGGGAGGCACGCCATCCACTTCGAGTACGACGGGGCGTCGATGCTCTTCTTCAACATCTTCAGAGAGGACGACAAACGTCTGGAGTGCTTCCCAGGGGAGGCGATTGGGATGGTGATCCCCCTGCTCGCCAGAGAGGAAGTGAGGCCCGTGGTGGTGAACTTTCCCTTGGCCTTGTTCGCGATTCCTCCGGCAGCAACAGCGCTTCCTCTGGACCAAGCTCCAGCGATGAAGACTACTACAAGGCGCCGCGTCGCTGTGCCCGGGCTTAGGAGGGGAATGGCCTCGACCAGGCACCGCGACATAGTGGGCGACGTTGCTTGAGTCAAGGTCCTCGGGAGATCTTTTTCTTTTATTTAATTCTTGCATAAAAAACATGAAGGGCCCCGCGGGGGTGTGTAAGGATCGTGATGCTCGGGGCTTAATGCTAGCGTTCCAAACTTATGTCGTGATTGCATCCTCCCGCTTGGGCATGGGCCCCCCTTTTACTCTCGCGGTGGCTTAGTGCTCTACGCCGACAGGACCCAGTCCCCAGGCAAGGTTCAGTCGTCGCTGGTATGCCAGGTCGTGATTCCTTGGTCAAGGCCAGGAGGTGAGCGGCCCGAGATCCGGTAAGAGCCCCCATGGCGCGATGCTCGAGAGGTCCCCTTTAGTGTGCAAGCAGCTCCCGAAGGACTACGAGGAAGGTTTCCTTAACCGAGCGAGATCGTAGGAAACAAGATGTCAACGATGAGGTTCACGCCTGAGCGTGTGAGGCGACTTAGCTTAGCGAGCTTGCAGCCTGCGGTGGTTTTCTCATTGCGAGGGGGAGCTTCTTCGGTTTTGCGATTGCGGGGGCAAGCTCCTTGTCCTGAAATAAATCAAGGCGAACCCCACAAAGGGTGTGAGAGAACATTGACGTTCATCATATTTCGAGAGGATAGCGCCACCGGCATTGGGTCACGCCCCTCCCATGGTACCCCTCCGCAGGGCTTTGCGATCCCACTTCTCTCACTCATCATGGTTCTCTACGTTCTCAGGGCTCGACACTCGAGCAGGGCACAGGTGCCACTGGTATGCCAGGTCGTGATGCTGTGGTCAAGGCCAGGGGGTGAGGGCTCGAGAGCCTGTAGGAGCCCCTGAGGCGCGGTGCTCAAGGGCCCCCTTTTGAACGTGCAAGCGACTTGCGTGAGAAGGGACAGCTCACCCCGCAGGGGTGCCTAGGATGGGTTGTGTCCCACGGTATGTGGTGTGGTGTCCTTCTGACGTGGTGAGGAGTTGGCGAAGCCGCTCGAGGTCCTGTCTTGGGAGGCTCTGGCGCATTAGCCACGAGATACAAAGGGTAGTCGCACTTGCTGTTCTGCCCATGATCCTTCCGCGAGAAGACGAATGCACTAAGGACCAGGTGAGGTGATGTGCGCGGGGCCAGTCGCGAGCGAGAGCTCGGTCTCTTAAGTTTATCAGCATTGCAGGGACAGACCCAAGAACAGGCCCTGTGCTGGTAGCCCCCTCGCGGGACGAGCAAGAGGTGGGTCAGCAATGTGCGGGGGCCGCACGGGTAATTCCAATTATGATAGATTGTCAGGTGCGATGTTAACAACCATAATAACTCAAGTAGGCATAACAGATCCAGAATACATGAATCAAAATGATGCAGCTACAAGGACGGGCCCCACCAGCCTTAGGATGATGCAGCCTGAGGGGTGCCCTCAGTTGAACAAACCAAAAAGTCACCTGGCACCATCGTTGTAGAAGCGTTGGGGTAGCTGAAGATGCGCGCTGCAGAGGTCGCTTCTCATGAGCCGACCAGCTCCTGAGGCCCAGGAGGCTCAAGAGGTCCGGGGAGCTCGCGAGTGTTTGGCACCTCCTATGTTAGGACCACCTAGCGCTTGGCCTCGTGGGGCGCCATGGCACCCTGCGTGAAGCATTGGTATGAGGCAGCCATGTTCAGCAGGCCAAACTGCATGCCGACTTAGCTGCAGGGGTAGCCCCCGCTCCGGCTGACACAAGACAGCTAGAAGAGGTCCACCAAAGCAACCCTATTGAGGCCTGGGATGTTGACACAGACGCGTCGCTCGCTGCCATGTCAGGGGCCGCGGCTGGACCCAGTGGTGTGGGGCGACGCTTGCCGCGCACGGCTCGCGCCTCTCGAAGCTCTTAGATCGCCTTGGTGATGAACTCCTGTGTGTCTGGCACCTTGCGCCTTGCTCACAGAGGCACGCATCAAAGCACGCCTCCACGTGGTGCCCGAACGCCTCCCTCATCACGCTGGTCAGGTCAGAGGCCCTCCGGACGAGAGCTCCCGAGCCCGTCCTGAGGGGGGCACCAGGCGCGCCTTCCTATGCAAGAGGGAAGGGCGCCCTAGCAGTGGGCGCGGGGCCTGAGGAACCATTGACAAGCACCCCAGCCTCCTGACAACCCTTGGTGAGGAGCTGCTTCTTCTTCCTAGGGACTGCCTCAGGAAGCAGGATGGCGCCCTCGTCGTGAGAGTTCTCGACCACCGCAGCCTAGTAGACGCGCTCGAGGGAACACACTGCATCCTTTTCGTCGCAGGTGACCGTGATGATGCCGCCACACCCTACCATCTTGAGGACTTTGTAACCATGGTGAGTTGCTGCCATGAACTTGGCGAGGGCCGAATACCCAAGGATGGCATTGCACGAGAGGCTGATGTGGGCGACGTCGAAGTCAATGAGCTTGGTGTGGTAGTTGCCGTGCTTGCCGAAGGTGACTGGGAGGCGCACCTGCCACAGGGGAATGGTGGAGCCATCGGTCACTCAGAAAGGCTTTGTGGGTAGGAGCTGGTCATAGGGCACTTGGAGCGTCTCAAACGTCTCGACGGAGAGTACGTTGAGCCCCGCACCACCATCGGTGAGGGTTTTGGTGACAAGGACGTTGCTAATTGTTGGCGTGTAGAGCATCGAGAGCACGCCGGCAACGGCTGAGCACTTGAGTTGGTCCATGGAGTCAAAGGTGATGGCATGCTTGGACCACCTAAGGGGATGCAACGCCTCAAGCTTGGGGAGGGCCGCATTCACCTCAAGAGAGAACTGCTTGAAGATTTAATGGGAAGCGAGAGACCGAGCACCACCCAGGATGCAGGCGATCGCGCGAGGCTCTTGCAAGCCCCCAGCCCCATCGTCTTGCCGGTTGTCATCGTTTCTCCATGGCGATGGTGGCGGCGACAGCGGAGGGAGGTCGGCGTTGCCCTGAGGGCGGTCCTCATGAGGTTGATCGCACCAGGGGCCATCACAAGGCGGACCCTGCCAGCGGTCCTTGCGAGGCTGATCGCGCCAGTCCTGACGAGGGTCGCGGTTGTCCCAACAGCCTCCACCATGGCCTCCTCCACGATTGTAGTCGCAGTCGCTGCGCTTGGGGCGACGGCCAAGGCGCCCATCCCGGATTGCCCTGAGCTCCTAGAAGTCGTTGGTGTTGTGGTTGTGGACGTTGTGGAAGATGCAGAATGGGCGGTTGCCCCTGGGAGACTGAACGTGGTCACAGCCACGCTTCATCTCGGGCTCTATGGCCAGCACGGCGGGGCCCTTACGCTTTGCTTCGTTGGCCTTCGCCATCTTGTCTTCAGGGTCGGCCCCCGGAAGCTCAAGGAGGGAGAGGCGGCCCTCTTCGGCCCTTGCACAGTTGGCCGCCAGGGCCGAACAAAGGTCCTCATGGATGGCGAGCTCCTCCTTCATCTTGATATCCCGAACGCCATTAGTGAAGGCTAAGATGATGGCCTCATCCGACGCCTTCAGGATCTTGAGGCAAACGCTTGTGAAGCGCTGGATGTATTTGTGAAAAGTTTCGCCCGACTGCTTCTTTATTCGCCCTGGAAGTTGGTGATGAAGTGCTCATGAAGCTCGTCCCAGGAGGAAATCGACCCCTCCGGGAGGTCCTGGAGCCAAGAGCGTGCAACATCCTTGAGGGCCATGGGGAACTAGTTGGCCATAAACTTCTCATCACTGCTCAGCGCTTAGAGTTAGAGGAACTCTACGGGGTCGGGGGTGCCGTCATAGCACGGAGGCAGATCTGGCTTGAACTTGCTGAGCTAGATGATGTGGCGCAGCCCAGGGGCGAAAGTGCGGCAGCCCGCTGCACTCACAGGCGTAGCGTGCATGGGGTGAGCCCCATCTTATCGCCCACGCGCCACAGGCTCCGGCGGCGCTAGGTCTTGGTGTTGGCACTGAGGCGCCGGGAGCGCGCACGCATCGGCCTACGGCCGCAGCACCACCTGGCAGCTTGCACTCCCTGGTGTCGCCTTTCCTTCACTTTTCGTGTGCCTTGGGCCCCTGAGCAGGGGCGGCCATCGTCGTCATGCCGGGTCATGGTTCCCGAACAAGGTCCAGAGGCAAGCGCCTGCCGAAGGCCCTGGGCCATGCGTACCCATCAGCTCGCTTCGAGAGCGTCATGTGAGGATCCAGACACTGATGTCCCAGAGAGGTGTGCGTGCGGGCAAGGCCACAGCTGCTATGGCCTGGGCTCTTAGGGCATCATCAGCGCCGCTGGGCTAACCCAAGCATGCGCACTGTGCCCAGCCCTCGCCCACGGAGTGCGATGGAAGGAGCCACGTGGACCCGCCAGCTTTCACAAAGGTGGAAACCAAGCGAAGGAAAACCGCTAGAAAGAGAAAAGCCGAG
>NC_041385.1:388345688-388470628 GCF_002162155.2 Triticum dicoccoides | reverse complement strand
ACTGCAAGTCCATTCCAAGAAGTAGCTAACTCGGTTACAAGAGAAGGCAAAGAACAGCCGCGTCTGGAACCTAAGCTAGTTTTCTAGTCTTCCCGCCAACGCAGTGGGCATAGTCATTGGGGGACCGTGTCGTCCACCAACGCGGAGCATGGGGCTTCCACTGGATGTGGGCATAGTCGTTGTAAGACAGTGTCGTATGCCAGCGCGGAACATGCGGCTTCCACTGAGACGTGGGTGGGAGCCCCCGTGAGGCTCAGGGGTAGCACCGAGAAGACTCCGGGGCGTGTATAGACCCACTCATTATTATGTGAGAGTGACATGAGCGGAGACTTAGGGAGGCGTAAGGCGGTTGCCTGCTTCCTGGTCGGGGGCCCCACCCCCTGCCTTGGGCCGTGCACCGGCAATCCCGAGTGCTGGCAGTCCTAGGCGGGGCCCCGGACAGGCGACCTTCAGCGGGCAGTGCGACGCGCCACGGTATTGGCCGCGGATGGCTTGATCAGCGCACGATGCCGTCCTCCGGGAAACTCCTGAGACTCTTTGGCCCCGGCCCCAAGCGGTCGCGACTTAGGGGGCTGCGGGCCCCCATGAGGTTCCCTAGCCTCGAGGGGCCCTCAAGCCCATGGGGCCCTATCCTGGTCCGAGGTGCCACCTCACCGGGTGCGCCCCAGCGCGCACAATCTGGCTGTCGTCTCGCGGGCACGCCACGGGACGTAGGTCTCCTGCACTCGAAAGTTAGAAAAAAATATGTTCTAAAAGTACTTGTCTTAGCAACCGAGGCCCTGCTCGCAGCCCCCAAGCCTCGAGAGGCCTTGAAGGTCTCGAGGCTATACCAGCCCCCAATCCATGGGTTCTTCAAACTTTCCGATTACCACCCCACTGTCGTGTCACGTTGGCCAGGAGGCGGCCCGCCCTGGCACCTCCCATTAGGGGCCGCTTAACCTACCCGAAGCTCGGGGGCATCTCTTGAGCCTGGGGGGAGATCTCGTTCGCCTTCTCTTCGCCGCCCTGCCCTCTGGGGCCTCTCCCTCTGCAGATGCAGCAAGGGTCAAGAGACAGGCGGGGGGCAGAGGGGGTCCGTACCCTGCAAGCAACATCGAGTAGTTCGGCGACCCGGTCAAGCCAAGCAGCGTGATCGCCCTCTACAGGGTGGTAGTGGAGTAATTCACATGCCGTAAGGAGCGTGGCCCGCGCGCCCGTCAGCCCCTGGCGGGTGCGGGGCGACGATCCACGGTGGTGCCAATCGAGTGTGCGGCGGCTCACTCCTTGCATCGTGCAAGGGGTGGCGGTGGTGAACCTTGTTGTTGGTACCATGCGCCAAGGAAGGCGGAGCACGATGAGGAGCACTGCGGTGTGAGGGCGCCACCAGATCGGAGTGCATGGCCCATCGCTCGGCGTGAGCCCAGCCAGATCTTGTCATGGCCAAGTGGGGATGGAACGTGGTTGATGAGGAGGCCGGGCTTCAACACACCCCTACCTGGCGTGCCAAATATCGGATTCAGGGCTCCGCAGACCCAAGAAGGTTTGAACTCTGGGGTGTGGGTGAAGAACTCAACCTCTCAAGCTAACCAACCCGTTACCCCACAGCCTAGGCCAATTTGCGCAAGCAAGGAAGAAGATGAACACGGCAGTTTACCCAGGTTCGGGCCACCATGCGGTGTAAAACCCTACTCCTACTTTGTGGTGGATTGGCCTCACAAGGGGCTGAGGATAACTAGTATAGAGGATAAACAACCTCGCGAGGGCTCAGGGAGAGAATGAGCCGACAGTCGGTGTCAAAACCGGCGGATCTCGGGTAGGGGGTCCCGAACTGTGCGTCTAAGGTCGATGGTAACAGGAGACGGGGGACACGATGTTTACCCAGGTTTGGGCCCTCTCTATGGAGGTAATACACTACTTCCTGCTTGATTGATCTTGATGAATATGAGTATTACAATAGTTGATTTACCACCAGATCGTAATGTCTAAAACCCTAGAAGTCTAGCCTATATGATTATGATTATGATTGCCTATTGATACGTCTCCGTCGTATCTATAATTTTTGATTGTTCCATGCCAATATTATTCAACTTTCATATAATTTTGGCAACTTTTTAAACTATTTTTGGGACTAACATATTGACCCAGTGCCCAGTGCCAGTTCATGTTTGTTGCATGTTTTATGTTTCACAGAAACCCCATATCAAATGGAGTCCAAACGTGATAAAAACAGACGGAGAATATTTTTGGCATATTTGTGATTTTTGGGAAGAAGAAACAACACGAGACGTTGCCCGAGGGGGCCACGAGGCGGGGGCACGCCCCTGACCCTCGTGGGCACCCCATAAGGCGGTTGACACTCTTCTTTTGCCGCAAGGAAGCTAATTTTCAGTGAAAAATTTGGGCGAAGGTTTCAATCCAATCGGAGTTACGGATCTCCGGATATATAAGAAACGGTGAAAGGGCAGAATCGGGGAACACAGAAACAGAGAGAGACGGAGACATAGATCCAATCTCGGAGGGGCTCTCTCCCCTCCCATGCCATGGGAGCCAAGGACAAGAGGGGAAACCTTTCTCCCATCTAGGGAGAAGGTCAAGGAAGAAGAAGAAGAAGAGGGGCTCTCTCCTCCTCGCTTCCGGTGGCGCCGGAACACCGCCGGGGGCCATCATCATCACCGCGATCTTCACCAACACCGCCGTCATTTTCACCAACATCTCCATCACCTTCCCCCATCTATATTCAGCGGTCCACTCTCCCGCAACCCATTGTACCCTCTACTTGAACATGGTGCTTTATGCTTCATATTATTATCCAATGATGTGTTGCCATCCTATGATGTGTGAGTAGATTTTCGTTGTCCTATCGGTGATTGGTGAATTGCTATGATTGGTTTAATTTTCTTGTGGTTATGTTTTTGTCCTATTGTGCCATGTGTGTCGCGCAAGCGTGAGGGATTCCCGTTGTAGGGTGTTGCAATATGTTCATGATTCGCTTATAGTGAGTTGCTTGAATGACAGAAGCATAAACCTGAGTAAGGGGGTTGTGGCGTATGGGATAAAGGGGACTTGATGCTTTAATGCTATGGTTAGGTTTTACCTTAATGATCTTTAGTAGTTGTGGATGCTTGCTGGAGTTCCGACCATAAGTGCATATGATCCAAGAAGAGAAAGTATGTTAGCTTATGCCTCTCCCACATAAAACTTGCTATCGGTCTAGTAAAGTAGTCAATTGCTTAGGGACAATTTCACAACTCTTACCACCACTTTTCCACACTCGCTATATTTACTTTATTGCTTCTTTATCTAAACAGCCCCTACTTTTTATTTATGTGCTCTTTTTATTCTTGCACACCTATCCAACAACACCTACAAAGTACTTCTAGTTTCGTACTTGTTGTAGGTAAAGTGAACGCTAAGCATGCGTAGATTTGTATCGGTGGTCGATAGAACTTGAGGGATATTTGTTCTACCTTTAGCTCCTCGTTGGGTTCGACACCCTTACTTACCAAAAGAGGCTACAATTGATCCCCTATACATGTGGGTTATCAAGAACTTTTTCTGGCGCTGTTGCGGGGGAGTCATAGCGTGCGGTGAATATTCTCATGTGTGCTTGTTTGCTTTATCACTAAGTAATTTTTATTTGCTGTTCTTAGTTGTTCTCTATCTTTAGTTATGGATATGGAACACGAAATACCAAAAAAATTAGGTGTACTTGCTACTCATGGAGATGGGGAACCTCCTAAAACCCTCGATGCTCATTATGTGAAAGAAATTATGTACTACTTTGATAATCCTGAGAAAACCCCATTCAATTATGTTGTGGGAGACACGTTGGATCAACGTGAATACTTTAGGGATTATTGCTTGACTCAAAAAGGGAAACTATTATGGGATCAAATTCATATGTTGCATTGGTATGCTCGGGAACTATGCTTGATATATGATTATACTTGTTGCTCTAGGATGAAGGCTCCAAACCTTCCCTTTTCATGCAAATTCAATGATAATAAAACCTTAGCTTCTTATGCTAACGGTATATATGATTACTATGATGTGGAACAAATAGAAGAATTTGTTGCTTTTATGGGTGCTTATGAAATTGAATCTTTGTTTAAAGAGTGTGAAAATCTTGATGATGTTGTTTACAGACCTAAATTTTTTGCTATACTTAAATATTTCTATGAGAATTATGAATACAATTACGATACTGATGCATTTATTGAGAAAGTCTCTGTTGTCCAAGAAGAGACTAATATTTTGCAGGAGTCTATGGAAGAAGAAATTGATGAAATTGTGAGCTCATTGGATGAAAAAGATGAGGAGGAGAGCGAAGAAAAAAAGGAGGAAGAGCGGATTAGCTACCCGTGCCCACCTTCTAATGAGAGTAACTCTTCATCTCATACATTGTTTAATTCCCCTGCGTGCTTACCGAAGGATGATTACTATGATGATTGCTATGATGATTGTCATGATCCCATTGATTCTCTTGATTTACCCCTTTTTGATGATGCTTGCTATGCTTGTGGCCAAGATGCCAATATGAATTATGCTTATGGAGATGATCTTGCTATAGTTCCTTATGTTAAACATGAAATTGTTGCTATTGCACCCATGCATGATAGTCCTATTATCTTTTTGAATTCTCCAAAATACACTATATCGGAGAAGTTTGTGCTTATTAAGGATTATATTGATAGGTTGCGTTTTACTACTACACATGATGATTTTGATAGATATAATATGCATGTGCTTTCTGCTCCTACTTGCAATTATTATGAGAGAAGAACTATATCTTCACCTCCCTATCTTTCCAATAATATAAAATTGCAAGAAACTGCTTATACTATGCACTGGCCTTTACTATGTGTGCATGAGTTGTTCTTTTATGACATGCCGATGCATAGGAAGAGAGTTAGACTTCGTTATTGCTTGATATATGTTACTTTGTGCTCACTACTAAATTATAAATCATTGTTAATTAAAATTGGCTTTGATATACCTTGGGATCCGGGTGGATCCATTACTTGAGCACTATATGCCTAGCTTAATGGCTTTAAAGAAAGCGCTGCCACGGAGACAACCTGGAAGTTTTAGAGAGTCATTTATTTCTGTTGAGTGCTTTTATATAGTTTAAAAACAAAAAAAAAGAGGGGAACCCAAAACTTTTCAAAAAGGAAAGTGGAAGTGAGAGAGACAAGCATTGTTGAAGTGGGAGAGCTCCTTGAACTTTGTTCATGCTCATGGGAACTTTGTGAATCTTAATTACAGAACATTTTCATCAAAAATAATTATATCCTTGTACAATTCCATTGTATAATAAAAATAATGTGCCAAGGTTTGCCTTCAGGATGTTTACAATGCTTGTTGGTTTGTGCGGTGCAGGACAGAAACTTCGGCTGTAGTACGCGATTTTACATTTTTTACTGGAACGTCAAACGGTTCTGAAACTTTTTGCAGTGTCTTGATGTACAAATTGTTTATTTTTCCTACTTTTGGTAGAAATTTTGGGGTACCAGAATTATGGTGAATGTTCATATTGCTACAGACTGTTCTGTTTTTTAAAGATTCTGTTTTTGATGCATAATTTACTTGTTTTGATGAAACTATCAATTTCTATTAGTGGATTAAGCCATGGAAAAGCTATATTACAGTAGACACAATGCAAAAACAATTGGTTTGCAACAGTGCCTAGAGTTATGATTTGCTTTATTATACTAACGGATCTTACCGAGTTTTCTATTGAAGTTTTGTGTGGATGAAGTGTTTGATCGAGCAGGTCTCGATATGAGGAAAAGGAGGAGAGGCAAGAGCTCAAGCTTGGGGATGCCCAAGGCACCCCAAGTAAATATTCAAGGAGACTCAAGCGTCTAAGCTTGGGGATGCCCCGGAAGGCATCCCCTCTTTCTTCAACAAGTATCGGTATGTTTTCAGGATTCGTTTCGTTCATGCAATATGTGCAAGTCTTGGAGCATCTTTTGCATTTAGTTTTCACTTTTCTTTTATGCACCATGCTGGTATGAGATAGTCCTTGGCTGATTTATAGAATACTCATTGCACCTTACTTAAATCTTTTGAGTATGGCTTTTATAGAATGCTTCATGTGCTTCACTTATATCATTTGAAGTTTGGATTGCTTGTTTCTCTTCACATAGAAAACCGCCATTTGTTGAATGCTCTTCTGTTTCACTTATATTTGTTAGAGCATGGGCATATATTTTGTAGAAAGAATTAAACTCTCTTGTTTCACTTATATCTATTTAGAGAGATGAAAGGAATTGGTCATTCACATGGTTAGTCATAAAATCCTACATAAAACTTGTGGATCACTGAATATGATATGCTTGATTCCTTGCAATAGTTTTGCGATATAAAGGTGGTGATATTAGAGTCATGCTAGTCGGTGATTGTGGATTAGTAGAAATACTTGTGTTTAGGTTTGTGATTCCCGTAGCATGCACGTATGGTGAACCGTTATGTAACGAAGATGGAGCATGAGATATTTTTTGATTGCCATCCTTTGTGTGGAGGTCGGGGGCGCACGATGGTTAACTCCTACCAACCTCCCCACTAGGAGCATGCGCGTAGTACTTTTTTCAATGACTAATAGATTTTTGCAATAAGTATGTGAGTTCTTTATGACTAATGTTGAGTCCATGGATTATACGCACTCTCACCCTTCCATCATTGCTAGCCTCTTCGGTACTGTGCATTGCCCTTTCTCACCTCGAGAGTTGGTGCAAACTTCGCCGGTGCATCAAAACCCCGTAATATGATATGATCTATCACACATAAGCCTGCTTATATCTTCCTCAAAACAGCCACCATACCTACCTATCATGGCATTTCCATAGCCATTCCGAGATATATTGCCATGCAACTTCCATCATCATCATATACATGACTTGAGCATTCATTGTCATATTGCTTTGCATGATCGTAAGATAGCTAGCATGATGTTTTCATGGCTTGTCCATTTTTTGATATCTTTGCTACGCTAGATCATTGCACATCCCGGTACACCGTCGGAGGCATTCATACAGAGTTATATCTTTGTTCTAGTATCTAGTTGTAATATTGAGTTGTAAGTAAATAAAAGTGTGATGATCATCATTATAGAGCATTGCCCCATGAAAAAAAAGAGGCCAAAGAAGCCTAAATAAAAAAAGGGGGGCCAAAGAAGCCCATTCAAAAAAGAAAAAAAAAGAAAAAAGAAAAAAAGGGGCAATGTTACTATCTTTTTTCCACACTTGTGCTTCAGAGTAGCACCATGTTCTTCATATAGAGAGTCTCTTGAGTTATCACTTTCATATACTAGTGGGAATTTTCATTATAGAACTTGGCTTGTATATTCCAACGATGGGCTTCCTCAAATGCCCTAGGTCTTCATGAGCAAGCAAGTTGGATGCACACCCACTTAGTTTCAGTTTGAGCTTTCATACACTTATAGCTCTTAGTGCATCCATTGCATGGCAATCCCTACTCCTCGCATTGACATCAATTGATGGGCATCTCCATAGCCCGTTGATTAGCCGTGTCGATGTGAGACTTTCTCCCTTTTTGTCTTCTCCACATAACCCCCACCATCATATTCTATTCCACCTATAGTGCTATATCCATGGCTCACGCTCATGTATTGCGTGAAAGTTGAAAAGGTTTGAGAATACTAAAGTATGAAAGAATTGCTTGGCTAAAACCGGGGTTGTGCATGATTTGAATATTTTGTGTGATGAAGATGGAGCATAGCCAGACTATATGATTTTGTAGGGTTAACTTTCTTTGGCCATGTCGTTTTGAAAAGACATGATTACGCTTGAAGTATTATTGTTTTTATGTCAAATGTAGACTATTGCTTTGAATCACTCGTGTCTTAATATTCATGCCATGATTAGATATATGATCAAGATTATGCTAGGTAGCATTCCACATCAAAAATTATCTTTTTTATCGAGGACGAGCAGGAATTAAGCTTGGAGATGCTGATACGTCTCCATCGTATCTATAATTTTTGATTGTTGCATGCCAATATTATTCAACTTTCATATACTTTTGGCAACTTTTAATACTATTTTTGGGACTAACATATTGACCCAGTGCCCAGTGTCAGTTCCTGTTTGTTGAATGTTTTATGTTTCACAGAAACCCCATAGATAAAACGGATGGATATTATTTTTGGAATATTTGTGATATTTGGGAAGAAGAAACAATGCGAGATGGTGCCCAGGGGGGCACGAGGCAGGGGGGCGCCCCTGACCCTCGTGGGCACCCCGTAAGGCGGTTGACGCTCTTCTTTTGCCGCAAGAAAGCTAATTTTTCGAGAAAAATCTGGGCGAAGGTTTCAATCCAATTGGAGTTACGGATCTCCGGATATATAAGAAACGGTGAAAGGGCAGAATCGGGGAACAAAAAAACAGAGAGAGACGGAGAGACAGATCCAATCTCGGAGGGGCTCTTGCCCCTCCCATGCCATGGGAGCCAAGGACCAGAGGGGGAAACCCTTCTCCCATCTAGGGAGAAGGCCAATGAAGAATAAGAAGAAGGGGGGCCCTCTCCCCCTCGCTTCCGGTGGCGCCGGAACGCCGCCGGGGGCCATCATCATCACCGCGATCTTCACCAACACCGTTGTCATCTTCACCAACATCTCCATCACCTCCCCCCATCTATATTCAGCGGTCCACTCTCCCGCAATCCACTGTACCCTGTACTTGAACATGGTGCTTTAATCTTCATATTATTATCCAATGATGTGTTGCCATCCTATGATGTCTGAGTAGATTTTCGTTGTCCTATAGGTGATTGGTGAATTGCTATGATTGGTTTGATTTGCTTGTGGTTATGTTGCTGTCCTATTGTGCCCTGTGTGTCACGTAAGCGTGAGGGATTCCCGCTGTAGGGTGTTTCAATATGTTCATGATTCGCTTATAGTGAGTTGCTTAAATGATACAAGCATAAACCCGAGTAAGGGGGTTGTGGTGTGTGGGATAAATGGGACTTGATGCTTTAATGCTATGGTTGGGTTTTACCTTAATGATCTTTAATAGTTGCAGATGCTTGCTAGAGTTCCGATCATTAGTGCATATGATCCAAGAAGAGACAGTATGTTAGCTTATGCCTCTCCCACATAAAACTTGCTATCGGTCTAGTAAAGTAGTCAATTGCCTAGGGACAATTTCACAACTCTTACCACCACTTTTCTACGCTCGCTATATTTACTTTATTGCTTCTTTATCTAAACTGCCTCTACTTTTTATTTACGTGCTCTTTTTATTCTTGCAAACGTATCCAACAACACCTACAAAGTACTTCTAGTTTCATACTTGTTCTAGGTAAAGCGAATGATAAGCGTGCGTAGAGTTGTATCGGTGGTCGATTGAACTTGAGGGAATATTTGTTCTACCTTTAGCTCCTCGTTGGGTTCGACAATCTTACTTATCGAAAGAGGCTACAATTGATCCCCTATACTTGTGGGTTATCACCTCTATGGACTAAGCCCTCTGGTTTATATAGACACCGGAGGGGACTAAGGTTGTACAAAGTCGGTTACAGAAAAAGGAATCTTCAAATCCGAATGCCAAGCTTGCCTTCCACGCCAAGGAGAGTCCCATCCGGACACGGGACAAAGTCTTCTGTCTTGTATCTTCATAGCCCATCATTCCGGCCCATGTTGATATTCCGGCCGACCGAGGACCCCTTAATCCTGGCCTCCTTCAGTAGCCCCTAAACCAGGCTTCAATGATGAGGTGTCCGGCGTGCAGATTGTCTTTGGCATTGCAAGGCAGGTTCCTCCTCCGAATACTCATAAGTAGTCTGTGAACACAGAAAACACGTCCGGCTCTGTGATGACCCACAAGTGTAGGGGATCTATCGTAGTCCTTTTGAGAAGTAAGAGTGTCGAACCCAACGAGGAGCAGATGGAAATGATAAGCGGTTTTCAGTAAGGTTTTCTCTGCAAGCACTGAAATTGTAGGTAATAGATAGTTTTGTGATAAGATAAATAGTAACGAGCAAAAAGTGAATAAAGTAAATAAGGTGCAGCAAGGTGGCCCAATCCTTTATTTAGCAAAGGATAAGCCTGGACAAATTCTAATAATGAAGAAGGAGCTCCCGAGGACACATTGGAAATTATCGTCAAGCTAGTTTTCATCACATTCATAAGATTCGCGTTCGGTACTTTGCTAATTTGATATGCAGGTGGACCGGTACTTTGGTACTTCCCTAACTTGGAAAAGCATCCCACTTATGATTAACCCCTATTGCAAGCATCCGCCACTACAAAAAGGAGTATCAAGGTAAACCTAACCACAACATTAAAAATATGGGTCCATATCAACCCTTAACGAAGCAACACATAAACCAGGGTTTAAGCTTCTGTCACTCTAGCAACCCATGATCTACTTATTACTTCCCTATGCCTTCCTCTAGGCCCAAATAATGGTGAAGTGTGATGTAGTAAATGTTCACATAATACCACTAGAGGAAAGACAACATACATCTCATCAAAATATCGAACGAATACCAAATTCACATGACTACTAATAGCAAGACTTCACCCATGTCCTCAGGAACAAACGTAACTACTCACAAAGCATATTCATGTTCATAATCAGAGGATTAATAATGTGCATAAAGGATCTGAACATATGATCTTCCACCAAGTAAACCAATTAGCATCAACTACAAGGAGTAATCAACACTACTAGCAACCCACAGGTACCAATTTGTGGTTTTGATACAAGACTGGATACAAGAGATGAACTAGGGTTTTGAGAGGAGATGGTGCTGATGAAGATGTTGATGAAGATTGACCCCCTCCCGATGAGAGGATCATTGGTGATGACGTTGGTGATGATTTCCCCCTCCAGGAGGGAAGTATCCCCGGCAGAATAGCTCCACCAGAGCCCTAGATTGATTCCGCCCAGTTTCCGCCTCGTGGCGGCGGAGTTTCATCCCGTATGCTTGCCCACGATCTTTTCCAGGGTAAAAGTGATGATATAGCAGAAGATGGACGCCGGAGGCCCACCAGGGGGCCCAAGAGATAGGGGGCCGCGCCGTATGGGGGGCGCCCCCTGTCTCCTGGACAGGGTGTGGGCCCCCTAGCCTATTTCTTTCGCTCATAAATTCTTATTAAATCCAAAAAGTTGTTTCGTGGAGTTTCAGGACTTTTGGAGTTGTGCAGAATAGGTTTCCAACATTTGCTCCTTTTCCAACCAGGATTCCAGCTGCCGACATTCCCCCTCTTCATGGTAAACCTTGTAAAATAAGAGAGAATAGCCATAAGTATTGAGATATAATGTGTAATAACAGCCCATAATGCAAAAAATATTGATATAAAAGCATGATGCAAATGGACGTATCAACTCCCCCAAGTTTAGACCTCGCTTGTCCTCAAGCGGAAGCCGAAATCGAAAAATATGTCCACGTGTTTAGAGATAGAGGTGTCGATAAAAATAAAATATGGACATGAGGGCATCATGATCATTCTAATAACAGCAACATATATAGATTTTGTCATATGATTTCCTATGCTCAAGTAATAAGCAATTCACAATGTCAAGTATGGTTCAAAAACTTCATTGGGAACTAACAAACTATAATCTCAGTCATTGAAGCAATTGCAATTTATCGTAACATCAGAAAGAGTCAATAATAGAGCTTTTCAGCAAGCTCACATACTCAACTATCTCGTAGTCTCCTATAATTGTTAACACTCACGCAATACTTGTGGTTATAGAGTTTCAGTCGGACACTAAGAAAGATAGGGGCTTATTGTGTTGCCTCCCAACGTGTTCACCTTTAGGTGATGTCAACAATAATAGCCTATGCCAACTTACATCCAATTGGATATATATATCATGATCTTTCAAACACGAAGAGCTTGCCAAAGGATAAAATGAAAAAGGGAAAGGTGAGGATCACCTTGACTCAAGCATAAAGTAAAAACATGAAATAAAAGATAGGCCCTTCGCAGAGGGAAGCAGAGGTTGTCATGCGCGTTTAGGGTTGATGCACGAAATCTTAATGCAAAGGAACATCACTTTATATTTCAACTTGTATGTGGACCTTTATTATGCAGTATGTCGCTTTTATTACTTCCACAACAAGTTCGTACAAAGCTTATTTTCTCCGCACTAATAAGTCATACATATTCAGAAAGCAATTTTTATTGCTTGCATCGATGACAACTTACTTGAAGGATCTTACTCAATCCATAGGTAGGTATGGTGGACTCTCATGGCAAAACTGGGTTTAAGGATGTTTGGAAGCACAAGTAGTATCTCTACTTGGTGCAAGGAATTTGGCTAGCATGAGGGGGAAAGGCAAGCTCAACATGTTTGGAAGGTCAATGACAATAATACTTTAACTGAGATGTCGGAAAACATAAACCATTACGTTGTCTTCCTTGTCCAACGTCAATTCTTTTAGCATGTCATACTTAATGAGTGCTTCACAATCATAAAAGATGTCCAAGATAATGTATTTATATGTGAACCCCTCTTTCCTTATCACTTCCTATTAATTGCAACGATGACCAAGGCTACGTTCATCAACTCTCAACAATTTTTATGCCTCATACTTTCTATGTGTGAAGTTATCACTATCCACAAGATCAATATGAACTCTTTTATACTTTCTACTTTCTCAATATCATAGCAACATAGCAAAGCCCTTGACTCAACACTAATCCTTATTACAGATAGCACACGGACTCGAATACATAAAGAGATCACAAAGCAAAACTCAAAACTACTTGATATCAAAACTTTGAACTAATAGATCAAGATACTACTAAAATGATCGAACTAAATAAAGCGGTAAAGATAGGAGTGTGATGGTGATACGATACCAGGGCACCTCCCCCAAGCTTGGAAGTTGCCAAGGGGAGTGCCCATACCCATGTGATTATTTCCTCGGAGGTGGTGAACTAGGAGTTGTTGATGATGTAGGCTTGTCGTCCATCTTCCAAGGCATAGGCTCTCCATCATAAAAGGATGATCGAGTCTCCGGGATCCTTAAATCTGCAGCCAAACTCATTCGCTTGAATCTATATTCATACTCATAGTTCTGGTTTTGCAGGTCATAGATCTGGGCTTGGAGGTGCTCGATTTTCTCTTGGAGCTTGAAGATGGTCTCCCCCAATGACTTTAGCATCTAGCTTGTGGTTGTTAGTGAACTCCGTGATCATCATCTGGTTGGCGTTGAGTCCATGCTCCACCATCCCTTGGCACTTGAAAACTTCTTGTTCCACGGCTTCGAGCTTTGTCTCCACGCTCCCGGTATGCCTTGGTCCCTCCACATCGCGGATGTGCAGCACCCCCTCACGCATCTCAATGGTTTGAGTATGATGTAGCACCTCCGCGAGATAGGGGTTGATAACCCTCTCGAAAAACTTGTCCTTGGGAGCGCTTGGAGACGCCATGATGCTCTAGATCTGAAATAGAAATAGCTCGAAACGAAAACAGAGGATATTTGCGTGATACGGTGGTCAAAACCTTTGGGAGTATATATATAATGAATTTTTACCGACAAAATACCTAACATACAAGAAAACGGAGTCCGGGAGGCACATGAGGTGCCCACGAGACAGGGGGCGCGCCCTACAGGGGGGCCTCACTCTTGTGGGGTCCTCGTGTCCCTTTCGGACTACTTCTTTCTTCCTAAAATTCTTAAATAATCCAAAACTGATAAAAATTGCCATTACAGTTGTTTTGGAGTCAGTTTACTTACTGTACCACATATCAATACCTTTTCGGAGTATGGAACATTCTGTAAAGTGTCCCTTATGTATTCCTCGGGGGTTACGGTTTCAATAATATTAGTTTCAACATTGATAGGATTACCTGAAATATAATGTTTAATTCTTTGACCGTTTACCACCCTTGGGTTTATGCGTTCAAAGTTGTTGATTTTTATAGCACCAGAATGATAGACCTCCTGAGTAAGTAGGGACCTTCCCATTTTGAGAGAAGTTTTCCTGCAAAAAATCTTAAACGAGAGTTGAATAATAACACATAATCTCCTACGTTAAACTCACGCTTTTGTATCCTCTTATCATGCCAGCGTTAGACTTTTTCTTTGAAAAGCTTGGCATTCTCATATGCTTGGGTTCTCCATTCATCCAGTGAGCTAATATCAAATAACCTTTTCTCACCGGCAAGTTTGAAGTCATAATTGAGCTCTTTAATAGCCCAATATGCTTTATGTTCAAGTTCAAGAGGTAAATGACATGCTTTTCCATAAACCATCTTATATTGAGACATACCCATAGGATTTTTGTATGCAGTTCTACAGGCCCATAATGCATCATCAAGTTTTTTTGACCAGTTCTTTCTAGATCTATTCACAGACTTTTGCAAAATTAATTTGATCTCTCTATTGCTCAACTGTACTTGACCACTAGACTGCGGGTGATAAGGAGATGCGATTCTATGATTGACATCATACTTAGCAAGCATCTTACGGAAAGCACCATGAATAAAATGTGAACCACCATCAGTCATAAGATATCTAGGGACTCCAAACCTCGGAAAAATAACTTCTTTAAGCATTTTAATAGAAGTGTTATCCCACTTAGTAACGTAATCAATAGCAACTAAAATATGTGTATAACCATTGGAGGCAGGAAAAGGTCCCATATAATCAAAGCCCCAAACATCAAACGGTTCAGTAACAAGAGAGTAATTCATAGGCATTTCTTGACGTCTACTAATGTTACCTATTCTTTGACATTCATCACAAGATAAGACAAACTTACGAGCATCTTTGAAGAGAGTGGGCCAATAAAAACCAGATTGTAGTACCTCGTGTGCAGTTCTATCTCCAGCGTGGTGCCCTCCATAGGATTCAGAGTGACACTTTGCGTAGGATCTGTTCCTGTTCATGCTCAGGCACACAACGTCTAATAACACCATCTACTCCTTCTTTATAAAGGTGTGGATCATCCCAGAAGTAATGTCTTAAATCATAAAAGAACTTTTTCTTTTGTTGGTATGTGAAACTAGGCGGTATATATTTAGCAACAATGTAATTAGCATAGTCAGCATACCAAGGAGCAGTACAAGAAGCATTGACGACCAGTAATTGGTCATCAGGAAAGCTATCATTAATAGGCAGTGGGTCATCAAGAACATTCTCTAACCTAGACAAGTTATCTGCAATGGGGTTCTCCGCTCGCTTTCTATCAATAATATGCAAGTCAAATTCTTGGAGCAAGAGAACCCATCTAATGAGTCTAGGCTTAGCATCTTTCTTTTTCATAAGATATTTAATAGCAGCATGATCAGTGTGAATAGTAACTTTGGAATCAATAATATAAGGCCTAAACTTATCACATGCAAATACAACTTCTAAGAACTCTTTTTTAGTAGTAACATAATTTCTCTGGGCAGCATCAAGAGTCTTACTAGCATACTGGATAACATTCAATTTCTTATTGACTCTTTGCCATAAAACAACACCTAGAGCATAATCACTAGCATCGCACATAATTTCAAAAGGTAAATTCCAATCAGGTGGCTGAACAATAGGTGCAGTGATCAAAGCTTTCTTAAGTGTCTCAAATGCTTCTACACAATCATCATCAAAGACAAAAGGAATATCTTTATGCAATAAATTAGTCAGAGGCCTAGAGATTTTAGAAAAGTCCTTAATGAACCTCCTATAAAAACCGGCGTGACCAAGGAAATTTTCTTATACCTTTTATGTCCTTGGGACATGGCATCTTTTCAATAGCATCAACTTTGGCTTTATCAACTTCAATACCTCTCTCGGATATCTTGTGCCCCAAGACAATGCCTTCATTAACCATAAAGTGACACTTTTCCCAATTCAGGACGAGACTAGTGTCTTTGCATCTCTGCAAAACTCGATAAAGGTTGCTCAAACAATCATCAAAAGAGGATCCATAGACGGATAAGTCATCCATGAATACCTCACAAATCTTTTCACAAAAATCAGAGAATATAGCCATCATGCATCTTTGAAAGGTAGCAGGTGCATTGCATAAACCAAATGGCATACGTCTATAAGCAAAAGTACCAAAAGGGCAAGTAAAAGTAGTTTTAGATTGATCCTTCGCTGATACAGGTATCTGTGAGAAACCAGAATAACCATCTAGAAAGCAAAAATGTGTGTGTTTGGATAGCCTTTCTAGCATTTGATCAATAAAAGGTAAAGGGTAATGATCTTTCTTAGTAGCTTTATTTAACTTACGGAAATCAATTACCATCCTATAACCTGTAATAATTCTTTGCGGGATCAATTCATCTTTATCATTAGGAACAACGGTAATACCTCCCTTTTTGGGGACACAATGGACAGGGCTTACCCATTCACTATCAGCAACGGGATAAATAATACCTGCCTCAAGGAGCTTTAGTATCACCTTTCTTACCACTTCCTTCATTTTGGGGTTTAATCGTCTTTGAGGATCTCTAACTGGCTTGGCATCTTTCTCCACTGAAATTTTGTGTTGACATAATATGGGACTAATGCCCTTAAGATCATCCAGAGTATATCCAATAGCAGCTCGGTGCTTCTTCAGATTTTTAAATAATCTTTCTTCTTCTTTTTCTGAAAGGTTAGCACTAATAATAATAGGATATATTTCTTTTTCATCAAGATAAGCATACTTAAGATTATCAGGTAATGGTTTGAGTTCAAACACAGGATCACCCTTGGGTGGAGGGGGATCCCCAAGAATTTCAATGGGAAGATTATGTTTCAGCATAGGTTCCTGTTTAAGGAACACTTCATATATTTCTTCCCTTTCTTTCATAAACATATTGTTTTCATGGTCTAGCAAATATTGTTCTAACGGATCAGTTGGAGGAACATCAATGGAAGCAAGACCAATAATCTCATCCTTACTAGGTGGTTCCCTATCACGAGGTTGTCTACGAAACTTAGCAAAATTAAACTCATGAGACATACCATCTATGCCAATGGTGACAATATCTTTTTCACAATCAATCTTAGCACTAGCTGTATTCAAGAAGGGTCTACCAAAAATAATGGGACAAAAATCATCTTGTGGGGAAGCAAGAACAAGAAAATCAGCAGGGTATTTAACATTCCCACACAAAACTTCAACATCTCTAACAATCCCAACAGGTTTAATGGTATCCCTATTAGCAAGCTTAATAGTAACATCAATGCCTTCTAATTCAATGGGTGCAATGTCGTGCATAATTTCTTTATAAAGATCATAAGGTATCGCACTAGTACTAGCGGCCATATCACATAAGCCATGATAACAATGATCTCCTATTTTAACAGAAATAACAGGCATGCCTACAATAGGTCTACGTGTCTTAGTATCAGGTCTAGCAATATTAGCAGTCTCACCCAAGAAAGAAATAACATGCCCATCTAAATCCTCATCCAAGAGATCTTTAACCATAGAAATACTAGGTTGAACATTAATTTGCTCAGGAGGTGTATAGGTCCTAGTATTACTCTTACAAACAACAGTTAAAGCTTTAGCATGATCTTTTATCCTAACAGGAAAAGGAGGTTTTTCAACATAAGCAGTAGGAACAATAGGATCACTATATGTAATAGTCTTTTCTTCAACTGTAATAGGTGCAACTACTTTCACTTCAATAGGAGGATTATATTTAAACCACTTCTCTTTAGGGAGATCAACATGAGTAGCAAAAGATTCACAAAAAGTAGCTACTATCTCAGAGTCAAGTCCATACTTAGAGCTAAATCCACGGAAAGCATCGGTATCCATAAAAGATTTAACACAATCAAACTTAGGTGTCATACCTGACTCCTTACCATCGTCGGAACCCCAATCTTCAGAGTTGTGTTTAATTCTTTCCAATAAGTCCCATTTGAAATCAATAGTTTTCAGCATATAAGAACTAGCACAGGAAGTATCGAGCAGGTTGCGATTATCAAGAGAAAGCCGAGCATAAAAATTCTGAATAATCATTTCCCGAGAGAGCTCATGATTGGGGCATGAATACAACATTGACTTAAGCCTCCCCCAAGCTTGATCGATGCTTTCTCCTTCGCGAGGCTAGAAATTATATATGTAATTACGGTCACGATGAACAAGATGCATAGGATAAAACTTCTGGTGAAATTCCAACTTCAATCGCTTATAATTCCAAGATCTCGTATCATCACATAGCCTATACCATGTCATTGCATCTCCCTTCAAAGATAAAGGGAAGACCTTCCTTTTGACAACATCATTGGGAATACCTGCAAGCTTAAATAATCCACAAACTAAATCCACAAAGATAGGGTGTAAATCGGGATGCGATGTCCCGTCTCCTGCAAAAGGATTAGCTAATAGTTTTTCTATCATACCCGAAGGAATCTCAAAGTGAATATTTTCATAAAGTTCAGTAGGTTGAGGAGCATCTCTTTGCTCTTCTGGTTGGGGTGAAGATACCCCAAGCAAGCCCCTCAAAGGATTAGTTTCCATAGTGACAAGTAACAGAAAATTTCAGCACACTATATAAATGTTTCCTTACCAAGTTCCACTCACCAAAAGCTCTACACTCCCAGACAACGGCGCCAAAAAAGAGTCTTGATGACCCACAAGTGTAGGGAATCTATCGTAGTCCTTTCGATAAGTAAGAGTGTCGAACCCAACGAGGAGCAGAAGGAAATGATAAGCGGTTTTCAGTAAGGTTTTCTCTGCAAACACTGAAATTGTAGGTAATAGATAGTTTTGTGATAAGATAAATAGTAACGAGCAAAAAGTAAATAAAGTAAATAAGGTGCAGCAAGGTGGCCCAATCCTTTATGTAGCAAAGGATAAGCCTGGACAAATTCTAATAATGAAGAAGGAGCTCCCGAGGACCACATTGGGAATTATCGTCAAGCTAGTTTTCATCACGTTCATAAGATTCGCGTTCGGTACTTTGATAATTTGATATGTGGGTGGACCGGTACTTGGGTACTGCCCTAACTTGGACAAGCATCCCACTTATGATTAACCCCTATTGCAAGCATCCGCAACTACAAAAAGGAGTATTAAGGTAAACCTAACCACAGCATTAAACATATGGGTCCATATCAACCCCTAACGAAGCAACGCATAAACTAGGATTTAAGCTTCTGTCACTCTAGCAACCCATCATCTACTTATTACTCCCCTATGCCTTCCTCTAGGCCCAAATAATGGTGAAGTGTGATGTAGTCGACGTTCACATAACACCACTAGAGGAAACACAACATACATCTCATCAAAATATCGAACGAATACCAAATTCACATGACTACTAATAGCAAGACTTCACCCATGTCCTCAGGAACAAACGTAGCTACTAACAAAGCATATTCATGTTCATAATCAGAGGAGTAATAATATGCATAAAGGATCTGAACATATGATCTTCCACCAAGTAAACCAATTAGCATCAACTACAAGGAGTAATCAACACTACTAGCAACCCACAGGTACCAATTTGTGGTTTTGATACAAGATTGGATACAAGAGATGAACTAGGGTTTTGAGAGGAGATGGTGCTGGTGAAGATGTTGATGAAGATTGACCCCCTCCCGATGAGAGGATCGTTGGTGATGACGTTGGTGATGATTTCCCCTCCCGGAGGGAACTGTCCCGGCAGAACAGCTCCACCGGAGCCCTAGATTGATTCCGCCAAGGTTTTGCCTCGTGGCGGCGGAGTTTCGTCCCGTAAGCTTGCCCATGATTTTTTCCAGGGTAAAAGTGATGATATAGCAGAAGATGGACGCCGGTGGCCCACCAGGGGGCCCAGGAGATAGGGGGCCGCGCCCTATAGGGGGGCGCGCCCCCCTGTCTCCTGGACAGGGTGTGGGCCCCCTGGCCTATTTCTTTCGCTCATAAATTCTTATTAAATCCAAGAAGTTGTTTCATGGAGTTTTAGGACTTTTGGAGTTGTGCAGAATAGGTTTCCAACATTTGCTCCTTTTCCAGCCAGAATTGCAGCTGCCGGCATTCCCCCTCTTCATGGTAAACCTTGTAAAATAAGAGAGAATAGCCATAAGTATTGAAATATAATGTGTAATAACAGCCCATAATGCAATAAATAATTATATAAAAGCATTATGCAAAATGGACATCTCACTCTGCAAAACAAATCCCACACACAACCGTAGAGAGTATAATATTTCACGAGTCCCATCTGCTGACAACTTTTCATAGCGTGACATCACGTCACTGCCCAGCCATTATTCGAACCGTTTTTTAGTCTTGCCGCTCCAAATTTTGAGATGCGGTTTCATTGGCACGTCTTCTCAAAGCAGAGATCGTGTCCCCTTATTGCGGGATTCTCATCAATACGGGCATGGGTAACCTAACCGTGCCATCTGCATGGCCCTTGGGGAATAGGCGAGTTTTAAGGCGAGTGGGGAGGCGCTTGATATTCACTGCCTTTATAAACAGATAAGGATTCACCTTTTTTCATCTACGCCTTCTCTTTCTCTGCCCATCCATTCTCGAGCTCCAGCGCCCAAGCTCTCATCCTTTCCGCCCAAAAAAGCACTCCAACCATGTCCGGATCCGGAGCGCGGGGCAAGTGGATGGCCTCCTCCGTCAAGGAGAAGGACGTTACGAAGCTCTGGGAGGCCGGGTACTTGGCCAAGGAAATCACCCATCGGCTTTCGGCCAAGGGACAGATTGTCCCCACCCCGAAGCCCCATGAGAGGGTGGTGTTCATCTCCCACTTCGTCCGCGGGCTAGGATTCCCTCTCAACCCGTTCGTCCACTGACTCATGTTCTACTACGGACTGGACTTCCACAATCTGCCCCCCAACTCCATCCTCAACATCTCGGCATTTATTGTCGTGTGCGAGGCCTTCCTCTGCATCCCACCTCACTTCGGACTATGGCTAAAGACCTTCAATGTGAAGCCGAATGTGCTGAGTGGTCAACACGCAAAGTGCGGAGGCGCCATGGTGAGCAAGATGCCCAACATCACATGGCCCGAAGGCTCCTTCGTGGAGACTGTCAAAGGGTGGCAATCAAAGTGGTTCTATGTCACAGAGCTGCGCGGTACCACCTGGGCCGCGGCTCCCGCATTCCGGTCCGGAGCCCCTATGCGGCTCACCTCCTGGCCAGAGAAGGGCCTGGACTGGTCTTCGCCGGACGAGCTGACAGTGCTTCAGACATACGTACAGAACATGGTAAACAAGAACATCAAGCTCGTCAATGTGATCCAGGTGATGCTTATTCGATGGATCCTTCTATGCCAATGCCAGACTTGCCATTTGTGGGAGTTCAATCCGGCCAAGCACCAGGCCTTGCTGCAGTTCTTCGACACCACGCACGAAGACATCTGGAAGGTGCTCTTCAAGGCCAACGAGGCGCGACCGGCCACGACCGAGGACCATGGGCACGACTTAACCCATCCCTCTAGTCCGGTAAGTTTTTTCATGTTTTCAAGGTGTATCCTTTACTTGCATACTCGAGGAAGACACCTAAGCGTCCCTACAAATTCTCTCAGGGCTGGACAAAGAAGGTGGAGCGGATTCAGCGTCCGGCTCCGCTGCCCGAAGACCCAGAAATCCCACTTCTGACGAAGATGCTGGTTCCGGCGCCCTATCAAGCGTCGAAGAAGAAGGCCAAGAAGAAGGCCAAGGGGACCAGAGGTGGTCTCTGTCGCAAGGGCACTTCGGACGTGACATCCGAAGACGCCTAGACTCATTCCTCCGCCACCGAGGACGACGAGGAAGAGGAGGAAGAAGAATAAAGCCATCCCCCCCTGAGGGGGGAGAAAGAAAAGGACGGCCTCCACACGTCTGGAGGCCGAGGCATCCAAGAAAGGGAAAGCTTCCCTTCCGGACAGCTCCGCAAAGGCCACCAACAGTAGCTCGGAGTGGTGCCCCAAGGACAAGCCCCTGGACAAATCGTGAGTAACCAGACACATTTATATATCCAGCCTCTCTACTTCATTGTTTTTAACATGTTGAATCATGCATTTTCAGTCCAGCTCGGTCCAACCTCGAGCGGTCCTTATCTTTGGAGGATTCACTGGACCCGGAGGCGATGGACAGCGGGACCCTTCCAGCGGCCTCCTCTGCCAAGGACATGGATGGTGCCGAGGCGTTGTCCCGAATGATCCCAGGCGAGGGAGAGATGCAGGAGGCCGTCAGGGAGGTGCCAGAGGGTGAAACCTCGGCTGCCAGATACATGGGGGAGCAGACCCCCATGGATACTGACGATGGGGGCCATATCCAATTCGGCCCCCAGCGAATACAATTCTAGAGACCCATACGCCTCTGGAATCAGGCAAGCCACCTCTTTCAAAAGAAGCAGGTGTGCCTATTCCGCCGGTGACCTCTGTCCATCCAGAGGCACCAGATAATTTGCTGGAAGCGCTGCGAGGCGCTTCCATGTTGAGGAACACCGTACCCTTATGGGTACGTTGATTGAGAGGATCCAGTCCGCAAAGAGCGGACTGACTGAAGCCTGCACAAGAGTTCTAACAGGCTTTGAGGTAGCAATGTGATTATAAAAAGAATGTCCCAGTATAGACAGTAGCCCCTGATACTCTGTCCAGTGTTCGGAAAGAAAAGCCGAATAGAGGATCAAATAATTTTCGCAGGAGACTAACCTAACATGTCTATGTGAACAAGCAGGCGTCGCTGCTGCCTGCGACCTCTCATACTGCTGAGGTCTCCGGACTGAAGCATAGTCTGGAGCGGACCGAGGAGGAACGCGGCCGTTTGAAGAAGCAGCTGGAAGATACTCAAGATATGCAATAACCTTGTATATATTCAGGAAGGATGAATGATTTGTGCTGACTAAAGTGCCATTTTATATGTTAGGAGCGGCGACCGAGGTGGAGACCCTCAAGAAGGCACTGGCCGAGGCCGAGGAGAAATCGGCCAAGGAAAAGGCCGCTCGTGAAAAGCACGAGGCCAGGGTCAGTGAGGTCCAGCAGGAGCTCCAGGACACCATGAAGAAATGGGAGCCCTTGGAGCGCAACCTTGTGGATAAAGAGTCCGAACTTGACAAGGCCCGTCGAGACGCACACGATGCCCGGGTTGAAGCCCAAGGCGCCCTCCAGGAAATCCAGGAGGCCAGAAAACTCACGGCAGGTAAGGCCTTTATTATGCTAAGCAAATATGTGAAGAAAAGGTTCCTATTACTGACCCAGATTTGGAGTTCTCCAGGGGCATTTGCGGATCTGCCGCACAACATTTCAGACATTGTGGAATTCTTCCGAGCCGAAGAGGGGAGATCCACGGAGAACCTATTTTGGTCGCAATACCTTGCGCCAGAATATCCGGTGCCCTTTAGCGATCAGCTAACATAGCTGGTCGAACAACATAGGGTGGCCGAACTAGCCATGAAGGACTTATTCGGCTATGGCCTGCAGAAGCTATGCCCAGCAGCTACTTCGGGCTCGTGAAGCGGCTGGTCAATGCCTGCCCTCGGTTTGATGCCATCAAGCAGTCGGTCTGCATCGAAGGCGCGCACATGGCCTTCGCCCGAGTCAAGATGCATTGGGTGAAGATGGACGTCGTGAAGGTTGCGACCGAGGGACGACCCGCGGGCAAGGAGCACCGCATGCCCGAGCTGGATTTTGACAGTGTCCTGGACAGATCCCGCCTTGTGGCGGAGCAATGTGCTAAGGATGTTATCTTTGAATGAATACATTCATGTTATCCTATCTTGTACTATGAAACAAGATCGTTATGTAATATAATGCTTGTTATTTAAAAAATTTACCTCCTGTGTGGCCGTTTTATTAAATCTGAGAGTTGGCCAGTCGTCGGCTTCCGCCCCCAAGTAGGTAGTATGCGGGTGTTCGAGATGAATCTAAACACTCTTTACTCCAAAGTTTGGTCCTTAAAGGAGGTGTTTAGCGCAACGAACCAGGCAATCAGACTATGTGGCTTTATCACCCTGACGTAGCCATAGGAGTTTGACAATAGAAATTTAGGCGCAGCCCCTAGTGTTCGGAAGTCCGAATTTGTGGTGTTGTAAACACCTGATCGGATAAAACCCGATTCATTGCATAATGCGAAAAAAATCGCTAACGATTTGTAACCTCTCGAACAGCTGACCGGCTCTCACTACATCATGACAGACAGCTTTTGGCTTTCTCTACTGAGGTGCTCATCCGGATGAACCAGGACACAATCGCAGTAGTTCTCCCTTTACTACACTAGCCGATATAGCGGAATGTAAGGTAGTAAGCACAGGAGCCGGGCAACCCAACTATTGACCAAATACATGATTCGGAGCCGGTGCATATAATGCTATAAGTTCGGGGTGCCGAACTACACCGTAAAGAAGTGTTCGGACTTTGTTGCCGTAGTATGGAGCATAGTGAAGCCCCTGGCGAATTAAGCCGTAGCAGAGTGTACGGGTGAAATTGATAGGAATACCAAGAAAAAGAAAAATGAAGTAATAGGCTAATGTCGCAGAAATTGGGCCGCCAACCATTAGACACTATAGCTTAATTGATACGCCAAAGCGTATTTGTACAAGTAGTGCGATAAGCAACAGGGCTATTTAACATGCCACAACTAAGGGAGAGCTGCATGCGGGTCCTGAAAACAGACATAATGATCGTTTAAAGAGACCACCTGGAAATTCCCTTATGCGCCAATGCTTCTTGCCGTCTTGGTGTATCCGTCCCTTGATAGGTCTGACAGTCAGGCCCCCAAGAAAGACCTGGGAAAAAAGAAACCTGAAAAGAAAAAGAAAAGGTGAAAGTATGTGGGTCCAGGAGCGGTTGAGCCGTATTATGGACCACGATCTAGCCGTGCCTCCGTCTATGCCCATGGTATTTTCAGTGCGTGGTTATGTACACGTTGTACGAATGCCGCCGTTTGGTCGGGACTGGGACGGAGGCCGAATTGCTAGTCAAGCTCTTGACGAGCTGGACTTTCCTGCTACAGAGTAGTTCAGACTCGTTCGACAGTGTTCGGGAGCTTGGCCGCCGAATTAATGTTCTGCCTAAAAAGGCCGCTCTGTGCTTCTGCTACGAGGGCAGCGGTGTGCTCCTCAGTACGGAAGGAGCGTTCCGTGTTTCCATTGACTGTTATGAGAACGTGTGGTCCGGGCATCTTGAGCTTTAGATAATCGTAGTGTGGCATCGCATTGAATCGAGTGAACACGGTTCTTCCAAGCAGTGTGTGATAGCCACTGCAGAAAGGGACGATATCAAAGATCAACTCTTTGCTTCGGAAGTTATCCGGAGATCCGAAGACCACCTCCAGTGTGATTGAGCCCGTGCAGCGGGCCTCTACACCTAGTATGACACCTTTAAAAGTGGTTTTTGTGGGCTTGATCCTTGAGGGATCAATACCCATTTTGCGCACTGCATCCTGGTAGAGCAGGTTCAGGCTGCTACCACCATCCATGAGGACTCGCGTCAGATGGAACCCATCAATGATTTGGTCGAGGACCAGTGCGGCTGAACCGCCATGACGGATACTAGTCGGATGGTCCCTGCGATCAAAGGTAATCGGGCAGGACGACCATGGGTTGAACTTTGGGGCGACTGGCTCTATCGTGTAGACGTCCCTGAGTGCGCGCTTGCGCTCCCTCTTGGGGATATGGGCAGCGTATATCATGTTCACTGTTTTAACTTGGGGGGGGGAAATTTCTTCTATCCCCTTGTGTTCGGTGGACGGGGATCCTCGTCATCGTTCTCAGTTTGCGACCACTTCTCCTTGTTCTCAGCATTTAACTTGCCGGCCTGTTTAAAAACCCAACATTCTCTGTTGGTATGATTGGCTAGTTTATCAGAAGTGCCGTGGATTTGAAATGGATGATCGAGTATGCGGTCCAAACTGGACGGGCCTGGATTGTTTCTTTTGTATGGCTTCTTCTGCTGACCGGACTTAGAGCCACTGAATCCGGTGTTGACCGTCGTGTCTTCGGTGTCACCATTGCTGCAACGCTTGTGTCTATTGCGTCGGGGCTTGCCGTTGCTGTTTTTGGCTTTAGAAGTGTCAGGTTCGCTTGTATTGTTATTGCTACATGCTAGCCAACTATCTTCGCCCGCACAGAAGCGGTTCATGAGTGTCGTGAGGGCTGCCATGGACTTCGACTTTTCTTGGCCGAGGTGTAGGGCGATCCATTCATCACAGATGCTATGTTTAAAGGCCGCTAGGGCTTCGGCATCCGGACAGTTGACGATCTGATTCTTTTTAGTTAAGAATCTAGTCCAGAATTTCCTGGCTGACTCTCCGGGCTGTTAAATTATGTGACTTAAGCCATCGGCATCCGGAGGTCGGACATATGTACCTTGGAAGTTATCGAGAAAGGCGTCTTCCAAGTCCTCCCAGCTGCCAATGGAGTTTTTGGGCAGACTGTTCAACCAGTGCCGACCAGGCCCTTGAGTTTTAGTGTGAGGTATTTGATGGCGTGAAGATCATCACCGCAGGCCATGTGAATATGGAGAAGGAAATCCTCAATCCATGCCGCGGGGTCTATTGTCCCATCATATGATTCAATGTTCACGGGTTTAACCCTTCCAAGAATTCATGTTCCATTACTTCATCAGTGAAGCAAAGGGGGTGTGCGACGCCTCTATATCGGGCCAAGTCGTGACGTAGCTCGGATGGAGTTCGTCTGCGGTTTTTGGCCCGGACGTGGTTATATTTGTCACATCTTGCCAGGTGGCCATCATCGCGCATTAGAGCATGCCCCCGCCATCCATAGATCGATCTGGTATGACCTGCTCTGTTCTCCAGGTCATGACGTAGGTCATATGTATATCCCAGAGCTGTTGTGTCTCTGTTTTTACGGTGAGGTAGTGCGGGATGGTGTTCGGCTTGAGTTTTCACTTTGTCCCGGCCAGGTGGTGGTCGGTCAGCCACATTATGCGCTGGTAGGACGGGCTCCAGCGCCTCGTCATCGAATTGGGGTAACAATTTGTGCTTCGGGTAACTTTTCGTTGGGCGCACGAGGCCATATTCTTTGGCTGCTAGGACATTAGTCCATCTATCATTGAGCAGAACTTGATCATCTTGAAGCTGCTGCTGCTTCTTTTTCAGGCTCCTTGTAGTGGCTATTAGCCGACGCTTAAAGCGCTCCTGATCGATGGGCTCCTCAGGAATGATAAAGTCTTTGTCGCTGAGGCTCGCCTCGTCCTCGGAAAGCGGAAGATAGTTACTGTCCTTCGAGTCTTCATTCATGGATAGTTCATCAGGGCTAACTCGCCCATCTTCCCATTCGTCCTCTTTGGAAGTTGGCTCAATGGGGTCTTCATTGTCTTCGGCATCGTCCGGAGTATTATTTTCTCCTGTGCCGGTATTGTTGCTTTTTCCACGGCGTGGTTTAGAGCGGCGCTAGTGACGTCGATGCTTTGGTTGTATCTCAGGAGGTTTATCCTCGACTGGATCCTTCTCATTGTCACCGTTGTTCTCTTTGGGTGTATCCACCATGTATACGTCATACAAGGAGGTGGTTGTCCAGCACCCTGTAAGCGGTGGTTTCTGTGTCTGCTCCTCTCCGGCATCGTCGTCCATACCGTCGATGTCTTCGGAGTCGTAATCAAGCATGTTGGTTAAGTCTTCATCAGTGGCTATGCAGTGGGTGGTGGGTGGGAAGCGAAATTCTTCGTCATCAGCTTCCAATTCAAGCCGAATATAGTTCTCCTGAGAGCCCCCGGATAAGGAGAGGGCGTTTAATGAGTTTAGCACATCGCCTAAAGGTGAGTGCTGGAAGATGTCCGCGGAGCTGAACTCAACGATCGGCGCCTGATCAGGTTTGATGGCCGCGGATGCACACGGTTCGGAAACTATGGCCGGAGACAAATCCTAGGTTCCGGTGACACAGGCCCCGCTCGAGGTGGGATCTGTGTGTGGCTCTAACACCGTTGAGTGCGCAGCTTCCGTGGCGGGGTTGAGCCTCCCGTCCTCGGACGGTGCAGTGTGCTCCGGATCTAGGGCCAAAGCAGTTATAGGCACTCTCTCCTGAGCGCAGTCCGATGACAGATTTAGGTCATGTTCATCGTGGTGGCAGGGAGCGGCTGTCGTGGGCTCGAATCCAGCGAAGATCAAGTCTCCGTGGATATTGGCAATGTAATTCAAGCTTCCAAACCTGACCTAATGGCCAGGGGCGTACATGTCGATCTGCTCTAGATGGCCAAGCGAGTTGGCCCGCACTGCGAAGCCGCCGAATATGAAGATCTGTCCAAGGAGGAAAACCTCCCCCTGGACTGCATTGTTATAGATGATCGACGGAGCCATCAAACCTTTTGGTGACAACACATCGGAACTCTCAATGAAAGCACCAATGTCGGTGTCAAAACTGGCGGATCTCGAGTAGGGGGTCCCGAACTGTGTGTCTAAGGTCGATGGTAACAGGAGACGGGGGACACGATGTTTACCCAGGTTCAGGCCCTCTCTATGGAGGTAATACCCTACTTCCTGCTTGATTGATCTTGATGAATATGAGTATTACAAGAGTTGATCTACCACGAGATCGTAATGGCTAAAACCCTAGAAGTCTAGCCTATATGAGTATGATTGTGATTGCCTCTATGGACTAAGCCCTCCGGTTTATATAGACACCAGAGGGGACTAGGGTTGTACTAAGTCGGTTACAGAGAAAGGAATCTTCATATCCGAATGCCAAGCTTGCCTTCCACGCCAAGGAGAGTCCCATCCGGACATGGGAAGAAGTCTTCTGTCTTGTATCTTCATAGCCCATCAGTCTGGCCCATGTTAATAGTCCGGCCATCCAAGGACCCCTTAATCCAAGACTCCCTCATCGACCCCTTCTACGGTGATGGCTAACCTATATTTATAGTGGCCTCGGTCCTCTTCCTCCAAAACATAGGCGGGAAGGGATCCCACAATGGCCAACTTGAAAGGGAACAAGTAGTACATCTTATCCTGACAAAAGGTGGTCTTCGCCTGCAAAGCTTCTAGTCATGACGCAGCGGTGTCAGCGATGACATCCATCCTGCCATGCTAGTGGTCTTGGTATTATTGCACCGGAATGGAAACGTTTGGTAGATTCCTCGGGAATCTACTCCTGTCCTTGCCTCCTTAGCACCATAGAAGAAATTGCCTCCTCTACGCCTACTGGTGTCTGCCTGCCTTGGTCGTCATGGTTTGTGTCATGGCAGCCTCATGAGGCTGGTAGCTTCATAGTAATCTCCGCTCCTCGGAGACAGCCTGGGGAGGCCGCTCCCTCCGGAGGTCTTGGTGTCGTCCGCCTCGCGAGGCCTGGGGGCCCTCGTGAGGGTCTTGTCTTAGCGGCCTTGCAGATGGGCCATACCAGGCCACTCGAACGAGTCACGCATTCGGCCGTAGGCAGGCAAGTCTGGGTACCCTGGTTCCCAGAACACTGACAATTCTCCCACTTGATTCAAGTGACTGTAGCACCTAGACACTCTGAGCACATGCATGCTCATTGACTGAGTTGTTCTCCTCCATCTCGCGGGAAAATAAATTGTTAGAGGTCTTATACCTTTCAACACGGGCATGAGCCTGAAATACCAATTTCAACTCTTGGAACATCTTTGAGGCCCTTATTTCTAAGCTATAAAGCATGGCATACTGAACTATCAAGTAGTGGTCAGAACGTGTCTGGCAGATGTTCATACCATCCACAGACGACGCAGAGGGGTTAGCACACCGAGTGGTGCATCAAGGACGTAAGCCTTCTGTATAGCAGTGAGGATAATCCTCAAACTACGGACCTAGTCCGCATAATTGCTTACTATATCTTTCAACTTAGTCTTTCTCTAGGAACATATTAAAACAAGGAGCTACAACACGAGCTATTGATCTACAACATAATTTGCAAAGACAATTTAGACTATGTTCATGATAATTAGTTCAGTTAATCAAATTACTAATGAACTCCCACTTAAATCAACATCCCTCAAGTTGTCTAAGTGATACATGATCCAAATCAACTAGCCCATGTCAAATCATCACGTGAGATGGGGTCGTCATCAATCGTGAATATCTCCAAGTTGATCATATCTACTATATGACTCATGTTTGACCTTTCGGTCCTCCATTTCTGAGGCCATGTCTGTACATGCTAGGCTCGTCAAGTTTAACCCAAGTATTGTGCATATGTAAAACTGGCTTACACCCGTTGTATGCGAAGTAAAGTCTATCACACCCGATCATCACGTGGTGCTTTGAAACGACAAAGTTTCGCAACGGTGCATACTTAGGGAGAAAACATTTATGTTGAAATTAAGTGAAGGGATCATCTTATGATGTTACCATGGTCCTAAGCAAAATAAGATGCATAAAAGATAAAGACCACATGCAATCAAAATATGTGACATGATATGGCCATCATTGATGTCTACTACACAACCTTCTTCTTGTAGACGTTGTTGGGCCTGCAAGTGCACAAGTTTGTAGGACAATAGCAAATTTCCCTCAAGTGGATGACCTAAGGTTTATCAATCCGTAGGAGGCATAGGATGAAGATGGTCTCTCTCAAACAACCCTGCAACCAAATAACAAAAAGTCTCTTGTGTCCCCAACACACCCAATACAATGGTAAATTGTATAGGTGCAGTAGTTCGGCGAAGAGATGGTGATACAAGTGCAAAATAGATAGTAGATATAGGTTTTTGTAATCTGAAAATATAAAAACAGCAAGGTAACAAGTGATAAAAGTGAGCGTAAACGGTATTGCAATGATAGGAAACAAGGCCTAGGGTTCATACTTTCACTAGTGCAAGTTCTCTCAACAATAATAACATAGATAGATCATATAACAAGCCCTCAACATGCAACAAAGAGTCACTCCAAAGCCACGAATAGTGGAGAACAAACATAGAGATTATGGTAGGGTACGAAACCACCTCAAAGTTATTCTTTCGGATCAATCTATAAAAGAGTTCGTACTAGAATAACACCTTAAGACACAAATCAACCAAAACCCTAATGTCACCTACATACTCCATTGTCACCTCAAGTATCCGTGGGCATGATTATGTGATATGCATCACACAATCTCAGATTCATCCAACCAACACAAAATACTTCAAAGAGTGCACCAAAGTTTCTACCGGAGAGTCAAGAACGTGTGCCAACCCCTATGCATAGGTTCCCAATGTCACAAAAACCGCAAGTTGATCACCAAAACATACATCAAGTGGCACATGATATCCCATTGTCACCATAGATAATCACGGCAAGACATACATCAAGTGTTCTCATAAAAGACTCAATCCGATAAGATAACTGCAAAGGGGAAACTCAATTCATCATAAGAGAGTAGAGGGGGAGAAACATCATAAGATCCAACTACAATAGCAAAGCTCGGGATATATCAAGATCGTGCCATAGAGGAACACGAGAGAGAACACGAGAGAGAGAGAGATCAAACACATAGCTACTGGTACATACCCTCAGCCCCGAGGGTGAACTACTCCCTCCTCGTCATGGATAGCGCCGGGATGATGAAGATGCCCACCGGTGATGGGATCCCCCTCTGGCAGGGCGCCGGAACGGGCTCCCAAGAGGTTTTTGGTGGCTACAAAGGCTTGCGGCGGCGGAACTCCCGTCTATCTTCTGTTCTGGAAGTTTTAGGGTACGTAGGTATATATGGGTGCAGGGGGTACATCGGTGGACCTCCGGGGTGCTCACGAGGTAGGGGGGCGTGCCCAGGGGGGCGCCCCCCACCCTCGTGGGCAGCCCGGGACTCCCCTGACGTGCACTCCAAGCCCATCAGGTTGGTTTCCTTCCAAAATTAACTTCTCCAGTTGATTTCGTTCCGTTTTGACTCCGTCTGATATTCCTTTTCCTTGAAACACTAAAATAGGCATAAAACAGCAAATCTGCGCTGGGCCTCCGGTTAATAGGTTAGTACCAAAATAATATAAAAGTGGATAATAAAGCCCAATATTGCCTTAAACAGTAGATAAAGTAGCATGGAGCAATGAAAATTACAGATACGTTGGAGACGTATCAAGCATCCCCAAGCTTAATTCCTACTCGTCCTCGAGTAGGTAAATGATAAAAAGGAAGTTTTGATGCGGAGTGATACTTTGGCATAATTTCAATGTAAATTTCCTTAATTGTGATATGAATATTCATATCCGAAAGATTCAAAACAAAAGTTCATATTGACACAAAAATAATAATACTTCAAGCATACTAATCAAAGCAATCATGTCTTCTCAGAATAGCATGGCAAAAGAAAGTTATCCCTACAAAATCATATAGTCTGGCTATGCTCCATCTTCCCCATACAAAATATTTAAATCATGCACAACCCCGATGACAAGCCAAGCAATTGTTTCATACTTTAACATTTTCAAAACTTTTTCAATCTTCACGCAATACATGAGCGTGAGCCATGGATATAGCACTATGTGGAATAGAAGGGTGGTTGTGGAGAAGACAAAAAGAGGGAAGAGGGTCTCACATCAACTAGGCGTATCAACGGGCTATGGAGATGCCCATCAATAGATATAAATGTGAGTGAGTAGGGATTGCTATGCAACGGATGCACTAGAGCTATAAGTATATGAAAGCTGTACAAAAGAAACTAAGTGGGTGTGCATCCAACTCGCTTGCTCACGAAGACCTAGGGCATTTGAGGAAGCCCATCATTGGAATATACAAGCCAAGTTCTATAATGAAAAATCCCCACTAGTATATGAAAGTGACAAAACGAGAGACTCTCTATCATGAAGATCTTGGTGCTACTTTGAAGCACAAGTGTAGTAAAAGGATAGTAACATTATACCTTCTCTCTTTTTCTCTTGTTTTTTTTTATTTTTTATTGTTTTTTTATTTAGGCCTTTTTCTCTTTTTTTGTGGCCTCTTTTTTTTCCGTCCGGAGTCTCATCCCGACTTGTGGGGGAATCATGGTCTCCATCATCCTTTCCTCACTTGGGACAATGCTCTAATAATGATGATCATCACACTTTTATTTTTCTTACAACTCAACAATTACAACTCGATACTTAGAACAAAGTATGACTCTATATGAATGCCTCCGGCGGTGTACCGGGATATGCAATGAATCGTGAGTGACATGTATTAAGAATTATGAACGGTGGCTTTGCCACAAATACAATGTCAACTAAATGATCATGCTAGCAATATGACAATGATGGAGCGTGTCATAATAAACGGAACGGTGGAAAGTTCCATGGCAATATATCTCGGAATGGCTATGGAAATGCCATGATAGGTAGGTATGGTGGCTGTTTTGAGGAAGATATATGGTGGGTGTATGATACCGGCGAAAAGTGCGCGGTATTAGAGAGGCTAGCAATGGTGGAAGGATGGGAAAAAGTGCGTATAATCTATGGACTCAACATTAGTCATAAAGAACTCATATACTTGTTGCAAAAATCTAGAAGTTATCAAAGCAAAGTATTATGCGCATGCTCCTAGGGGGATAGATTGGTAGGAAAATACCATCGCTCGTCCCCGCCGCCACTCATAAGGAAGACAATCAATAAATAAGTCATGCTCCGACTTCATCACATAATGGTTCACCATACGTGCATGCTACGGGAATCACAAACTTTAACACAAGTATTCTTTAAATTCACAACTACTCAACTAGCATGACTCTAATATCACCATCTTCATATCTCAAAACAATTATCAAGCATCAAACTTTTCTTAGTATTCAATTCACTAAAAAGAAAGTTTCACATATCTTGAATACCAAGTATATTAACATTAAGAAAATTACCAAGCTATTTAAGACTCTCAAAATAATATAAGTGAAGTATGAGAGTTCATCTATTTCTTCAAAATAAAACTACCACCATGCTCCAAAAGATATAAGTGATGCACTAGAGCAATCAACAAACTACTCTGAAAGATATAAGCGAAGGTCAATGAGTAGCTAAATAATTATGCAACTATGCAAACACTCTCTCTCATTTAATAATTTCATATCTTGATACTTTATTCAAACATCAAGCAAAGCTAAAGAAAACTTCATTGCAAGGATAGCACAACTCATGTGAAGAAGCAAAAACTTAGGCTCAACCGATACTAACCGATAGTTATTGAAGAAGAAAGGTGGGATGCCTACCGGGGCATCCCCAAGCTTAGATGCTTGAGACTTCTTGAAATATTATCTTGGGGTGCCTTGGGCATCCCCAAGCTTGAGCTTTTGTGTCTCCTTAATTCCTCTCATATCATGGTTTCTCTTTTTATCAAAAGCTTCATCCACAACAAACTCAACAAGAACTCGTGAGATAGGTTAGTATAAACCAATGCAAAACCTTATCATTTTCTAATGTAACAAATCACTAAAATTATTATTCAACATTTAACACTAAATGCCTCTGCATATTTAATACTCCTGTATTCAAATAGAATCATTAAACAAACAAACATAAGCAAACAATGCAAACATAACAGCAATCTGCCAAAACAGTACAGTCTGTAAAGAATGCAAGAGTCATCATACTTCCCTAACTCCAAAAATTATAAACTAAAATTCACACTGTAATAAATTTATCAGAGCTCAATATGCAAAAATATTAAACATTATACCACTCTCTTACTTTTCTAGGGAATTTTTGCAACAGCGGTAGACTTTCTGTTTTCAAACAGCAACATGCATACTAGCAAAATAAGCATGGCAAAGGCTATCCTTGACTTATTTATTGAAACTAAAGATGCAAAACATTAATCTAATTAACAGCAAGCAAAAACTAACAAAGGGAAATGATGCTCGAAGCAAAACACATATCATGTGGTGAATAAAAATATAGCTCCAAGTAAAGTTACCGATGAATGAAGACGAAAGAGGGGATGCCTTCCGGGGCATCCACAAGCTTAGGCTCTTGGTTGTCCTTGAATATTACCTTGGGGTGCCTTGGGCATCCCCAAGCTTAGTCTCTTGCCACTCTTTATTCCATAGTCCATCGATTCTTTACCCAAAACTTGAAAACTCCACAACACAAACTCAACAGAAAACTCGTAAGCTCCGTTAGTATAAAAAAATAAAACCACCACATAGGTACTGTAATGCACTCATTCTAAATTCATATTGGTGTAATATCTACTGTATTCCAACTTATCTATGGTTCATACCCTCCGATACTACTCATAGATTCATCAAAATAAGCAAACAACACAAAGAAAATAGAGTTTGTCAAAAACAGAACAGTCTGTAGTAATCTGTATCAAACGTATACTTCTGGAACTCCAAAAATTCTACCAAATTAGGAAGTCCTAAGCAACTCGTGTACCAATCCAGAGCAAAAAGAATCAGATCAGAATCATGTTTCTGTGAATTAACAAAACTAATTTACTGGGTGCAAAAGTTTCTGATTTTCAGCAGGATCAACACATCTATCACCGTAAGCCATCCTAAAGGTCTTACTTGGCACTTTATTGAAACAAAAGATATAAAACATGATTAATACAGTAGCATAATCATGTGGGCACACAAAAACAGTAAAGGTAAATATTGGGTTGTCTCCCAACAAGCGCTTTTCTTTAATGCCTTTTAGCTAGGCATGATGATGACAATGATGCTCACATAAAAGATAAGAATTGAAACATAACAGGAGCATCATGAAGCATATGACTAGCACATTTAAGTCTAACCCACCTCCTATGCATAGGGATTTTGTGAGCAAATAACTTATGGGAACAATAATCAACAAGCATAGGAAGGTAACACAAGCATAGCTTCAAGAATTTAAGCACATAGAGAGGAAACTTGATATTATTGCAATTCCTACAAGCATATGTTCCTCCCTCATAATAATTTTCAGTAGCATCATGAATAAATTCAACAATATAACCAGCACCTAAAGCACTCTTTTCATGATCTACTGGCATAGAAAATTTACTACTCTCCTCATAAGCAAAATTGTTCTTATGAATAGTAGTGGGAGCAAACTCAACAAAACAACTATCATGTGATTGAAAATTAAGATCAAGATGACAAGTTTCATGGTTATCATTATTCTTTATAGCATACGTGTCATCACAATAATCATCATAGATAGGAGGCATGCTTTCATCATAGTAAATTTTCTCATCAAAGCTTGGGGGACAAAAAATATCATCTTCATCAAACATAGCTTCCCCAAGCTTGTGGCTTTGCATATCATTAGCATCATGGATATTCAAGGAATTCATACTAACAACATTGCAATCATGCTCATCATTCAAAGATTTAGTGCCAAACAATTTAGAGATTTCTTCTTCTAGCACTTGAGCACAATTATCCTTTCCATCATAATCATGAAAGATATTAAAAACGTGAAGCATATGAGACAAACTCAATTCCATTTTTTTTGTAATTTTCTTTTATAGACTAACTAGTGCTAAAACAAGAAACAAAAAGATTCGATTGCAAGATCTAAAGATATACCTTCAAGCACTCACCTCCCCGGCAACGGCACCAGAAAAGAGCTTAGTTGACGGGGTGTGAGTGAGTGCCCTTTACCTTTGCCTCCCCGGCAACGGCGCCAGAAAAGAGCTTGATGTCTACTACACAACCTTCTTCTTGTAGACGTTGTTGGGCCTGCAAGTGCATAGGTTTGTAGGACAGTAGCAAATTTCCCTCAAGTGGATGTCCTAAGGTTTATCAATCCGTAGGAGGCGTAGGATGAAGATGGTCTCTCTCAAACAACCCTGCAACCAAATAACAAAAAGTCTCTTGTGTCCCCAACACACCCAATACAATGGTAAATTGTATAGGTGCACTACTTCGGCGAAGAGATGGCGATACAAGTGCAAAATAGATAGTAGATATAGGTTTTTGTAATCTGAAATTATAAAAACAGCAAGGTAACAAGTGATAAAAGTGAGCGTAAACGGTATTACAATGATAGGAAACAAGGCCTAGGGTTCATACTTTCAATTGTGCATGTTCTCTCAACAATAATAACATAGATAGATCATATAACAAGCCCTCAACATGCAACAAAGAGTCACTCCAAAGCCACGAATAGCGGAGAACAAACGTAGAGATTATGGTAGGGTACGAAACCACCTCAAAGTTATTCTTTCGGATCAATCTATAAAAGAGTTCGTACTAGAATGACACCTTAAGACACAAATCAACCAAAACCCTAATATCACCTAGATACTCCATTGTCACCTCAAGTATCCGTGGGCATGATTATACGATATTCATCACACAATCTCAGATTCATCCAACCAACACAAAGTACTTCAAAGATTGCCCCAAAGTTTCTACCGGAGAGTCAAGAACGTGTGCCAACCCCTATGCATAGGTTCCCAATGTCACGAAATCCGCAAGTTGATCACCAAAACATACATCAAGTGGCACATGATATCCCATTGTCACCACAGATAATCACGGGAAGACATACATCAAGTGTTCTCATAAAAGACTCAATCCGATAAGACAACTTCAAAGGGGAAACTCAATTCATCACAAGAGAGTAGAGGGGAGAAACATCATAAGATCCAACTACAATAGCAAAGCTCGGGATATATCAAGATCATGCCATAGAGGAACACGAGAGAGAACACAGAGAGAGAGAGATCAAACACATAGCTACTAGTACATACCCTCAGCCCTGAGGGTGAACTACTCCCTCCTCGTCATAGATAGCGTCGGGATGATGAAGATGGCCACCGGTGATGGGATCCCCCTCCGGCAGGGCGCCGGAACGGGCTCCTGAGAGGTTTTTGGTGGCTATAGAGGCTTGCGGTGGCGGAACTCCCGATCTATCTTCTGTTCTGGAAGTTTTAGGGTACGTAGTTATATATGGGTGTAGGGGGTACGTCGGTGGACCGCCGGGGCGCTCACGAGGTAGGGGGGCGTGCCCCCCACCCTTGTGGGCAGCCCAGGACTCCCCTGACATGCACTCTAAGCCCATCAAGTTGGTTTCCTTCCAAAATTAACTTCTCCAGTTGATTTCGTACTGTTTTGACTCCGTCTGATATTCCTTTTCCTCGAAACACTGAAATAGGCATAAAACAGCAAATCTGGGCTGGGCCTCTGGTTAATAGGTTAGTCCCAAAATAATATAAAAGTGGATAATATAGCCCAATATTGCCTAAAACAGTAGATAAAGTAGCATGGAGCAATCAAAAATTATAGATATGTTGGAGACGTATCAATCATCATCTTGTTTTTGATCTCCATCTCCAAAGCACCGGCATGATCTCCATTGTCACTGGCATGACACCATGATCTCCATCATCATGATCTCCATCACCGTGTCATTACGTGGTTGTCTCGCCAACTATTACTAACACATAGCAATAAAGTAAAGCAATTACAAGGCGTTATTTGTTGACACACAGGCCATACAATAAATTAAAGTCAACCCTACGGCTCCTACTAGTTTCTGTACTCATTGACATGCAAGTCATGAACCTATTACAAAACATGATCATCTCATACATCAACATATGTCACATCACGTTTTGGCCATACCACATCACAACATGCCCTGCAAAAACAAGTGAGACGTCCTCTACTTTGTTGTTGCAATTTTTACGTGGCTACTAGGGCAAACTATAAGAACCATTCGTATCCGCGCAAAACCAAAATGGTGATGTGCAAGTTGCCTTTTAACCTTCTACAAGGACCGCCCTCATCAAATCAGATTAAACTAAAGTGGGAGAGACAGACACCTGCAAAGCCACTTTTATGTAATACAAGTTGCATGTCAAACAGTGGAACCGGTCACATGTGCGTGGACATGTAAGGATGGTCCGAGCCGCTTCATCCCACAATACTGCCGAAACCAAATAAGAGAATGGAAGTAAGCAATTTGAATATCAACGCCCACAACTTCTTTGTGTTCCACTCGTGCATATACATCTATGCATAGAGCTAGCTCATGATGCCAATGATAGGGAACGTTGCATGAAAATAAAAAAATTCCTACGAACACCAAGATCTAATCTAGGAGATGCATAGCAACAAGAGAGGAGTGTGTCTACATACCCTTGTAGACCAAAAGCGGAAGCGTATATAACGGGGTTGATGTAGTCGTACTCTTCGCAATCCAATCGTGATCCAATCCGATCTAGCACCGAACAGATGGCACCTCCGTGTTCAGCACACGTGTGGCTCGATGACTTCTCCTCCTTCTTGATCCAACGATCAAAAGAGGCTAGCACGACATCATGGTGGAGATGGTGGTGGTGCAATCCCGGCAGGGCTTCACCAAACGCTGCGGGAACCAATCTGAGGAGAAAACAAAATTTTGGGAGAGGTAGGTTTGCCGCCGGGGCATGGGATTTGGTGTGTCCAGCCCCTCCCTCTAGCCCACTATTTATGGGAGGCAAGGGGAGGGCTGGGGCGCAGCCTTAGCCCCTCCTCCAAGGGAGGGGGCACCGGCCTAGTGCTACCTCTTGAGCTTGCATTGGTTTTTCCCTTGAAGAGGAAAGGGTGATGCAGCAAAATAGAGTAAGTATTTCCCTCAGTTTGAGAACCATGGTATCAATCCAATAGGAGATAACGCACAACTCACTGAATACCTACCCAAACAATCAACAACTTGCGCCCAACATGATAAAGAGGTTGTCAATCCCTTCACGGTTACTTGCAAAAGTGAGATATGATAGAGATAGAGAAACAGTAAAGTAAATATTTTTGGTATTTTTGGTCTATAGATCGGAAAGTAAAAGATTGCAAAATAGTAGATCGAAAACTAGTATGATATAAAAGAGATTCAATATAATGGAAAAGAGACCCGGGGGCCATAGGTTTCACTAGTGGCTTCTCTGAAGATAGCAAATAATACGGTGGGTGAACAAATTACTGTTGAGCAATTGATAGAAGAGCGCATATTTATGATGATATCTAAGGCAATGATCACAAACATAGGCATCACATCCGTGTCAAGTAGACCGAAACGATTGTGCATCTACTACTATTACTCCACACATCGACTGCTATCAGCATGCATATAGAGTATTAAGTTCATAAAGAACGGAGTAACCCATTAAGCAAGATGACATGATGTAGAGGAATTAACTCAAGCAATATGATGAAAACCCCATATTTTTATCCTTGATGGAAACAATACAATATGTGCCTTGCTGCCCCTACTATCACTGGGAAAGGACACCGTAAGATTGAACCCAAAGCTAAGCACTTCTTCCGTTGTAAGAAAAACCAATCTAGTAGGCCAAACTAAACAGATAATTCGAAGAGACTTGCAAAGATATCAAATAATGCATATAGGAATTCAGAGAAGAACCAAATAATATTCATAGATAATCTGATCATAAATCCACAATTCATCGGATCTCAGCAAACACACTGCAAAAGAATGTTACATCGAATAGATATCCAAGAACATCGAGGAGAACATGGTATTGAGAATCAAAGAGAGAGAAGAAGCCATCTAGCTACTAGCTATGGACCCGTAGGTTTGTGGTAAACTACTCACTCTTCATCGGAGAGGCAATGGTGTTGATGTAGAAGCCCCATGTGATCGAATCCCCCTCCGGTAGGACACCGGAAAAGGTCCCTATAGGGGATCTCATGGGTAAAGAAGGCTGCGGCGGTGGAAAAGTGGTTTCGTGGCTCCCATGGATGTTTCAGGGTATAAGACTATATATAGGCGAAGGAACTAGGTGAGGAGACCCACGAGGGGCCCATGAGGCAGGGGGCGTGCCCTACCCCCCTGGGCGCGCCCTTCACCCTCATGGACACCTCGTTTCGTCTCCGAATTCATATCCAAGTCTCGTGGTTTGCTTTTGGTCCAAGAAAGATCATCGCGAAAGTTTCATTCCCTTTGGACTCCATTTGGTATTCCTTTTCTGCGAGACTCCAAAACATGCAAAAGAACAAAAACTGGCACTGGGCTCTAGGTTAATAGGTTAGTCCCAAAAATAATATAAAATAGCATATAAATGCCTATTAAACATCCGAAACAGATAATATAATAGCATGGAACAATCAAAAATTATAGATACGCTGGAGACGTATCACCTAGGGTGGAATCCTCCCTCCCCAAGGAACCTAGGGGGTGCCTTCCCCCTTAGGACTCTTCCCCTTACCCTTGTTCTAGGCGCATGGGCCTCTCGGGGCTGGTACCCCTGGCCCATGTAGGCTAGGGAAACCCCGTTACAGCCCAGGTGGGCCCCTGGGGCTGGTGGACCCCTCCCCCTAGTGGCCCCCAGACCCCTTTCAGCACTCCTGGTACAATACCGATGATGCCTAGAACTTTTTCGGCAAGCAAAACAGGACTCCCTATATTTGAATCTTTACCTCCGGACCATTACGGAGCTCCTCCTGATGTCTGGGATCTCACATGGGACTCCAAACAACATTCTTTTACCAGTGCACATATCCCAATGCTACTCTAGCATCATCGAACGTTACGCGTGCGGACCCTACGGGTTTGAGAATCATGTAGACATGACCAAGGCACCTCTTTGGTCAATAACCAATAGCGGGACCTGGATGCACATATTGATTCCTACATATTCCATGAAGATCTTTATCAGTTGAACCGTGATGTCAAGGATTCAGTCAATCCTGTATGCAATTCACTTTGTCCGGCGATATGTTACTTGCCCGAGATTCGATCATCGGTATCTCCATATCTCGTGCATTCTCGTCACTGGCAAGTCTTTTTACTCATTTCGTAATACAAGATCCCGTGACTAAACTCATTATTCACATGCTTGCAAGCTTCTTGTGATGTTGTATTAGCGAGGGGGCCAAGAGATATCTCTCTGTCACACAAAGCAATAAATCCCAGTCTCGATCCATGCTAACCCAACAGACACCTTTGGAGATACCTGTAGAGCATATTTATGATCACCTAGTTACGAAGTGGCGGTTGATAACACACAAGGTATTCCTCCAGTACCCGGGAGTTGCTTGATCTCATGGTCGATGGAACAGATACTTGACATGAAGAAAGCTATAGCAAATAACTTAAACAATCTGATGCTAAGCTTATGGTTGGGTCTTGTCCATCACATCATTCTCCAAATGATGTGATCCCGTTATCAAATGACAAGTCATGTCTATGGTTAGGAAACCTTAACCATCTTTGATCAACGAGCTAGTCTAGTAGAGGCTTACTAGGGACACGGTGTAGTTTATGTATTCACACATGTATTTAAATTTCCGGTCAATACAATTCTAGCATGAATAATAAACATTTATCATTAACAGGAAATATGATAATAACCACTTTATTATTGCCTCTAAGGCATATTTCCAACAGTGCCCATACTTATTCCCATGTGGTGGTCAGTGCAAAAAGGCCATAGGCCTACTCGGATCACATATCCAAACCGTTAGTGTCTTCGTAGTGCGCGATAATGAGCAGAGACTCACGATCATGTGACCCCGTCGCCCCGTCTCGTGGACTTATGGCAAGGGCCCAGAATGCCTGGCCGTGCCACATAGAAATCTCGCGGGTACCCTCCAGGTAAACCCTACTACACATAAACTCACGGGTACCCTCATGGTCAACCCGACTCGCAAGAGACTGTCGGGAACTCACTTCCGCCTCTACTGGGGTGGTACCGCCTGTCCCTCTAGTCCTGAAGAAACAGTAACTCTCACGGGTACCCCTCAAGGCCGACCCGTCTTTAACATGGTCCTGCGGTAAGGTCAAGGTAACCGTGTGTCCATAACATCAAGGGGGAATTCGAGGAATCACCCTCGAGGGATCCCACTCGATGTAACCGTCAAGGTGAACTTAGAGGAATAACCCTCGAGGGTTCACACTTGAGGTGTTGCCCTCCATAGGCCACGTCCGATTAGCTATAGTACAGAGTTGTCATAAGGAGTGTGTTACGAGGTATCACCCTCGGCACTCGATAGTAGCTCTACAGAGTCTTACAACTAAAAGGGCTGAGGTGAAGTGTCGGTCCCTGGGCGTCAATCACGTTGATCGAGACATCTGGTAATCCAGCAGGGGCAATAGGGACAAGATGAGGGGCACTGATGGATCACTAACCAACCTATACTAACCATATGTATAAGCAGGTAAGGTACAAAGCAGGTTACAAAAGCAGGCTATGCATCAGAATAGGAGCAATCAAATACAGTTGTAAAATTTAATGCAAGCATGAGAAAGAATGGAATGGGCGATATTGGAATGATCAAGGGGGGTTTGCTTGCCTGGTTACTCTGCAGATGAAAGGAATCTTCGAAAGCATAGCCATAGTCGATCACCGAAGCATTAGTGGTCTCGGGGTCTACCGGAGAGAAGAGGTAGAAGAGATAATAAATATAAAGCAAACAAAGCATCACAAAGCATAACATGGCAATACACTGTGCTAGGGTGACCTAACGCAGTGCTAGACGATACATGTGAAGTTGGAAAACATTTGGGAATGTTATCCTAGTGTTTGGTGTTTTCCGGATAGATGAAATGAAGGGGGCGGATCCATGTTTGCCATGCTAGAGGCACATTCCAAATGAACAGATGGCTTATTCGGTATTTTCATATTTTTCTAAGTAACTTTCATATATAAATTATTTTTATCCAACTTACGGATTATTTCCTATGAATTTTCAAAGTTTTCTAAACATTTCTGAATTTGTTTTAACTACTTAATTCGACAGAAAAAGGAATATAACATCATCAACACGTCAGCGGTCAACTGACCACTTGACTAGTCAACGAGGCCCACAGGGACCCACTGGCAGTGACTGACTCGGTCAACTGGTCCAACCGGGCCCGCGGGACCCAGCGGCTAGTGTCCCAGGGGCCAAGCCTCGCCACGCCAGCGCGGCGCGCGGGTGCGAACGCGAACGCCGGCGGTCGGAGGCAGGGCGCGAGCGTGGCCGGACGGCGGTGGCCAGAGGCGGGACGGTCGGCGCCGGAGCAGCAGAATAGCAGGGAGCAGCAGCAGCCACAACAATGCAGTGCGGCAGGGGAGGAGGCACACAGGCGTGCACAGGCGGCCATGGGCGAGCGTGGGGGAGTGATGCGGCGGTGGGCGTGGTGGCTCGCGCGCGCCGGTGGGTGCTACAAGGCACATCTAGGGCGTGACCGACGCGAGGTAGGGTGAGGCCCAGGGTGACCAGAGCGCGAGCCGGACGAGGCCAACGGCGCGCCGTTGCAGCACCGATGACCAACAGAGCATCGGATGCACTTCGGAACGGTGCTCCCGACCATTAATTGGCCCGGGAGGGAGTATTATGCGACGCGGGCGATGCGACACATCCATCTACGGTGGCGACAAGGTCAGGGGTGGATGGTGTTGGAACCGCCAGTCCCTCACCGCACTCCTCCGCGCCCTCTCTGTCGCCGTCGCTCGAGCTCACCAGAGAGAAGAAGAAGTTCAGAGAAATTCAGAGAACACGGTGGACACAGGTGTTTTCCGGCGCACGAACGCCCCCCTTTACTCCCTCGAGCAAGAACTCGACTGTGTCAGTCCATTACAACGTCACCGGGCGGCTTTATAGCCCCAAGCCGGCGCCCTGGGTACGCACCCACGCCTCCACTCGCCCGCGATCATCTCCGCGCTCTGCATGCTCTGACCGCGCACACTACATACCAGCGCACGCCCGCGTCTCGTGGTGAGCATCAGCCCAACGCACCCCGATCGCCCCGCGTGGCTCGCCAACGGCCCCTACACGCTACCCTGGTGCACAGACACACCCGTGCACCCAACGCACACTCACACACACGCACGCCCTACTGCCCGGACCCAACGCGCCCAACGAGCCCAGTGTGCGCCCATACCCGCACTCGACACGCCCGGCTCGTCGGCCGTGGCTTATTCGCCCTTCATTCACGCCCTAAGCCGCGGCTCAGAGCAGCCCGACGTCTTCAACATCACCGTCGACCAGCAGTGCACGCCCCGCGGCCGGCTCCTTCCGCAGCAGGGGCACTCCCGCTTGAAGTGCCCTCTAACGCCACACTTGTAGCACTTGCCGCGGCGATTGTCCTCGCCGCCTGATGCCGTGCTCCCCGCGCCGTCGTCGTCGTCCTCTCCGCATGCATCGCTCCGATGCCGCTCGTGCGCACGCCACTGCGCCGCGGTGTACATGAGCTGCTCGCCGTCCGCCCGCTCGCCGCCTGCCTGCCCGCGTCGCCGGAGCCGCTCGTCGAACGCCTTTAGGCGCCCCAGAGCATCGTTGAATAGCAGCTTCTCCAGGTTGCAGAACTGCTCCATGCCAGCGATCGCCGCGTACAGGCGATCGGGCACGCAGTCCAGCAGCTTCTTCACCATAGATGCGTCCTCCAGCGTCGCTCCGAGCCCTGCAAAACGCGCCGCCATCCCGCCGATCTTCCCCGCGAACGCGTCCAGCGACTCGTCGCTCACCATGCGCAGGAGCTCCCACTCCCCCCGGAGCGTGCCGAGCCGCGCCATGCACACACGGTCCACGCTGATGAAACGCGCCTTGAGACTGGCCCATATCTCCGCCGCCGTCTTCTTCGCAGCCACCTGCAGCAGGAGATCATTGGCGAGCGCCCGGAGCAGGTAAGCCCTCGCCGGCTTATCCTTCTTTGCGATCACCGCCGATGCCGCGTCCTCCGGCGGCACCACCGCCTCCCACAGCCCGGCTGCGTCCAGGTCGGCCTCCACCTTGATGGCCCAGGTGTTGTAGTTCTCCCCCGTCAGCACCGGCGCCAGATGCGACACCGAAGTGCCCGCGCCGCCACCGCACGGAACGATCTACATCGCTGGCGAATTCCCTCCTCCACGTGGCTCTGATGCCAAATGTTGGAACCGCCAGTCCCTTGCCGCACTCCTCCGCGCCCTCTCTGTCACCGTCGCTCGAGCTCACCAGAGAGAAGAAGAAGAAGTTTAGAGAAATTCAGAGAACATGATGGACACAGGTGTTTTCCGGCGCACGAACGCCCCCCTTTACTCCCTCGAGCACGAACTCGACTGTGTCAGTCCATTACAATGTCACCAGGCGGCTTTATAGCCCCGAGCCGGCGCCCTGGGCACGCACCCATGCCTCCACTCGCCCGCGATCATCTCCGTGCTCTGCATGCTCTGACCGCGCACGCTACATACTAGCGCACGCCCGCGTCTCGCGGTGAGCATCAGCCCAACACACCCCGATCGCCCCGCGTGGCTCGCCAACGGCCCCTACACGCTACCCTGGTGCACGGACACGCCCGTGCACCCAACGCACGCACACACGCACGCCCTACTGCCCGGACCCGACGCGCCCAGCGAGCCTAGTGCGCACCCATACCCGCACTCGACACGCCCGGCTCGTCAGCCGTGGCTTATTCACCCTTCAGATGGTATCATTGGCTTGGACGAGGTCCAGCGGTGGTGACGGGCGTGCTACATAAACCCGCGACTAGAGTACGCGCGCGAGAAAATGAAGAGGCAGAGGAGGTGTGCAAGCTTGTAGTGAACGCGTCGACGAGCTTGGGGTGGCACGAGGTGGTCGGAGGCGAACAGATCGACGACGGAAGGCGTGAGGTGGCCGACAGGGAAGAAGGGCACGATCTAGCGGTGCAGTGCTCCCTGGCTTGACTTGATCCTCGCAGGAGACATACGAGATGCAGGCGAAGCTCACGGACAACTTGGAACGGCAAGGGGAGGCCGGTGGCCAGGGCTACAGCGACAACGCGGCTATGGACGCGCTCGGTCGAGCTCGGGATCGAGCGAGGGGAGACGTAGGAGGGGGGAGTGGCTAGGGTTCGTCTAGGTTGTTTTTTTCGAGAGTACGCTAATAGCGTACCTTATCTGTATAGAAGGAAGAAAGACAGTTTACAAGATTCGAGCGATCGATGCGAACATCCATCGCCCGTGCACCCACTCACACCCACCTACAAGGAAATCAAGTGTGATCTCTTACAAAACGATCTAAACCACCCGCACCCACACCTGCATTATACCACTCTTGGATCTCATCGAGGATGGCTCTAGCTAGCTCATAATTGTCCTTAACGTGGTCCGGTCGATTGAACACCTTGGCGTTCCTTTGCTTCCACAACATCCAAGCGGCGCTGAGCGAGCCCTAAGCCACCATTCCACAAATGTGTCCGTGTCGTTTGGAGGATGGACGTTGATTTGTAAGGAGTCGAAACACGTGTGCCACACCTGGCGGGCGTAGACACACTGCACCACAATGTGCTCAACTGTACCCTCCTCCTGCAAACAAGTGTAGCAAGGCGAGGTGTTGTCCTGCAGCCCATGTCGCGCCCGCCTGTCAGATGTCCAGAGCCGATGCTGCACGGTGAGGCACGCAAAGATCTTGCACTTTAGGGGGGCCCAGCTACGCCAAATCGCGGTAGCAGTAGGTGATCTGATCGCACCCTGGTTAAGCTTGTCGTAGGTGGAGCTCACTATATATGTGCCCGAAGGGTCATGCGGCCATGCGAAGGTGTCCTCCATGTGCACACCGCGTTGAACTGTGGCGACATCGTGTCTCAGATGGATAGTTTGCAGAAGTGCACCAAAAGAAGTCTCCGGCTGGACATCGAGAGCCCATCTTTCAACTTCCAGGGCCTGAGCGACCGTACGGGAGTTCCTGATCTTCGTTTCCACACCAGCCACCAGCGCAGGTGCAATATCTCTGACTGAGAATCCGTGTATCCATCTGTCTCTCCAGAAGAGAACCTTATCTCCTTTGCCGACCGTGATCTGAATCAAACTATCGAAGACCTGTCTAGCGTCACTGTCCACCAGAAGCTGCAGCCCTTGCCATGGCCTTTGCGGGTCCGTGCGCCGCAGCCATTCCCAATGCACCCTGAGTGCCAGCCCTTGCAGACTTAGATTTTTTACCCCTAGTACACCGAAGCAGGTTGGCTTGCAAATCGAACTCCATGCCACTAGGCATTGGCCACCGTTAACTCGGTATTTTCCTGCCCAAAAGAAGACGCGCATCCAGCCATCGACGTCCTCCAGAACCCAACCTGGAGCCTTCATAACGAGCAGTTGGTGCACGGGTCTGGCCTGGAGCACCGATTTGACAAGCACGAGTATGATAGACCTCTGCAATAGGCCTCTCTGCCAAGCCAGGAGGCAGTGTCGAACTTGATCCAAGAGAGGCTGCCAATGCGCCTTAGTGAGGTGCTTGATGGCTAGTTGCAGCCCTAGGTAGTTGCACGGGAAATCTCCAATGGTGCACTGTAATATCTGCTCAACTCTAGCTTTTTCTTCCTGGTCTTGGGAGATCAAGATAGCCGAGGATTTCCTGTAGTTGACTCTCAGCCCCGAGGCTTCCCAAAAAGTTGCAACGCGATTCGAACGAAGAGGAGATCCTGGGGTGTAGGTGTGACAAAAAGTGCCACATCGTCCGCATAGATGGACAGGCACTGCGTCGCCGTGATTCCAGTGAAGGAACTCAACACGCCATCAGACATGGCTTTGGAGATCATGGCCATGAGGTCATCCATGGCGATAACGAAGAGTAGGGGGGAGATCGGATCCCCTTGTCGCAGTCCTTTAGCATGCCAAATTCTTCTCCCCGGTACTCCGTTTACCAACACTCTGGTGCTCAAGGATTGCAGTAACGCCGCCAGCCATCCAAGACATCGATTCCCAAATACCTTGGCCTGGAGCACTTCAAATAAGAAAGGCCAGGACAAGGAATCGAAGGCACGGGAGATATCCAACTTGAGAAAAACCCCTCTGTTCTTTCTGGTGTGTATTTTCCTGGCCACTTGCTTCACTAGCAGATAGTTATCATGTAGGTTTCTGCCTCAGATGAATGCTGACTGGTTGGTGGCTACAAGGTCCTTCAGGCACGGCCGGATTCAATTGGCTAGAAGCTTGGCGAAGAGTTTGGAAAAACTATGCGGCAAACTGATTGGCCTATAGTCGCCCACTTCTAGGGCATCCGGCTTTTTGGGGATGAGCATGATCAGCGCATGATTTAACCTTGCAAAGCCATGGTTATCGCCGACACAGAGTTTGAGTAGCGCAGCCATGATATCGCCCTTGATGGTACGCCAAGCTCTCTAGTAGAATTCGGCCGTAAATCCGTCCGGTCCAGGAGCCCGATCCGGGGCCATCTCCTTAACAGCAGACCAAACCTCCTCGTCTGTGAACACCACATCCAGGCAGCCCAGATCTAGCACGTTCATGCCCATCGACTGTAGATTTAGCGTGTGCCCTCTGGCATGTGCCGTGCCAAGCAAGTTATGGAAGGCCTCTGTGAAAATTTCTTGCTTGCGGCTCTGATCAGTGGCGATCTCGTCTCCTTGCCTAATCTGTGGTATGAAATTCTTTGCTCTCCTCCCGTTAGCGACCAGCTGAAAAAACTGGGTATTGGCATCTCCCTCGCAGAGCCATATGTGTCTCGATCTTTGCCTCTCGATCGTGCGCTCAAGCGAAGCCAGCCGTAGGAGTGCTAGCTTAAGTGTTCTTCTTAGCCACGTCTCTAGCTCGGCCAGCCCTCTAGTTTCCATCGCTTGATCCAGGCGAAAGATCACCGTTGTGGCAATTGCCATCTGAAGTTTGATATTCCCAACTTTCCTCTGCCCCCACGCTTGAAGCACTGCCGCAGCGTTGCAGAAGAGTGCATCTAGTCTCTTGAAAGGATCTAAGATGGCCTGATCGCAAACCCATGCATCCTTCACCGCCTGCTTGAAGCCCTCGAGCTTGACCCAAAAGCTCTCAAATCTGAATCTTTTCCTTGGCCAATAAGTAGCATTAGTCGAAAGGTGGAGTGGGGCGTGGTCAGAAACGCTAGTGGAGAGAGCTTGCAAAAGGTAGTCTGGCCTCGCCAATTCCCAATCCACCGAGATGAGGATACTGTGGATTTTGGTCATTGTCGGGGTGCCTCTCTCGTTTGACCACGTAAAATGACGCCCGTGCATGTAGAGCTCTTTAAGCTCATTACTATCGACGAAGCTCCTGAACTTGTTCATCATGGCCCTGTTAAGGTTCGAGTTGTTTTTCTCCGAGGCTCTAAGAATTAGGTTGAAATCGCCGAGGACCATCAATGGTCCCGGACAAGCTGCTCGCCTCGCAGTCAATTCCTCAAGGAAAAGAGTCTTGAGGTCGTTTCCTTGTGGCCCATAGACCACCGTGACCCACCAATCCTCCCCTGACTTAGGGTGCACCAGACCAGTGATGGAGTTAGTGTCACGCGAGATGTGATCAACTATCATCACGGTGGTGTCCCAAGCAAGGATAATACCACCTCTAGTATCAATCGCCGGCAGATAAGCAAACCCGTCTAAGGACGGTCCACATCATTGCATTAAAATAAAGTTATCGACTACATCAAGCTTGGTTTCTTGCAGAAACACTAGATTAGACCGCACCGACAGAAGGAAGTCTTTGACCGCTTGTCACTTTGCTGGGTTGTTCAAACCTCGAACATTCCAGCACGTCACCGATGGGTTCAAATCCATGGAACAGATTTGCACCCCCACCCGTCTCGAAGCACGCTCAGTGTGCACCGATTCCCTCCGTCACTCTGGTGCTAGCTTCAGGAAGCTGCACAGGCAAGGTCTTGCCAAACAAGGCAGCAATCACCCGTACATGCTGAAGAGTGTCTTGAGCTCTTGCACGACCGTGTCTGTCACTTCCAGGTCTTCCGGGACAATCCCCAATGTGTGTAAGAGCATGTTCTCCGCTGGCATGGCTCTTTGCGTGTTCTGCTGGGCCGATTTCTTGGTTGCTCGGGTGGTTCTTTTTGGGGTGAATGGTTCTGCTTCAATCCGCATGGTGGAAGCCTGGACTTCCTTAAGTATTGGTGGCGCTAGCTTCTTCACAATGCCAGAGCAGAAGGCCTTGAGCTTCGCGTACATCTCCACCTCCTTGGGTGTTAATCCATTGGCTGGGTCGTTGGTCGAAACCATTGCCAGGCACGTCTCTTTGGCGCCCTCTCCCACGAGTGCCTTGCCAAGCATCTCGCATTCTGCATGCACACTCAATGGTAAAGCTACGTGAACAGCATTGCATGCCGCGCTCTCATGAATCCTATCAGAGTGGGACCCAACCAACACGTGACCCTCCGCTGGCTGTGTGGCAATCACAACCAGGGGCGTGCCAGGTGGCGCCGCCAGCGCCTCCAACGTGTTGCCTTGCCTTGGGTCCGCTGCCGCTTGCATGTCCACAGGTGGCACATCCATCGACGGGTTGGACGGGTCCGCCCGCGGTGCCACATGCAGATTTCCTGAGCCGATCGGGCACCCAATTAACGCTCTCCATTGGGATCCCAGTGTCCCCACATCAATAGTCACCGTTTCGATGATTGGCCCCTCCTTTACAAAGGCGACTGGAATCTCCGGAACTGGCACCTGCGGCCCCACCTTTAGCGCAGCAGACTGGGTAGCCGCAACGCATGTGCCCATCACTTCTTTCCGTTGGGCTGTCTCCTGCAGCCCCACCATCGACGCACCGGACTGGTCAGCAGCAGCGCATGTGCCCACCCCTTCTATTCGCTGATTTGTCGCCGCTTGCCCTTGCGGCTGGGGCGGGGAGATTTCCCTCGGGTTTTGCACCAGCGTTCTGTCCTCCACTGCTTGCTCGGGGGCCACCACCAGATGTGCGCCCAAACTTCCTCCGGTCTCGTTTGAAATTTCAGCATCCTTGTTGTTCGAAGTGCCTCGAGAGGCTTGACCAGTCAATCGCTTAAAAGCAGAGATGCATCACGTCAGCCTGCTCAGGATAGGGACAGCTGGTGCTTCCATCGCATCGGCAGGAGGGGACTCCTTGGGCGGGAGGCGCCAGTCGTGCCCCACTGGTCTGGACCAGGCCCCACCCCCAACTCCGGCAGCCGCACCGCCGTGACCGCCAGTCCGAACATCCGGGACGCCGAACTTCCATGCCAGCCTCCGCGGCCTCGGCCCGCTACCCGCAAGATCGCCAGCGTCGCTGTCAGGGAGGCCGCTTTGGCCGCTGTCCGAAGAGTTGCCGAATAACCACGGCTCGCCAGCGTCCCTCAAATCCAAGATCATGTCAATGTGGATAAGGATCTTGTATTGCAGAAGCGCGGGTGGCGCCTCCATGCCCGGCTCTGGCACAGCCTACCAACGGACCATGGGGATATCTTGTGGGCTCGCCGTCCATGCCATGAGTTTGAACGATGACAAGTCGGAACGGGAGGCCGTCTCAGGAGCCACAGCCTCCACCTTGCAGGACGAACCGAGCAGCTCCTCCACCATCGAGCGATCCCAGGCATGAGGAGGGATGCCCTTGATTTCCAGCCACACCTTGAAGCCAAACACCGAATGAACTGCCTACGACTGCTGATTCCATGGCCTGAAGTGCAGTCTGTCTCCTTCAAACTCCACCGAGGGGCAAGCCGCCACTCTGTTCCGTACCTCCGCCGAGGCAAAAACCTCCAAGAAATCCTCCGGCCTGTAGCAATGCACTGACACGAGCTCTGGGGGAATGTCCAGCTTCCCAGAAAGGATCTCTTTCACGCGCGCCAGCGCAAGCACCCTCCTTTGGCCGCCCACGTATGCCACCATGGCGAACTGGAGACGACGCTCCAGGTCGGACACCAACGCAGAGCGCCGGACGACGCAAAGCTCCGCGGGCACCTCGGTGGCCCTGGCCTCCACTTGCAGCCGCGGTGGCGCCAAGGGTGGCCACGCCGTCTCCACGCCCCGAGACGTGGGCAGGGGCGCCATGAACTGGCCCGAACCGCAGGGAGCCGCGGCGCGTGCCGGCCGCGAGGAAGGAGCCGAGCGACGCGCGACCTTGGCCACTGCCTCCCTGCGCAGGTCATCCACCGGCGAAGGGCTTCTCGGCCGCTTGCAATCCTTGGAGCCGTGACCTGGCAGGCCGCACCAAAAGCATACGATCTGGTTGGTGCACTCGTTCTTGTAGTGGCCTTTCTCCAAGCACTTGAAACACTTGTCTCTCATCTCCGGCGAGATTTCAGCGGCCGGCGATGCAGGACGCGCGGAGGCCCTCGCACGGCCGCTCGGCCCGTCGGGAGAGTGCCTCTTCCTCCAAAGCTCTTTCTTGGAGGGAGGCGGACGCACCCACGGGGCCTGCACCGGCCCAGGGACAGGGGCGCCGTCCACCACTGCATCCGGGCCCTGAGCGTCCGAGCCCTCGGAGCTGGAGGAGATCCCCTGCCCCGACACCACCGGGCGCTCGCCCTGCGGGCAGAAGGACGAGGTCACAGATCTGGGGCTAGCAGCCATGGGAAAGGGGAAACCGAAGCCAGGAAGGGAGGCCGGCAACGGCAAGGGAGGTGGTCGCCGCAGTCGGAGTGGCTGTGGAGAGAGCGCTGTCCACCGCGCCGGAGTGGCGCACGGCGGGGGGAGCGTGGAGGAGCGGGGGAGCGGGGGATGGCGATACGGCAGCATCCACGGTGTGGACGGCCCGCGCGTGCTGCCGGGATTTCCTATTTGGTGCATATGCGCCCGCTTGCGAACCAGCGCCTGCCGTGCTCGCGCGATGGGCCGGCCCAATAGCTTTTTTTCTTTTCTGTTTTAATCAGCAAAAAGACCTGTGTGCGGTTGCAACCAGCACGCCAACTCACCTTATTTGTTTAGAATGAACTTTTCCATTCTTTTATAGTTTTCCTTTTTACCTTTTTCTGTTTTCCTTTTTCCTTTTTCCTTTTTTTTGTTTTCCTTTTTCCCTTTTCCCTTTTTGTTTTCCTTTTTCCTTTTTTGTTTTCTGTTTTCCTTTTTCTTCTTCCTAGTTCGATGAAATTTTTTTCAAATCGATGAACTTTTTTCAGATTTGTGAACTTTTTTTCAAATTCGATGGACTTTTATTCAAATCCAATGAACTTTTATTGAATCTGATGAACTGTTTTCAAAATCGATGAACTTTTTTTCAAAATTCGATGAACTTTTTTCAAATCTGATGAACTTTTTTTCAAAATTTGATAAACTATTTTTCAAATTTAATGAACTGTTTTCAAAAATCGATGATCTTTTTTTCAAATCTAATGAGCTCTTTTCAAAATCGATGAACTTTTTCTAACTTCGATGAACTTTTCTCAAATCCGATGAACTTTTTTTTTCAAATTTTGAACCTTTTTTTCGAATGCGATGAACTTTTTTTCATAAACGGGATGAACTCTTTTCAAAATCCATGAACATTTTCCAAATTTGATGAACTTTTTAAAATTTATGAACTTTTTTCAAATTTGATGAACTTATTTTCAAATTCAATGAACTTTTGTTCAAGCTATAAAGTAAAACGTACAATATTTAAGAAATTTGAAAATACAAGTTATAGAGTAAACTGTATTATTTTGTGCAATAAATGGCGTGGCTCTTGTGGTTCTTATAGAATTCGCGTTTGATTTGATTCACTAGTCATCTGATGCTGTAGTGGTTAGCTGAAAAATCCCGCTGCCTAGCTGCATGAGTTCGAGTCTTGGTTGTACCAAGTTTTTAATTTCTTTTTTCATGCGACCGTTTACTGCTCACTCCGTCTGTGGGACGGCCCACTTGGTGCTGCCAATAGGCGCCGGTTCGCTTCCCCGGCGCTGAACGCGCCGAATAGGAGCTCCCCATGCTGCCGACGCCATGGCCTCCTGCCTCTATCCAAACATAAGGGAAAGGCCCCCATGGGATGGGCCTTGGTGCACTGTTGAAGTAAAGCCGATGTGCAGAGTGAGGCTTCCCCTATTTTCTTTTTCCTTCTCTAATTTTGTTCTGCCTCTATTTTCTATTTAAAAGAGCTACTAAACTATTTTTGTTAAATGTGTCACTTTGCACAATAATAGACACGAACATTGTGAAGCTACATAAAAAGTTTGGGGTCAAAAGGAGTTGGCTAACCACTTTTTTTTAAATCTGAATGGCCAATTTAATTGCTGGTGGACCACTAAATTAAACCCCAGAGGCATTTTGGGAACTCAAATGAGGTTGGTTTCAACATGAAAATGATCACGGGGATTTATAGGATAATATGAACATTTTAGTTTTACTGATTGAAGAAATAAATATTTGACTTGCATTTAAAATTTGAATTTGACTTGAGTTTTGATCAGTGATGGTTAGCTTAGTAAAACAAGGTGACATGGCATCATCAGGGTGAGATTATTGTAGCATGACACTGTGGGTGTTACAAATCTCCTCCATTACAAGAAATCTCGTCCCGAGATTAAAGAGGTGGAGTAAGTGGGAAAGTTCTGGTGACAAAATACTAACGGATCTTCTTATTCTTGGTTGCTCTTCTCGAAGAGGTCAATCCATTACACTGATGTCTTCTTTTGTCTGCTTCAGGTCATCATGATGAAGTCGTCATCCTTTCTTCGGAAACCCTATTGTATTTACAAAAAGGATAAGGGGTAACTTTGGAAGAACGGACCCCTACTAGGTTGTTTATCTGGTAGTTAACATCACGGAAGGTGGCGAAAAGTAACTCTCGAATTGAAACTTAACAAAATGTCGAGAGCAAAGTAGGAAGGTACCATGAGAAGTTTCGAACGGGCAGGCAATCACTTGATGTCCAAGTAGAAGGTGAAAGGGGTCCAGAGCAACGGTAATAGATCATCTCTCCAAAGGTGGCTCGTGAGTTACTTACGAAGCCACGCACAATGGATACTTCAGAATCAAGGATGTACAGGAGAGTCAGGTTTTCGATCCTGTGGAACTATGGTTTATGGGCCCACCATGTTGGTTAAAAGTAGGGAGGGCGTTAACATCCTGCACGGACATGATAGCAAGGCATGTCATAGGATAGCCTGTCAGTTATGTGGGCAACAACGTTGGTACCAAGGGCGAGGGATGAAGAGAACCATTTTCCTGCTCGTTGAAACGAGGCGGACCAATAGGCAAAGTTCTCGTCCGTCGGTGGTTACCGAAATGTTATCAACAATAGTAATAGTGTCCTTGAGTGACTAACAACTCAAAACCTGGGGGAAATTGGAATCGGCAAGAATCAAGAGTTGATGAAGAACTCATAAGAAGTTATGTAGCCCGAGATATTCTCGAGATACCAGAGGTTAATACTTGAAGGTAGGGCAGAATAGAGGTTGGATAGGCGTATTGATCCGCAGAAGACAAGTACTTTAACTTGTCCAAGAAATGGGATCAAAGAAGAACAATATGATTGAGACCACGATTGCAAAAGAAGAAAACCCAGATATAAGATGAACTTATACCAAGGAGTCAATTAATTTTAAGAGAAGCTTCCATGATAATATCTACATAATGTCCATGGGCATGAACACAAAGTTCAAGGTCGACTCCCACTTCTTCAATGGATAACCTTTCATTCACTTCTCGTCTTCGAAGAAGTTGTAGAGTTGAAACTTATCCGATGAAACTCTAGTAGATATAACCCGCATAACTTTCGAGTTCACATGGATTAGGGAAGGCATAGGTTCAACCCATAGGGGCATCTTAGGAACATATAACGCAAACTTCAGGAGTAATTTATATAAGCTCGAAAGCAGATAGAGCATGGTTGAGAAAGTAGAGGATACAATTTACGAAAGGCATTATGTATCCGAGGAAAGGCTCACAAGGTTATTGATTATGAAGGACGCTCTTGGATAAAATGCAACAAAGGATCTGGTGGTCCATAAAGGATCTGATGTAAGCATCGGTACTCAACCAGAAGAAGAAAGAATGCAAGGAGATCATATTATAGAAACAACTGACTGATTCAAGCTCAAATGCAAAGGAATTATGATTTCCAAATCAAGGGATCGAAAGAAAATGCTTTGATAAAGTATGGATAAGTTCAATAGACTTAGGGGTACAATCGACGGCAATTTGATTGGTCGAGAACCAGCTCATGTCCAAAATGACGTTTGAGCCGGAAGTAGGAATTCTAGGATTTTGACTGAGGATTGCGACCATTCACAAACATATCCAATCAAAGGCTCAAAATGTCGATGACAAAGGATACTAATGAATATTGTTAGGCATATGGAACGCAACCATGATGCAAGCAAACAAGTATTTGTAGAGAAATAATTGGCAGAGGATTACCAGAAGATCTGATAGTAATCCAATGTATCTTATGAATCATATGAACAACTAGTAATGAACCACTCCTCAATAAGGGTGAAGAATTATTCGTAGGGATATTCATGCGGCAAGGAACTGCAAGGCAGTGGCACAGGGGATTCTTAAAATGCAAAGAATAATTCGATGTATCTTGTAATAACAAGAGAAACTGTGAATAGAAGTACGAATGACATGTGTATGTAGTTATCCATAGAGACTTATTAGTGGTAGGGAATTGCAAAGGCGATGAGCACAAAGGTGTCGGGAAAACATCAAAGAGTATCTTCGGAATCTCCTACTGAAGCAGGCGATCATTTGGAATGAAGGGGCTCTCCGGTAGGAAGTGGTCACGAGAATCTAAAGTTAGAGTTAGTAAAATCATTTAACCCGAATAGAAAAGAGATCCAAATCCCAGAGTAAAGATAAGGAATAAAAGATCCTAATACCACCCATTTGTGATGTGGGCTTGTAAGCCACACAACAATGTTAGTAAAAGTTTTTCAAAGACTAGACTCAACTTCGGCCAAGGAGTTGGAAAGGGGGTTCCTACAGGCAATCGGCTGTAATACCAACTTGTGACACCCCTGATTCAATCGTACACTAATCATACACGCAAATGTGTACGATCAAGATCAGGGACTCACGGGAAGATATCACAACACAACTCTAGACACAAAATAATGTCATAGAAGCTTCATATTATAAGCCAGGGGCCTCAAGGGCTCGAATACATCAACTCGAATACAAACGAGTCAGCGGAAGCAACAATATCTGAGTACAGAGATAAGTTAAACAAGGTTGCCTTAAGAAGGCTAGCACAAAAGCAACAACGATTGAAAAGGAAAGCCCTCCTGCCTGGGAGCCTTATAACTACTCCTGGTCGTCGGTGGTTTCCACGTAGTTGTAGGCACCCTCAGGGTAGTAGTAGTAGTTGTTTGTGATGGCATCTGGCTCCTGGGATCCGTCATCTGATCGCAACAATCGAGTATGGGGGAAAAGAAGTAGCACAACAACCGTGAGTACTCATCCAAAGTACTCGCAAGACTTACATCAGATCTATACTAAGTATGCATCAGTATCTAAGGAATGGGGCTGTATCTTTGGACTAGACTGTAGAAATCCCAGAATAGAGGGAAGGCCTAGCCTATCGAAGACTAGCATCTTCAAGCATCTTGCAGCATTAGAAGAGATAAGAGTAACATATTATAATAGTAGTAAGTATGTTGTAACAACGCCCAGAGTTCACTTTCTCGACTCCCTGCGAGAAAGCAATCCCGGAGCCATCATATCCTTAGCATGCGTCAGCATCCAGTTCTAGTTGTATTGATCGGGATACAACTCTGAGCGTCTGTTACCCTGAACACGGCTATTCGAATAGATTAACTTCCCTGCAAGGGTGCACATACTTACCCAACATGCGCAATAAACACACCGCAATCCTACCTAGGATCAACAGAGAGGACATCATGCCGGTCTACATCCTAAGCGCACAGGCTCTTGGTCCCATCGCCATTTGCACTCCTGCACATTGGGTGGACGGCCGGGATCAGTCATGGCAAAGTCCTTATACAAGGCAGGTGCTTACGCGGGCCACCCGGGCGCGTGCCGGTCAATCGCTGACGTTCGAAGAGCTTTCGGCTGATACATACGACGTAGAGTGCCCATACTTATTTCCGCATGGTGGTCAGTGCGAAAGGGCCAAAGGCCTACTTGGATCACATATCAAAATCGTTAGTGTCTTGGTAGCGCGCGGTAACAAGTACAGACTCGCAATCATGTGACCCTATCGCCCCGTCTCGTGGACCTATGGCAAGGGCCCACAATGCCCGTTCATGCCACATAGAAATTTCGCGGGTAACCTCTAGGTTAACCCGACTACACATCAACTCGCGGGTGCCCTCATGGTCAATCCTGTCGGATTTATGGTTCCGGCAAAACCCTTGAGGTTTGAACACTGGGTGCGCACGAATATTTCCCCCTACCGAATCACGCTCTCAGCCTCGCCACGATCTCTAAGCTAGCTCAATCCACTCACAACATGTGACACCCCAAAAAATTTTTGGCATTGTTTTAATGGAATAAAATTTTGCCAGGATTTAAAACTTTGAATTTTTGAGCTCCATTTTGATTTTTTTAAATCATTTCCTTCCCTGTTATGATGAGTTTTTCCCAAAGAGAAAACTTTTCAAAAATGTTGTTGGACTTGATTAACCTCTCAAGTAAAACTTTTCCTTGTCCAGTATAACTAATTAAATAATTAAGTTGCTTGATATTTATTTTTCTTGAAAATGGTTTTTCAAGGTTAAATGGCCATATTTGAACTACAACCATTTGATAAATTCACTTAAAATTCCCATAAAAATTTGGAGATGTCATGTGATGTTTTTAAATAACTTTTATGCAAAAATATATTTCATTCATGAAATATTTTGAGCTCTACACTCAATTTTTCTTCTCTGGTCCAGAGTGCATTTTTGCACTACAACCTATTTAAATATTTCTTTAAAACATCTACCAAAATTAAGGGAGGTTAGTAGGAGCCTATTATTTCACTTTGTGCAAAAACCTATTTATGTTCTTTCAAAAATTTGAGTGAAACAACCTCATCTTCATTCTGGACCAACTTGATGGTTTGTACAGCAACCATGTTTTTACTTGCTCTTTAACCCTTGATTATTTCTCCTACTTGTAGTCCCCCATGTTAAACCCTTAAGTCCAGAAGCATGCACCTTTTGGATCATTTTTGGTTCATGAAATAATGTCATATATTTCCTGTCCAGAATTGAAGTTCTGCTAAACTTGCACTAACAAGTTTCTGCTTTTGGCCAACTAACCTCACCACTCTCTCCTGCTTCTAAGGAGATCTTGATCTGGAGATTTGGGCCACCACAGGAGTTGCTTAGAAGCCTTTAGCATTTTTTCAAACACTTGGTGTGCATGGCCAGTTTTGACATGATTTTGTCTTTGCATTGTGACCTTGCACCTCGGATCATACTAGCATGTCCACTAGGATCCCAGTTGCTCCTAACCTGGGTCTGTTAATTGCCAGCCTCGACCGCGACCTCTAGCGTGCTCTGGCATAGTGTCGAACACGTCCCGTGCGTGCACTGGGCGCGCCCAGAGCGCGCAAATTGCAGCCACGCGCCCGAGCCGACACGCTGGCCCTGGCTTTGGCCCACACGGCAGCATCACGCCACGCGCTCCCCTTCTCTCAGCTACGCGCCAAGCCGCCCCTCGCTGCACCCAGCAAGCCAAGCACTAGCCGCCGCCGCCGCCCGACAGACCTGCGCCGTGCAGCGCCGCCCAAGCCACTCCCGCTCGCCACCTGGCCCCTGGAACAGCGCGTGCTCATCCGCAGCCATGTCCGCTAGCGCTCATCGCCGCCACGATGCCCTGCTGCTACAGAAGACGGTCGCCGACGAGCTCATCCACGGGCGCCGCGGAACCGCCTTGCCACGCTATAAAAAGGGACCCCAAGCTTCCCCGAGCACGAAGGCAACCTCAGACCAACCCTATGGCACTCCCCTAGCTCGCATTCGACCCGGGGAGGCCTCCTTCCTCATCTCCGGCAACTGCAGCCGCCACCACCGCCCCGGCCAATCCGGCACCTCCAGTACCTCCCACTCTCCGTTCTCTTCACCAAGAGCTTCCACATTCCCCCGTGAGCCTTTTCCCCTACTCAATTTTGTTCGGGAGCCAACGCCACCACAAATTCACTATGTCACCGAAGCTTCCTCCGCCGCGGAGCTCGTCGCCGGCAACTCCCTCCACCCCCGGCGACCCTGCGACCACCGGAAGGACCGCCTAGGAGTGGTGGATCCATCCCTGCGCTCAGATGCCCGCGAAGAAATGCCGTTCGCCGGCGACAATCGCCAGAGTTCCGCCTCCGCTCGGGACAGATGGGAGAAGGACGAGGGCGGACTAGTCAAACCTGACTAGTGGGCCACCTAGGACCCACTGTCAGTGACACCCGGCACCGTCCACGTGGATAAGTGGAGGCGTAAAACCTCAAATACGCCTCCTCTGTACCGAAAGCGTAATATCGTTTGAAACGTTTTCTTTTCTGTTTTAATTTAAATAACAGATTTGACCAAATCTTTGACTGGCTATAACTTTTTAAATATAGCTCCAAATGAGTTGATTCTTTTTCCTACCTTCCTCAAATTTGGTCTAGTTTATTTTAAGATTTATTTGAAAATGTTTCAAACAACTTTTTGATTCTGTTTTTGAAATGTGTGTTAATTCAAATATATTCTTAAATAGGATTTTGGGAGAGAGAAGAAACTTTCAAAAGTTTTGGAGTGCACCCTGCCTTTCCACACATTGAAGGCAAGCATTCTGAACCCCGGCATAATATTTTTGGTGTGATCGTTGATACCTTTATAACACCACCGCATTTCGAAGGACTTGTTATTTCATGTGATATGATCATATGCATGGGTGCATGTTGTTGATTTCCATGCTGTTGGAAATGGACACACTTGTGATGATAATCACCCTCATATGTCTTGCATGCATATCGGCAGTAACCCGGGGAAACCTCTACCTTGGGTAGGCATGAGTTTGTCGCCGGTCTCTGTCGGGACGGTTATGTCTGGTATGGCATGGTAAGGTGATATGAGCGGTGACTTTGTTGGATGAAATATATGCGTCATGCTAATCATGTAGGGAATACTTGAACCTCCTGAGTCGACCGTAGATCGAGTCTTGTTCCAGTAACCCCCATACTTGTTTCGTACTACCACTCGTCTCTACAGCAAGTAGAGTACGGTTCAGTAAGTTGTCAACCTCTTTCCAGCACACACCGTACAGAGAGGCCATGGTGGAAGATACCGGTTGTAGCTGGTAGGCAGGCCACCTGGTCCGGGGGCATGGGTGTTTCCGGTTGGAACCGAGAGGGGAGGCCACCCCTTAGAGCGCGCGGTATAAATTTGATCCCATGCTACGCGAGGTTGTAGCCTCCCCACTTAGAGTTTGCTTAACAGGTGTCGTGGGTGATTCCAGACACGTGTGAGATAAGCTGGTGTGTGCAAGTTAGGTGTGTTTTCAACAAAAAGACCGTAGACGGAATTAGTCCTGCTGGACTAAAGAAATTCGTTACTCGTGGGTAAAGAGTAGACCCTCTGCAGAAAATAAACCTATTCAAGTAGCCGTGTCCATGGTTAGGGATTACAGTCTGGGATGGGTCAGGTGTCGGTCTTAGCGTCGGTCTTCGGAGGTGAAACTGTTAACCAGAAAATGGAATTACTACTCGTGACTTGTGATAACTATGATGATTATTATTATTGTTGACTAACCCATGATATTATTGTTATTATCGAGTATCTCGGGGATGGTTCTACCTCCGGGATATTCATTATGATTGTTTCTTATAAAGCCCTTTATGTGGCGTCGCTCAGACGCCCGACTGTGGCATTTCTTTTAAAGCCCTTTATGTGGCGTCGCTCAGACACCCGACTGTGGCATTTCTTTTAAAGCCCTTTATGTGGCGTCGCTCAGACGCCTGACTGTGGCATTTCTTTTAAAGCCTTTTATGTGGCGTCGCTCAGACGCCCGACTGTGGCATTTCTTTTAAAGCCTTTTATGTGGCGTCGCTCAGACGCCCGACTGTGGCATTTCTTTTAAAGCCCTTTATGTGGCGTCGCTCAGACGCCCGATTGTGGCATTTCTTTTAAAGCCCTTTATGTGGCGTCGCTCAGACGCCCGACTGTGGCATTTCTTTTAAAGCCCTTTAAGTGGTGTCGCTCAGACGCCCGACTGTGGCATTACTTGTTATTTGTTTCATAAATTTTTATACTACCATGTTATTGCATTTTTATAGATAACTTGCTTGCACACATCAGAGTTTCATTTATCTTTCATGACTGACGTCATGAGCATAAAAATATTTTTAGCACATCATTGTTATATTATACCTGTGTTCATAATGTTTGCGAGTACATTCAAAGTACTCACTGGCTTGTCCCTGGCTATTGTCTTGGCCAGATTTTTCTTGCACGGAGAGGAGCGACGCGATGCCAACCCCGGAAATCACTCAATGGAGATAGCAGCCTCGCGAAGATAGGAATTAACCTGGTCAGCTGTTCCCGTGGGAAATGGAGTCCCATAGACACAGATGTTTCACAACCCGCTTCCGCCATCAACCACTAGAAACCATTTGTTATACTCACAGGCCAGAATGGTCTTGTACTACATATTTTTGTATTTTGCTTGGAATTTCTGTATCATGTTGGAGCCTCATCAGCTAACAGTAATCCTGGGGCTGATGAGCACGACGGTCTTTTCTGGAAATTTATTACCCGGAAAACCCGGTCGTGACAGACTTGGTATCAGAGCCAGGCTGACCATTGGCTAATCCTATCTTAGCCAGGTCAATAAACTAGGCAAACCAACCCACCAGACCTTAACCAAACCCCAGCCAAGCTTCTCGTGCAAGATAGCCACACAGTGACCCAACACTTTTGGCAGTCGGTGCCCAACCTATCAACCTAACCTGTCACTCATGCGCCAGTGACCGGCCCCTAAATAGTCCTTTCTCACAAGCGTGCGAAGGAAGATTCCGTCCCCTTTTCCCTATAAAAAGGGGCGCGCTAACACCAAACCAGCACACATAGCCGCTACCCCAAACCGAGCCACAATGCCTGGACCTATAGTGCACAACGAAACCACAGCAACCAACCTTGGAGGTTTTGTGACCATCCTCGCAAACCTCACCCGTCGTGCCTACGCGTTAGAGGAGCCACCAGAATATGTTGTGTATCAAGGACCCATGAGCGGTAAAGACCGCCAATTCTGGGCCACTGTGCACATTTACGGTAGGAGTCTAGCACCTGAGCGCCCCTACCGGTTCACCGGAAGAACAACTTCCTTTGAGCCACAAGCCATCCAGCTAGCCGCTCGAGAGGCTATAGTTCACCTCAGGCACTTGTCGCCCAGAGTTAACTGTCGCTCGTTCCACTACTACCCCAGACGTGAAGGGTATGGTAGACCACCACAAGTTGCCAATGGAGATCACGAGACGGACCCCGCATTATTGCACCTAGTGCGCTATGTAAGTGCACTAGAGGCACTGTTCGACCAGATCACTATTGATCTAATCGCAGCTCGTGGAGAGCTGGTTCGTCGAGCCCCGGCGAGAGAAGGAAACGAGCCCAACACCGACAACCCAGTCGTGCTGTTTGGACAACCAATCAAGACCCCGAGATCTGCCCCAGCCATCGACCAAGGTGATGCGATAACCCCAGAAGTGCTTCGTCGCATTTTGGGAGCACACTCCAACGGGGTTGTGGCCCACAATCCCCGCAATGGTCATTCTCACTACCCCGACCCTGCAGTTCCTCCGCCATCTCCGACTAATCCCGGCAGAGAGACACGTGGAGAAGCCTCGACATCCACCAGGCACGCCCGTTTAGACATAAACGAGGTAGACTAAGCCGTATGAGTAGCACCAAGTTTCAATGTATCCTCGCTTTGTAATCATGCGACCGCGTATATTAACGCAGCCTGTCTTTGTGCCTCTGTTTAAATAGTAGCCTTGCATATTTAGTCAGCGCATAGCTGCATATTTTTCCGGGCACAACTACCAAAACCAACCCGACGACAACCACAGTAACACGTCTCTTTATGAGATATGTGTATCTCTGACACTGACCCGACCTTTGGAGCTAAGCTGGCAGATTTATTACCTTTCACCACGGTAAAACGATCCGGCTCCATTGCTATATAAAGGCCACCTTGTGACCTTACCCAGCAACCCTCACTTTGTGCACAACACTCACGCTTTTTCCTGTCATGCCGAACCCCAGCATTCATCTGAGAACCCCAGATGCAACCCTAGGTAGCTTTGTCAAAATATTGTGGGATTTTACCCGCAGTACCATGGGTTCTACCCAGCCACCCCGGTACGAGCTGTTCAAATCGAGGATCACCCCATCCACCTCGGAATATTGGGCAGCAGTGCACATTCCCCCTGTAGACCCCAACCAAGATCCAATAGAAGTTTCCTTCGTGGGGAAATCTATGCCAACCCCACGCTTGGCCATAGAGGCTGCTGCGAAAGAAGCGATTGCTCGTCTTCGATCCGCAGTACCCTATGCCCGCGAACGAGGATATTATTACTTTCCGAGCCGTGCAGCACCCGAAGAAGTAACGTCTTTTCCCGGTGGACGTATTGAGAGAGACCCAGTTCTGGCCAACCTTATCCAGTACATCATTGCTCAAGAGCATTTAAACCAGCAAGTGATGGATTATCTCCAGAGCCTCGCAGATTTAAATCCTCAGGTTGCCATCGGCAGATCACTGAGACCCGACACGGAGAGACGCATACATCGACTGGTCAATCCACTGCCTCCGATTGAAGAAGAATGTATTCCTTTACCAGAGACATTTTATCAGGACCCCATCCAGTTACCGTTTTCATTTTAGACGTCGCTACTGTATTTGTTCTTTGCTGCATTTATTTATGTGTGTGACTTATGCGTAATACCCTGAGTTTGTACGACGAGTCAATTATTTGGCCCCTGCTAATGTGTGTAGTTTTTGTTGTGGTTTATGCTCCTTTAAATTAAATGTTTTTACCTCGCAAAATCCTGGAGTGAGATTTCTTTTCCCTGAGTTGCTACATCTACACTTTCTCACGACATGGATTAATTAATTTCACACAGCACCACGCAGCAGACTCACAACCCTTACCATTCGAACACATACACTGTTTGCATAACTTTGCAACGACGTTACATCCAGCTAATCACCCCCTAACAACAGTTAGCACCCGGCACACTCCATCTACTCCTCATGATCACCACCACCGCGGAGAGCCAACACCCGAGTCGCAGCATCGCGATACTCGTCGAAGATCATCGCGCACAGGAGCACAGAGAGCCCCAGCAGCGTCGCTAGCCCTCCGCATATCAGGATCACAAACCAATCCGGCATCGCCTCCGCCATTAGAGCCTCGACCGAGCTTCTGTAAGCAGTAATGGACAAAGAAGGAGGAGGAGAAGTGAGGCCTGGTGTGAGGAAGAAGAGAGAGGCCCCGGCTGTTTTTATAGCTCGAGCTTGGTGTACGGTGGGCGAAGTCCACCAACGCCGCTCGTCGCCGATCGCCGATGTTCGGAGTCGAATCCGCGAGCAGTGCCGACAGCGTGCTGGCCCGCGAGGTGAGTGCACACTGCACCGGCAGCTAGCACGCCGCGCACTACCACGGTACGGCCTAGATGCCCTACACACTAGGCGTCGCCGGTGGAGAAAGCACGCGGGAGAGAGGAGGAAGATAGGGCCAGAGGGAGAAGAAGAGGAGACTGACAGTGGACCCCGGGTCCACCTGTCGGCCAGAGAGAGCACTATGCTCTCGGGTACAACCAGCGTATATCTAAATTTAGGAGTTATCCTAAATTTATATCCAGCATAAAAATCACCCGTTTTTTTTTGTCCCGAACCGTAGACTTTTTCGCGCAGCCCCAGTTTTTCACACTGTGGTTTTTCACCACTTATTGCCCTCTCACTGTAGCCACATCATCATTGCGTAATTATTTTCTTAACACCGCTTTTAGCAAATCTCGAGGACGAGATTTTTTCTTTAGGGGGTTAGTATTCTGACACCCCAAAAAAATTTTGGCATTGTTTTAATGGAATAAAATTTTGCCAGGATTTAAAACTTTGAATTTTTGAGCTCCATTTTGATTTTTATAAATCATTTCCTTCCCTGTTATGATGAGTTTTTCCCAAAGAGAAAACTTTTCAAAAATGTTGTTGGACTTGATTAACCTCTCAAGTAAAACTTTTCCTTGTCCAGTATAACTAATTAAATAATTAAGTTGCTTGATATTTATTTTTCTTGAAAATGGTTTTTCAAGGTTAAATGGCCATATTTGAACTACAACCATTTGATAAATTCACTTAAAATTACCATAAAAATCTGGAGATGTCATGTGATGTTTTTAAATAACTTTTATGCAAAAATATATTTCATTCATGAAATATTTTGAGCTCTACACTCAATTTTTCTTCTCTGGTCCAGAGTGCATTTTTGCACTACAACCTATTTAAATATTTCTTTAAAACTTCTACCAAAATTAAGGGAGGTCAGTAGGAGCCAATTATTTCACTTTGTGCGAAAACCTATTTATGTTCTTTCAAAAATTTGAGTGAAACAACCTCATCTTCATTCTGGACCAACTTGATGGTTTGTACAGCAACCATGTTTTTACTTGCTCTTTAACCCTTGATTATTTCTCCTACTTGTAGTCCCCCATGTTAAACCCTTAAGTCCAGAAGCATGCACCTTTTGGATCATTTTTGGTTCATGAAATAATGTCATATATTTCCTGTCCAGAATTGAAGTTCTGCTAAACTTGCACTAACAAGTTTCTGCTTTTGGCCAACTAACCTCACCACTCTCTCCTGCTTCTAAGGAGATCTTGATCTGGAGATTTGGGCCACCACAGGAGTTGCTTAGAAGCCTTTAGCATTTTGTCAAACACTTGGTGCGCATGGCCAGTTTTGACATGATTTTGTCTTTGCATTGTGACCTTGCACCTCGGATCATACTAGCATGTCCACTAGGATCCCAGTTGCTCCTAACCTGGGTCTGTTAATTGCCAGCCTCGACCGCGACCTCTAGCGTGCTCTGGCATAGTGTCGAACACATCCCGTGCATGCACTGGGCGCGCCCAGAGCGCGCAAATTGCAGCCACGCGGCCGAGCCGACACGCTGGCCCCCTGGCTTTGGCCCACACGGCAGCATCACGCCACGCGCTCCCCTTCTCTCAGCTACGCGCCAAGCCGCCCCTCGCCGCGCCCGGCAAGCCAAGCACTAGCCGCCGCCACCGCCCGACAGACCTGCGCCGTGCAGCGCCGCCCAAGCCACTCCCGCTCGCCACCTGGCCCCTGGAACAACGCGTGCTCATCCGCAGCCATGTCTCCTAGCGCTCGTCGCCGCCACGATGCCCTGCTGCTACAAAAGACGGTCGCCGACGAGCTCATCCACGGGCACCGCGGAACCGCCTTGCCACGCTATAAAAAGGGACCCCAAGCTTCCCTGAGCACGAAGGCAACCTCAGACCAACCCTATGGCACTCCCCTAGCTCGCATTCGACCCGGGGAGGCCTCCTTCCTCATCTCCGGCAACTGCAGCCGCCACCACCGCCCCGGCCAATCCGGCACCTCCAGTACCTCCCACTCTCCGTTCTCTTCACCAAGAGCTTCCACATTCCCCCGTGAGCCTTTTCCCCTACTCAATTTTGTTCGGGAGCCAACGCCACCACAAATTCACTATGTCACCGAAGCTTCCTCCGCCGCGGAGCTCGTCGCCGGCGACTCCCTCCACCCCCGGCGACCCTGCAATCACCGGAAGGACTGCCTAGGAGTGGCGGATCCATCCCTGCGCTCAGATGCCCGCGAAGAAACGCCGTTCACCGGCGACAATCACCGGAGTTCCGCCTCCGCTCGGGACAGATGGGAGAAGGAGGAGGGCGGACTAGTCAAACCTGACTAGTGGGCCACCTAGGACCCACTGTCAGTGACACCCCGCACCGTCCACGTGGATAAGTGGAGGCGTAAAACCTCAAATACGCCTCCTCTGTACCGAAAGCGTAATCTCGTCTGAAATGTTTTCTTTGCTGTTTTAATTTAAATAACAGATTTGACCAAATCTTTGACTGGCTATAACTTTTTAAATATAGCTCCAAATGAGTTGATTCTTTTTCCTACCTTCCTCAAATTTGGTCTAGTTTATTTTAAGATTTATTTGAAAAAATTTCAAACAACTTTTTGATTCTGTTTTTGAAATGTGTGTTAATTCAAATATATTCTTAAATAGGATTTTGGGAGAGAGAAGAAACTTTCAAAAGTTTTGGAGTGCACCCTGCCTTTCCACACATTGAAGGCAAGCATTCTGAACCCCGGCATAATATTTTTGGTGTGATCGTTGATACCTTTATAACACCACCGCATTTCGAAGGACTTGTTATTTCATGTGATATGATCATATGCATGGGTGCATGTTGTTGATTTCCATGCTGTTGGAAATGGACACACTTGTGATGATAATCACCCTCATATGTCTTGCATGCATATCGGCAGTAACCCGGGGAAACCTCTGCCTTGGGTAGGCATGAGTTTGTTGCCGGTCTCCGTCGGGACGGTTATGTCTGGTATGACATGGTAAGGTGATATGAGCGGTGACTTTGTTGGATGAAATATATGCGTCATGCTAATCATGCAGTGAATACTTGAACCTCCTGAGTCGACCGTAGATCGAGTCTTGTTCCAGTAACCCCCATACTTGTTTCGTACTACCACTCGTCTCTACAGCAAGTAGAGTACGGTTCAGTAAGTTGTCAACCTCTTTCCAGCACACACCGTACAGAGAGGCCATGGTGGAAGATACCGGTTGTAGCTGGTAGGCAGGCCACCTGGTCCGGGGGCATGGGTGTTTCCGGTTGGAACCGAGAGGGGAGGCCACCCCTTAGAGCGCGCGGTATAAATTTGATCCCATGCTATGCGAGGTTGTAGCCTCCCCACTTAGAGTTTGCTTAACAGGTGTCGTGGGTGATTCCAGACACGTGTGAGATAAGCTGGTGTGTGCAAGTTAGGTGTGTTTTCAACAAAAAGACCACGATGACCTCCGTCCTGCCGTCCTGCTGGTCTTGGTCTTGTTGCACCAATATGGAAACCTTTGCTTGATGCCTCAGTACTCCGCGCCTGTGCTTGCCCCCTTAGCACCAAAGGGGAAACGGGGACACTACGCGTGCTGGCGCCCGCCTGGCCCTGGTCGTTATGGCTTGTGTCACGGGAACCTCGCGAGGTACCCCTTGCTTTGATCTCTCCGCCTCCCTCGCGAGCTTACCTGGTGAGTCCGCTCCTGAGGAGGCCTTGTGTCGTACGCCCCGTGAGGCTTGGCCACTCGCGAGGGTCTTGAGTGTTGGTTGATGAAGACGGGTCGTGCTGGGCCACTGGTGGAGACACGCGGTGGGCCGCAGGCAGGCAAGTCTGGGGACCCCCATTCCCAGAACGCTGACAGTAGCCCCCGGGCCCAAGGCGTGCTCGGACTTGGCTTAGCGGCGAAGCCAAAGGGCAAGTGCGGAGCGCCGCGGGCCCCAACAGCCTGCGGCCTTGGTCGACGCGTGGCGATTGATTGGACGTGGGTGTCTCCGCTTCCCCATGCTGCCTTGGCAACTGCCCGTGTGACAAAGGCTGGTGCGGGCAAGGCTTGCCTTCATTGCTTTCCTTCGTGTTGTTCCAGAACCCCTTCCTCGCTCCTCGCTTCCGAAATCTCCAGATCCGCTCCACTCCTTCCCCTTGAGCAACTGATGGCGCCTCGGAAGGCCAAGGTTGACGCGCCGCCAGCCTGGTACGAGCCGGCGCTGGACGCGCCCACCGTCCCGGAGAAGAATCTCGCCGCCACGCGCCTGCTGACGGCGGGGGAGAGCAATGAGAAGGGGAAGACCGAACTCTGGGCTGGCTCCGCCGTGCCGGAGGCTCAGGGGAGCACTTTCCATCCCTTCTTCACGAACACCGTCGTCGCAGGCCTAGTTCCCCCCTTCTCCGACTTCTTCTATTCCTTCCTCTGCCATTACAGGTTGCAGGCCCTTCATCTCCATCCCAACTCCATTCTCCTCTTGTTGATTTTCGCCTACTACTGCGAGGCGCATGTTGGGGTAATGCCGTCCATGGCTCTGCTGCGCCACTTCTTCCTTCTCTGGACCAATGGCGACCACACCTTGGCGTGCGCCAATTTCATCACGTACGGCAAGGCCAATGCAATTTCGAAGGCCGGGAAGAGGGTCGATGGCTTCCGGAGCAAGTGGGTCATGATGGATGCCAAGTGTGTCCACCCCTGGTTGGTGCTGCCAACGGAGATGCCCCAGTCTGACGAAGGGTGGTCTCGCATGAAGCTCACAGACCATCGGGCCATGCTGGTGGTGGAGAGGATGAATGCCGACCTGAAGCCGGGCAACGCGAAGGCGGCGAAGCTGACGGGGGTCGCGCTCCCGAGGGAGTTCTTGATGCAGCGGGTGGCTTTAACTAATGAGGAGCTGGCCGCAGCTCTCCGCCTCTTGGTTGGGGACGACCAGGAGTATTCGTCGAGTGCCCCTATCCCCTTGTTCCTCTGCAAGGATAGGGCGCAAGTGGTGGCTGCTATGCCCACCTTTGATGGTAGCGGTCTGGTGCCGCCGGCGCCCCTTGTGGTCCAGGGGGCGACGATGCTAGTGGACGTGTCTTTGGGTGACTCCCGCAGAGGAGGAGGAGAGAAGGAAGAGGAGGAGCGTGAATCGGAAGCGACCGCCGAGGGGACTGGGGAGACCTCCCCCTCGCGTAGGGCCGACATCCTCCGCATCTTGCCAGACGACAACAAGGCCGACGCCACCCAAGAGAAGGAGGATCCGCCCGTGATCCCGACGAGCGGCAGGTCGGCACTGATCTCCCAAGAGGCTGCTCCTGCCCTGACACTGCCTGGAGCCGCCTCCAGCCCTTCTGCTGCACCTTCTTCTGCTCCTGGAGCCCTTGCGGCTGCGCCCCGGGTTGCAAGGCTCTTGGGCTTCAGGCTCAGCAAGAGGAAGGTGGATTACTCCGCGGTTGACCAGTAAGTGTCCGTGCTCCATTTTGTTCTTAATTATGTTGTTGGTCCTTGATGTTCACCATCGATTGGCTAGGCCGCCGCCCGCGGCGAAGAAGAGGAAGGAGGACGCGATGACGCCATCTGGGGCCGATCCATCCGCCGTGGCCGCACCTTCTTCCGCGGGGAGGGGAGGCGGCGGCGCTCGCACCTCCCCTGCCCGGTCATCCTCGTGAGGCCCGGGAGGCCGTCCTCGTGAAGAGTTAGCCCCCATGGCCCCGCTGGCTCCAGAGGTGCTGTTACTCGATGCTGCTGTTGAGGTAACCAAGGCTCAGGAGCCCCCAGTCTCCCAAGCCATGGCTACACCACCGCCTCCTCCTTCTGCTACGCTGCTGGTTCCAGGTCCTTCTGCCTCCCCAGGTGTCTTGGAACGTGCCCTTTCTGAGATGGCCCAGCTGCAAGAAGACCTCCAGGGCACCGACTCCCATCTGATAGCCGGGCGTCTGGAGCTATTTTCTGGATGGCTTCACTCTGACGCCTCTGTCCGAGCGACACTAAGACGGGTCGCGGCGACCTCTGAGGAGGAGAAGCAGGCCGCCGCCTAGGCTGCAGCCGCTCATGAGGCGGCACTGAAGGATGCCGCGGCCGCTCAGGACCGCTAGAAGGCACTGGAGGCCGAGCTGAAGGACTTGCGCGACAAGCACGCCGAAGAAGCTCGCGACAACCGGGCGGAGGACAGGATGAATGCTCGGGAGGACGCCATCAGGGACCTGCGACACTGAGCTAGCGCGGTTGGCAGAGGCGCAGACCACTGAGCGCGGTCGGCTGGAAACGCTGGAGGAGAAGGTGAGGGCGGAGAAGGCCGAGCTCGACGCCAAAGCGAAGGTCCTGGCCGAGGACCGCGCGACCTTTGCACTCCTTGAGGAGAGGTCTCGCGTGGCGCTCAAGGCACTCTATTAGAAGGGCCTGGAGAAGCCGCCGGCTACCGACAAGGATGGCCCCGCCCAGCTGCTTCGTTACTTGGACGAGGCACTTGAGGAAGTCGTGAGCGGCGTCGGCCCCATGGCAGGGGTAGAAGATCGCGTCCTTTCTTCCACGGCACTGACGCACATCTTCAGCCACCTCCACCTCCGTGACCCCGACGCCAATCTCGACCAGCTGCTGGAGCCTGTGGACAGCAAGCGCTACGCCGCTGCTGCTGAAGCCATGAAGGGCCAGGTGGAGACCTTGCTGGGGAAGTTCCGTGCCTTCGCTCCTACGCCCATGGCAGGGAGTGCTGTTGATCCTGCGGCCTCGGGTGGTGGTACAGGTGAAGTAAATACCACCACGGCGGTGGAGTCCTTGGTGAGCGACGGCGGTGTCCAAGGATGATTTACTTGCGACTTCTTTCCTGCTTAATTCTTGCAATGTGCACCATGCCTCGTGGAGGCGTTTAAACTTGCGTCTGGTATTGTGAAGACAATTATGGTTTGTAATATTTGCTTCAAGATTTTGCAGTTTTCTTCCTATTTGCTTTACGTTCTACGTCGGCAGGGCCCGGTCCCGCGCATACCTCTGCCGCCTTTGGCCCCGACCGGATCACCAGGACGGGACCAAGGAGTGAGGGGCTACTTGACCAGTTAGGCTCCTGAGTCGCGATGTTCATGAGTCCCCCTTGACGCGCAAACAACTTATAGGAAGGGAACGCAGGGGTAGATCTAGTGTTCTACGTCCGCAGAGCCTGGCCCCGTGCATACCTCAACTGCCGTTAGCCCTGACCGGATCACTAGGACGGGACCAAGGAGTGAGGGGCTACGTGACCAGTTAGGCTCCTGAGTCACGATGCTCAGGAGTCCGCCTTGACGTTCAAACGACCTTCATACCTTGGCTCCACTCGGGGAGGGGCACACGACGACCAGGTCCGGAGGACCTGGCTGGGTGGCGTACGCTCGGGCGTGACCCGGGCGCAGCCCCCGTGCCCAGCCCCCTCGCGCGACGCTCCTGAGGGGAGGTGTTGCGATGAGGCCAGACACTGAGCTCTGGGCTCCTTGAGGTTGATACGGCCGTGGGGCCGCCCTCAGTTGTTTATCACCAGCGTGGAGCATAGCGCTTCCGTATGTGTACGGGCATAGCCGCTCCTCGGCAGTGTCATCAGCCAGCGCGGAGCATGGTGCTTCCACTGGTGCGTGGGAGGGGGGCTCCCTGCTGCGGGGAGCCCCCGTGGCGTGTATAGCCCCGCCCTGACACGTCGCTTGCATGGCAGGGCTAGACTAGGTGTATCTAGGCACCCGTGAGCCAGCGCGGGACTCACGAGGCCCTACCTCAAGGTGGGTTGCGCATGGTCTTGGGTCTTTTATAGCTGTGTGTTCCTGCGAGATGGTTAGGCATAAATGCTCTGCATCCTCGGGTCCCGGCCCTCGAGCGAGCTCAGTCACCGCTGGTATGCCAGGTCGCGATGCCGTGGTCAAGGCCAGGGGGTGTGTGACACTCCAAAATTTTTATTTGTTTTTTTCAGCAAAAACTTTGTGGTTTTTGAGGAGAGGCCTTTTTAAATTTTTCTTTTTCAGAAAAACCTTCCACTTAAAAACTTTCTTTTGCTTTGGCAAGGATTTTATTTCTTTTCAAACTTTGGTGTTTGATCTTTTGGAACTTCTTCTCTGTAGGTTCTCTCTCAAATTTATTTTGGGAGTTTTAATTTGTTTTATTTTAAAATGAAGCTCTTTGAAAATTTGGGGATTTTCATATCTTGGAACCACCCTTGACTTTGCATTGTTCCCATGTGGTAAAACCCCTCCAAAACCTCCCCTACACCTTGTGATCAACCTAAGTTCACTGCCCCAACTAATCCAAACAAGTTTGGATTTTATTCTAATTATTTTCCCTCTCAAATCAATTCTGAAAATTATTTTGAGCCTAAATGATTTTCAAAGCAAGTACCATATTGCATTTGAGTTTTGACCTCAAACCAACTCTCCTGGATAGTCCTTTGTACCCACAACCCAGAACCATCTTCATCCACTCCTCCTCTTTTCAAAATTTTCAAAATTCAGTCTCTGCAAGTTTGGACCAGATTTGCCAAATTTGATGAAATTCATATCTACACTTCCCCAAAAATTCCACAAAAATTCAGGCAGCCTACTTGAGCAATGAGAAGCCACTCCACCAAGTTTCAGCTCAAGGAAAAATCCCTAGATGCCAATTTCATTCTGTCGAACACCTTGCATGCACTGCTGCTGTTCAAAATTCAGAGAAGTTCAGTTTCAGTGTCGTTTGCGTTCGTCAGTTCCTCTCACGCGTAGACAGTGCACTTGGCACGTTCCTCGCAGCCTCTCCCTCCTGTCCGGAGCTTCACACGCGTGTGTGGTGCCTTCCTGGCGTCGGTAGCAGCGAGCCTCGCCGGCGTTGGGAGCTTCTGCGGTGGCTGCACCTCCCGTGGCGGCCAGCAAGGGCCCGAGCCCTCTCGCCACGCCACCCGACGCCGCCCAAAGCCCCTTGGCTCTCCGCGTGTCCCTGCCGTGCCAGCGCACGCCCGTGGCACCGTCGCCGTGGCCCGGCAAGCACGGAACGTGCTCCCTGCCGCCGACGTGCCGCGCCACCTCCGTTCCGTCGAGCTCACCCTCAGCACCAAGTCCCAGCCCGTTTAGCGCCTAAATGGGACTGGTGGACCTCAACGACGAAGCCCTAGCCCCTAATCCCCCTGCACATCCCCGGCACCGCCGTAATCACTCGCCGGAGATCCCCGTTCACGGCAACCGCCTCGGGCTGCCTATAAAAAGGGCCCCCAAGCTCACCCTCGTGCACGCCTCATCCCCACTCCTCACCAACACCACGCCAGGCCACTCGGAGGACCTCGAGGAGGTCTCCTCCCCCAACTCCGGCCGCCCCGATCCGCCTCGGCCACCACCTCGATTCGCTCCGGTGAGGCAACCTCCGGCGCCCAAACCCCGTCCGTCACTCCCTCTAGCTACCAGGAGCCTAACCCCCTCCTCAATTTGATCTCTGCAGCCCTCTCCGACGAGTCCCTCGACCACCCGAGCCGCCGTCCGCCGGAGCAAAGCTCGCCGTCGACGTGGTACTCGCCGGCGACCAACACCACCACCAATCGACGTGGAAGGATGCCCTGAGCATGGAGGTACCCTCCGATCCCCCTACCTCGCCGTGGATCGCCGCCGGCGACCACCGCGGCTCTCGGGCACCGGCGAGATCTGCCGCCCCGTTCATATTTTCAAACCCGACAAGTGGGGCCCGCTGTCAGCCTCTCTGTCCTTCCTAAACGAAGCGTTTTCTGAAAACGTCTTCTGCCAAATACGCTTCCCCTTTGGGATGGCGTAGTTTCTGCCGAAACGTTTTCTGTTTTTATAAGCTAGCCCCTGGAAACTTTCTGTTTCATTACAAATGAGTCCCTAGGCTAAAACCTTTATAACTTTTAAGCAGAAAAGTATTTTTGATTAATTATTTTTCTGTTCTCTTTAAAATTTTGTCTAGTTTTTTATCATATTTATTTGAAAAATATTTGGTATACTCTCTGTGCACTCCTTGGTATTTACGTTAGCGCGTATATTTTCTTTATACTGTAGATACCGAAGGAGGTGACGGAGCCGCGAACTTCACCGAGCTAGGCTCCGACTACTCTGAACCAGGCAAGCATGTTTGAACTTTTGATATGATGAGTGTCTTGGCATGTGTTGCATTTAGTTAGTTTCATGGCATGTTGATAAGCATATCGATGAACGTTATTTCATGCGATAATGAGGTAAGTGAGTTCGATGATCCATAAGTGGATGGATGTGAGTATGAATGGCCATGTGTTGGCATGAGGATGAGTGAGATGGCAGTGTTGTAGCATGCCAGTCTCATGCCGGACTATGTGACTTCAGTGTCAAACCGTGTCGGTCTAGTTCCTCTCATATTTCTTCCCTGTACTACCCCATGTTTTCCGCAAGGAATATGGTTTAGTAAGTTGCAAACCGCTTTTCTGGTACACACCAAAAGGAGAGGCCGTGATGATGGTTCCATGGCCCTGGATTAAAGCCAGCCATCCGGTCAGGGGGCATGGGTGTTTCCGGTTGGGACCGAGAGGGGGGCACCCCTTAGAGCGCGCGTATATAAATTTGATCCCATGCTATTCGAGATTGTGATCTCCCCGTCTCAAAAGTTTTTCTTGGACGATGTCTAGGGTGATTCTTGGCATCGAGAGGTAGGATGGGTGTGTACTGGTTAGCTGTGTTTTCTTCCGAAATACCGTAAACGGAACTAGTCCTTCGTGACTACGAAAATCCGTTGGCTGTGGGAATAATTTTGTACAAACTCTGCAGAGTCATATATCCCCTCCAAATCATCTATTCCATGTCCAAATTCGTGTTATCTTGTCCTAACAAATGACAGTTTTGATGACAGAGACTCCGGTGATTCGCATGAGTGCTAATTCCGGTTAAATGAATATTCTTGTGGATGGACTAACCCATTTATTCTCATGAATTAAATGTTTATTATGAGTATTATTTACTTATGAATCAAAGCCCTTTTTGTGATGTCGCCCCGACGTCCGACTGTGGCATTTCTTTTAAAGCCCTTTCTGTGATGTCGCCCCGACGTCTGACTGTGGCATTTCTTTTAAAGCCCTTTCTGTGATGTCGCCCCGACGTCCGACTGTGGCATTTCTTTTAAAGCCCTTTATGTGATGTCGCCCCGACGTCCGACTGTGGCATTTCTTTTAAAGCCCTTTTTTGTGATGTCGCCCCGACGTCCGACTGTGGCATTCCTTTTAAAGCCCTTTATGTGGTGTCGCTACGACGCCCGACTGTGGCATCTTTTCCCTATATTTATTTGTTCACCTTTCGAGGCGTCGCTTCAGACACCCGATCGGTAATTATTCATGCTTTGTTGGGGTTTCAGGCGGACTACCGCCGTTTCCCTTTTACTTACCTTGTTATGCTAATTTTGAATGTACATTGGTGAATTTATTCATGACGCATCCATGCATGCATTTTTTATATCTTACGTCCGAACTGTCTTGCGAGTACTTTCAAAGGACTCACTGGCTTGTTGATTTGGCCAGATGCTGACGAAGGCGATCTCATGGATGAAGAGTTTGATAGCGAGTCCGACACTTAGAGGAGTCCCAGTCAGTCTCGTGCGACCCTAGATTTGGTCACTGTTTTATATCCGCTTCCGCTACCAAATAAATTCATCGAGCCTCACCTCGACGCTCGATGAGATGATAGACTTAGAGTCTTGTATTTCTCTCCCCGCTGTGTTTTTCCACCACCGCCCTATCCTCGAGTCAGTAGTATGTCTCCACACCACTGTGTCATGTCCGCCATTATGTATAATTATTGGCGTGCTTGTAATAATTTGGTTGAGCAACTGCAGTTCGACCCTGTAATTTATTTTATGCTACTGGCTTATTGTATCAAGAAATTGTCTACCAGTGAGGAGAATTTCTCTCATACTGGACTCAAAGGACTGGTTTCTCAATAAATATTTTTATTGGAAAACCGGTCGTGACAAGCTTGGTACCAGAGCCAGGCTGACTGTAGGAAGCCACTAGGTGCGATAGCTAATTAGTTATTAGCTTGATAGAGTTAATTTATATTTTTGCAATTGTAGTCATTTTCTGTCAGTCAGCATAAATTTATGATCTGACCCTGCAGAATTTTTGCCTACTTTTGTAGATGGCCGACAACATCTGCGAGTCTCAGACCTTCGCCAACGTGCCCGATGGGTTTGTCAAGCTTCTTTCTTTCATCGTTCAGGTCGCGATGGGGCCATCCGTGCGCCCAGTCTTCACACTCTGCCAGCACCGAGTCAACGACAGTCTGACCATGCACCAGGCCGCGGTGCAGTTCAAGGGAGGGCGTGGTGAGTTACGCCACTTCCGGTTCGTGGGAAGAGCCATGCCTACGGAGAGGCATGCTATACAGATGGCAGCCCGCGAGGCAATAGCTCGTCTCAGGGATGTCCTTCCCGTGATGAAGACTCGTCGTTACCGTTATCTTCCGTGCCATGTGCCTTACACCTGTCACTACGCATACTCCTGCCCCAGAGGAGAACGAGACGAGGCTTTTGAGATGCTCATTGAGTATCTCCGGGCCCTGGAGGCAGCCTTTAACAACCTGGTGGACGACTTCGTAGCTACCCGCATGGACTCAGTCCATGGCTGTGCTGCCAACAGGAGGGAGCTCCTACCCATCGCTCCGCCACTGACTTTGGTCTCGTCCTCAGCATCTTATACGCCTACTCGTCGCCTACCTTCTACCGAAGAATTCAACCAAGTCATTGCACCCACTTCAGCGCGCACTGCACCACCCTTCGCGCCCGCTCCTGTACGTGTTGCTCCGTCCCTGGCAACCGCTCCGTCCACTCTGCGCAACACTATACGTATGGAGCCCATTAGCGAGGAGGAAGTCGAGTCCCCAACCTCGCTACGCCTCGCCCTCGGCAGGGCAAAGGAGGTCGTCAACATCTCTGCCTGAGTATGCTTAGCTGCCGTGTATTGTACCGCTTTGTAAGATATGTACATAGGTTGTGAGAAGTAGCCTGTTTGCGCATCATGTAGGATCTAGAGAAGTGCACTAGCCTAAATAACATGTCAGGATTATGTACGCATACCCTGAGTGATGTATTATATAATTACCGCCCGTGTGTAAGATATGTGACGAGCAGTCCTTCTCCGTGCGCAAGTCGATTTGTTTTCTTAAGTAAGCTGAGTTATTTAATTCAATTTGCCAGCTTTATGCATTTATGGTTTTGTTTTGCGACTCTTTCCGCTTTTCTTATGAGTTTTACAAAAATATATCCCCAGAGTGAAAAATGTCTCGTCCTTGGACACGTTCCATGCCAACTCCACCAGAGGAAAATTATGATACACAACCCAACAACGAGTTCACTCAGGGACAGTCAAGCCAACAGGGCAGTGAATCGGCACTTTCACAAATGTGCCGCCTTTATGAGCAGAGTCAGCAACAACATCGTGAGATGATGAACCAAGTCATCAACATGGGGAATCATCATGGACAGTATCAGCAGCATTCCAAGTTATCTGAACTACAGAAGACACGTCCTCAAACATTTTCTCACACTGACAAGCCTCTTGAAGCCGAGGACTGGCTTCGAGATATGGAGAGGAAATTAATTATTGCAAAATGTTCAGATCTCGAGAAAGTACTATATGCTCCACACTATCTCACAGGAGCAGCCGCATCATGGTGGGAGAATTTTCTGCACATGCATCCCAACGAAAATGACATAACCTGGGATGATTTCAAGGAAGGTTTCCGTGGTGCACATATTCCTAAGAGTATTATGAAAATCAAGAAGAGAGAATTCAATGACCTCAAACAAAGGAACATGACAGTGTCAGATTACAACAGTCAATTTACCCTATTATCCCGCTACGCCAATGAGGTGCGTATGACTGAAATCAAGAAGATGGAGAAATTCCTTGACGGTCTGGCGCCCGCGCTTAAATGCCAACTGGTCGTGCACACTTTTCCTGATTTTAAAACACTGGTGGACAAAGCCATTACTCTGGAAAATGAGAGACGCAGTCTGGAAGATATCCGCAAGCGAAAAAGGGACCAGACTAATCACGCTCGCAATCACCGAAGCAAGACAGATTTTCAAAAGGGTGGGACACACAAATTCACATCCAATGTCTCACGCCCAATCAACAATTTTCATGCAAGGGACAAGGAATTCACCTATCGCCCCGGCGTTACTTGTTACGCTTGTGGAGAAGAAGGGCACTATGCCAAATAGTGCCCCAAGCCAAGGAGTTCAACCCCAAAGCCGAACAACGACGGCAATAATTCAGCGCCCAAGCGAAACAATTTCAATCCCAACAATAACCACAGGAAGGGTCATCTGAACCACATAACCAAAGAGGAGGCACAAAATGCTCCGGATATCGTACTCGGTACGTTTCCTGTCAACACAATACCTGCAATGGTTTTGTTTGATTCTGGAGCTTCTCACTCTTTCATTTCGAAAGGTTTTGCTTTGCAAAATAATTTTTCGATGCTTCCTTTGGAGAAATCCATAATCATCAAGTCCCCTGGGATTCAGCAAGTTTCTCAGAATTACTGTCAGAATGTGGTCATTGAGTTCGAAGGATTGGAGTTTCACGCAAATCTTATTGTATTGGAAAATAAAGGACTGGATGTCATCCTAGGGATGGATTGGCTAACCACCAATAAAGGTTTTATCGACTGTTTCAACAGGACCGTGATTCTCACACACCACCAAGGGAAGACAATAAGAGTATCAGCCAAGGAAGGAAAAAGACCCCGGCAACCGAGATTAAATAAGGTGGACGTTTCTAAGCTAAACAAGGTTCCAGTAGTGTGTGAATTTCCAGATGTATTCCCTGAAGAGCTGCCAGGCATGCCACCAGACCAAGAAATAGAATTCCGCATTGAGCTAGCACCAGGAACCGCCCCCATATACAAGAAACCATACAGAATGGCACCATCCGAGTTGGTCGAGTTGAAGAAGCAAATAAAGGAATTACTGGAAAAAGGATACATTCGAGCCAGCTCCTCACCTTGGGGATCACCAATTTTATTTGCCAAAAAGAAGGATGGAACGCTGAGATTGTGTATTGACTATCGAGCACTTAACCTGGTCACAGTCAAAAACAAATACCCGATGCCAAGGATAAACGATTTGTTTGATCAACTTGCGCAGGCCAAAGTATTCTCAAAAATTGACTTAAGGTCAGGACACCATCAATTGAAGGTACGAACGGAAGATATCCCCAAGACAGCCTTCACCTCCAGATATGGACTATACGAGTTCACAGTGATGCCTTTTGGATTAACTAACGCCCCAGCATATTTTGTTCACCTCATGAACAAAGTATTTATGAAGTTTATGGACAAATTCATTGTGGTATTCATCGACGATATTCTGGTATACTCCAAAACACCAGAAGAGCACGCAGAACATCTCAGGATTGTGCTAGGAGAGCTAAGAAAACACAAATTGTATGCCAAGATCAGCAAGTGCGAATTTTGGCTAAGACAAGTAGGTTTTCTAGGCCACGTGCTGACTCAAGACGGTATCGCAGTGGACCTAGAGAAAGTCAAGGCCGTACTTGGCTGGAAATCACCAGCCAGCGTAACGGACATATGGAGTTTCTTGGGAATGGCAGGATATTACCGCAGATTTATTGAAGGATTTTCCACCATAGCCAAGCCTATGACACAGTTGCTCAAGAAAGATAAGAAGTTTGAGTGGACAGAAGCCTGCGAGAAAAGTTTCCAAGAACTAAAGCGGAAGTTAACAACAGCACCGGTATTAATTGTACCCGACATACACAAGAATTTTGAAGTATATTGTGACGCGTCCAGAAAGGGTCTCGGATGCGTGTTGATGCAAGAAGGCAAGGTTGTCGCCTACGCTTCAAGGCAACTTCGCAAGCATGAGGAAAATTATCCCACTCATGACTTAGAAATGGCAGCAGTTATTCATGCACTCAAGGAATGGAGGCATTTCTTACTTGGGAATCGATGTGAAATATATACGGATCACAAAAGTCTCAAATATATTTTCACGCAGCCAGAACTAAATTTACGGCAACGACGCTGGTTGGAATTGGTAAAGGATTATGATGTTGGGATCCATTACCATCCAGGGAAAGCAAATGTAGTGGCTGATGCCCTGAGTCAGAACCCCAGCTCCGACGGAAACTATCTGCACAGCTTGAGGCCCGAATTCCATCAAGAATTTGCCAAGCTCAACTTGATTATGGTAGCAGAAGGCACCATATCAAACGTGGAAATACAACCCAACCTTGTGGAGAAAATTAAAGAAGCTCAGCCCGGTCACCCCAGCATTGAAGGAATTAAAAGGAAGTTGAATATGGGCAAGGCCTCGGAATTCGTCATAGATAATGAAGGAATATTATGGTACGGAGAAAGGCTATGCGTGCCAAACATAGAAGACCTTAAACAGCAAATTTTAGCTGAAGCACACACCACTCCATATTCGATCCACCCTGGAGGAACCAAAATGTATAAGGATATTCAGGAAAGATTTTGGTGGCACGGTATGAAGAGGGACATAGCCGCCTTCATTGCATGTTGCGACTCATGTCAACGCATAAAAGCTGAACATCAGAGACCAGCCGGACTACTGCAACCTAACAAAATACCTGAGTGGAAATGGGATGAAATAGGGATGGATTTTATTGTCGGACTACCTCGGTCACGATACGGGAATGATGCCATATGGGTCATCACTGATAGGTTGACCAAAGTGGCACACTTTATTCCAGTGAAGACAACCTACACCACTCAGAGGCTTGCCAGGATTTATCTTTCCCGCATAGTTTGTCTACACGGTGTCCCGAAGACTATAATATCCGACAGAGGCACTCAGTTCGTCTCAAGATTTTGGGAGCATTTACAACAGGCTCTGGGAACCCAACTAGCCTTCAGTACCGCATACCATCCACAGACTGATGGACAAACAGAACGCGTAAACCAGATTTTAGAAGACATGCTGAGAGCATGTGTCCTCACCTACAGAACCAGTTGGGAAGAAAGCCTGCCATACGCCGAGTTCGCATACAACAACAGCTACCAGGCCAGCCTACAAATGGCATCATTTGAGGCTTTATACGGGCGAAGATGTCGTACCCCGCTAAATTGGTCAGAGACCGGAGACAGCCGCATATTCGGGCCAGACATGCTCAGAGAAGCCGAGGAAAAGGTCAAGCTAATCAGAGACCGACTTAAAACTGCCCAAAGTCGACAGAAGAGTTATTATGATCAGAAACATCGTAGGGTCAGCTTCGAACCCGGTGAGTTCGTATACCTGAGAGTATCCCCTATGAGAGGATTGCAACGATTCAAGATAAAAGGGAAGTTAGCACCGAGATTCATTGGACCATTTTGCATAGTGGCACGAAGAGGCACTGTAGCCTACCAGCTAGACTTACCCGAGGAATTATCCGATGTCCATGACGTGTTCCATGTCTCGCAATTGAGGAAGTACGTATGCAACCTAGAGAAACAAGTATCCCATGAAAACATTGATGTGCAGCCAGACCTCACTTATCAAGAACGTCCCGTAAGAATATTAGAGGAATCTGAAAGGAGGACCCGATAGAAGACCATCAAGTTTTTCAAAGTCCAGTGGAGCAATCACACCAACAATGAAGCAACTTGGGAAAGCGAGGATTTTCTTCGGACAGAGCATCCACACTCATTAAAGGATCAGCTGAAATCTCGGGGACGAGATTTTTCCTAAGGGGGTAGGTGTTGTGACACTCCAAAATTTTTATTTGGTTTTTTCATCAAAAACTTTGTGGTTTTTGAGGAGAGGCCTTTTTAAATTTTTCTTTTTCAGAAAAGACTTCCACTTAAAAACTTTCTTTTGCTTTGGCAAGGATTTTATTTCTTTTCAAACTTTGGTGTTTGATCTTTTGGAAGTTCTTCTCTGTAGGTTCTCTCTCAAATTTATTTTGGGAGTTTTAATTTGTTTTATTTTAAAATGAAGCTCTATGAAAATTTGGGGATTTTCATATCTTGGAACCACCCTTGACTTTGCATTGTTCCCATGTGGTAAAACCCCTCCAAAACCTCCCCTACACCTTGTGATCAACCTAAGTTCACTGTCCCAACTAATCCAAACAAGTTTTGGATTTTATTCTAATTATTTTCCCTCTCAAATCAATTCTGAAAATTATTTTGAGCCTAAATGATTTTCAAAGCAAGTACCATATTGCATTTGAGTTTTGACCTCAAACCAACTCTCCTGGATAGTCCTTTGTACCCACAACCCAGAACCATCTTGATCCACTCCTCCTCTTTTCAAAATTTTCAAAATTCAGCCTCTGCAAGTTTGGACCAGATTTGCAAAATTTGAGGAAATTCATATCTACACTTCCCCAAAAATTCCACCAAAATTCAGGCAGCCTACTTGAGCACTGAGAAGCCACTCCACCAAGTTTCAGCTCAAGGAAAAATCCCTAGATGCCAATTTCATTCTGTCGAACACCTTGCATGCACTGCTGCTGTTCAAAATTCAGAGAAGTTCAGTTTCAGTGTCGTTTGCGTTCGTCAGTTCCTCTCACGCGTAGACAGTGCACTTGGCACGTTCCTCGCAGCCTCTCCCTCCTGTACGGAGCTTCACACGCGTGCGTGGAGCCTTCCTGACGTCGGTAGCAGCGAGCCTCGCCGGCGTTGGGAGCTTCTGCGGTGGCTGCACCTCCCGTGGCGGCCAGCAAGGGCCCGAGCCCTCTCGCCACGCCACCCGGCGCCGCCCAAAGCCCCGTGGCTCTCCGCGTGTCCCTGCCGTGCCAGCGCACGCCCGTGGCACCGTCGCCGTGGCCCGGCAAGCACGGAACATGCTCCCTGCCGCCGACGTGCCGCGCCACCTCCGTTCCGTCGAGCTCACCCTCAGCACCAAGTCCCAGCCCGTTTAGCGCCTAAATGGGACCGGTGGACCTCAACGACGAAGCCCTAGCCCCTATTCCCCCTGCACATCCCCGGCACCGCCGTAATCACTCGCCGGAGATCCCCGTTCACGGCAACCGCCTCGGGCTGCCTATAAAAAGGGCCGCCGAGCTCACCCTCGTGCACGCCTCATCCCCACTCCTCACCAACACCACGCCAGGCCACTTGGAGGACCTCGAGGAGGTCTCCTCCCCCAACTCCGGCCACCCCGATCCGCCTCGGCCGCCACCTCGATTCGCTCCGGTGAGGCCACCTCCGGCGCCCAAACCCCGTCCGTCACTCCCTCTAGCTAGCAGGAGCCTAACCCCCTCCTCAATTTGATCTCTGCAGCCCTCTCCGACGAGTCCCTGGACCACCCGAGCCGCCGTCCGCCGGAGCAAAGCTCGCCGTCGACGTGGTACTCGCCGGCGACCAACACCACCACCAATCGACGCGGAAGGATGCCCTGAGCACGGAGGTACCCTCCGATCCCCCTGCCTCGCCGTGGATCGCCGCCGGCGACCACCGCGGCTCTCGGGCACCGGCGAGATCTGCCGCCCCGTTCATATTTTCAAACCTAACAAGCGGGGCCCGCTGTCAGCCTCTCTGTCCTTCCTAAATGAAGCGTTTTCTGAAAACATCTTCTGCCAAATACGCTTCCCCTTTGGGATGGCGTAGTTTCTGCCGAAAGGTTTTCTGTTTTTATAAGCTAGCCCCTGGAAACTTTCTGTTTCATTACAGATGAGTCCCTGGGCTAAAACCTTTATAACTTTTAAGCAGAAAAGTATTTTTGATTGATTAATTTTCTGTTCTCTTTAAAATGTTGTCTAGTTTTTTATCATATTTATTTGAAAAATATTTGGTATACTCTCTGTGCACTCCTTGGTATTTACGATAGCGCGTATATTTTCTTTATACCGTAGATACCGAAGGAGGTGACGGAGCCGCGAACTTCACCGAGCTAGGCTCCGACTACTCTGAACCAGGCAAGCATGTTTGAACTTTTGATATGATGAGTGTCTTGGCATGTGTTGCATTTAGTTAGTTTCATGGCATGTTGATAAGCATATCGATGAACGTTATTTCATGCGATAATGAGGTAAGTGAGTTCGATGATCCATAAGTGGATGGATGTGAGTATGAATGTACATGTGTTGGCATGAGGATGAGTGAGATGGCAGTGTTGTAGCATGCCAGTCTCATGCCGGACTATGTGACTTCAGTGTCAAACCGTGTCGGTCCAGTTCCTCTCATATTTCTTCCCTGTACTACCACATGTTTTCCGCACGGAATATGGTTTAGTGAGTTGCAAACCGCTTTTCTGGTACACACCAAAAGGAGAGGCCGTGATGATGGTTCCATGGCCCTGGATTAAAGCCAGCCATCCGGTCAGGGGGCATGGGTGTTTCCGGTTGGGACCGAGAGGGGGGCACCCCTTAGAGCGCGCGTATATAAATTTGATCCCATGCAATTCGAGATTGTGATCTCCCCATCTCAAAAGTTTTTCTTGGACGATGTCTAGGGTGATTCCTGGCATCGAGAGGTAGGATGGGTGTGTACTGGTTAGCTGTGTTTTCTTCCGAAATACCGTAAACGGAACTAGTCCTTCGTGACTACGGAAATCCGTTGGCTGTGGGAATAATTTTGTACAAACTCTGCAGAGTCATATATCCCCTCCAAATCATCTATTCCATGTCCAAATTCGTGTTATCTTGTCCTAACAAATGACAGTTTTGATGACAGAGACTCCGGTGATTCGCATGAGTGCTAATTCCGGTTAAATGAATATTCCTGTGGATGGACTAACCCATTTATTCTCATGAATTAAATGTTTATTATGAGTATTATTTACTTATGAATCAAAGCCCTTTCTGTGATGTCGCCCCGACGTCCGACTGTGGCATTTCTTTTAAAGCCCTTTCTGTGATGTCGCCCCGACGTCCGACTGTGGCATTTCTTTTAAAGCCCTTTCTGTGATGTCGCCCCGACGTCCGACTGTGGCATTTCTTTTAAAGCCCTTTTCTGTGATGTCGCCCCGACGTCCGACTGTGGCATTCCTTTTAAAGCCCTTTATGTGGTGTCGCTACGACGCCCGACTGTTCCATCTTTTCCCTATATTTATTTGTTCACCTTTCGAGGCGTCGCTTCAGACACCCGATCGGTAATTATTCATGCTTTGTTGGGGTTTCAGGCGGACTACCGCCGTTTCCCTTTTACTTACCTTGTTATGCTAATTTTGAATGTACATTGGTGAATTTATTCATGACGCATCCATGCATGCATTTGTTATATCTTACGTCCGAACTGTCTTGCGAGTACTTTCAAAGTACTCACTGGCTTGTTGATTTGGCCAGATGCTGACGAAGGCGATCTCATGGATGAAGAGTTTGATAGCGAGTCCGACACTTAGGGGAGTCCCAGTCAGTCTCGTGCGACCCTGGATTTGGTCACTGTTTTATATCCGCTTCCGCTACCAAATAAATTCATCGAGCCTCACCTCGACGCTCGATGAGATGATAGACTTAGAGTCTTGTATTTCTCTCCCCGCTGTGTTTTTCCACCACCGCCCTATCCTCGAGTCAGTAGTATGTCTCCACACCACTGTGTCATGTCCGCCATTATGTATAATTATTGGCGTGCTTGTAATAATTTGGTTGAGCAACTGCAATTCGACCCTGTAATTTATTTTATGCTACTGGCTTATTGTATCAAGAAATTGTCTACCAGTGAGGAGAATTTCTCTCATACTGGACTCAAAGGACTGGTTTCTCAATAAATATTTTTATTGGAAAACCGGTCGTGACAGGGTGAGGGCTCGAGAGCCAGTAAGAGTTCCCGAGTCGCGATGCTCACGAGCCCCCCTTTTAACGCGCAAGCAAATTGCATGAGAGAGGGAGGGACCCGTGATAGGTGTCAATCGAGCAAGCGATAATCACAGGTAGATTAGGCATGAAAGGAAAATCAGCTTAGGTAAATGCAGAATGGATATGTGCCACTGGGTCAGACCCAAGCGGCTTGAGGATGATGCAGCTCGAGGGGCGCCTCGAGCAAGGTAAGCTAAAGAGATAAAAAGAGATACATGCCGTGGGGACGGACCCACGTTGCCTGGGAATGATGCAACCCTGAGGGCGCTCCCAGCTGAAATGAACTTGGGAGATGTCACCTGGTTCCGTTTTAGAGGGGGTGTTGGGGCAACTGAAGATGCGCGGTGAAGGGGCCGACCCTCACAAGCCACCGGGGCCCTGAGCCTCAGGAGGCTCTGGGGGTCCAGGTGGTTCCTTGAGGACCGTCTCCATCTCCGCTAGGACTGCGTGGTGCCTGGCCTCCTGAGCCGCCAGGATGCTCCATAGGTGACGCTGGTAGGTGGCAGCCGCGTTCGGCAGGCCAAATGGCATGTGAACGTAGCTGTGCGGCGGACCCTCGCAGCATCCCATGCGCAAAGGCCCGAAGTGATCCTGAGGTGTGGCTCGGTTGAGCCCTGGGACGTCGATGCAGATGCGTAGCCCACCATCTTCTCCTGGATGGGGGGCCGTGCCGGGCAAGTGGCGGTCGCCGTGCATGGCCCTTGCTTCCTGAAGCTTCTGAGTGCTCTTGGCAATGAACTCCTGAACGTTGGGCTTTCCACGCCCTGTGCCTTCCTGAGGGAAACGTGCTATGAAGCACGCCTCCAAGTGGTGCCCGAGTGCCTCCCTCGGGATGTCGGTGAGGTCTGAGGCCCTCCAAAAGAAAGCCTCCGAGCCCTGCCCGAGGAGGGCGCCGGGCGCGCCTTCCTATGCGGTGGAAGGAGGCGCCCCAAGCATGGGCGCTGATCCTGAGCGCCACCACCTGACGTGCCGAGCTCCTGAGGCCCTGTGTGGAGCGGTTGCTTCTTCTTCTTGGAGATGGCCTCAGGAGGGTTCTCGCCCCTGCTGTCCGGGTCCTCGATTGTTGCGGCTTGGAAGGCACGCTCAAGGGAGAACACCGCATCTCTCTCTTCGCAGGGGACCGTGATGATTCCGCCGCTTCCTGGCATCTTGAGGACGTTGTAGCCGTGGTGGGTCACTGCCATGAGCTTGGCTAGGATTGGATACCCGAGGATGGCATTATATGGCAGGTGGATGTGGGCGACGCCGAAGTCGATGAGCTCGGTGCGGTAGTTGTCACGCTTTCCGAAGGTGACAGGGAGGCGGACCTGCCCTATCGGGGTGGTGGAGCCGTCGGTAACTCTTGAGAAGGGCTTGGTAGGCTAAAGTTGAGCATATGGCACTTGAAGGTTGTCGAACATCTTGACAGACAGGACGTTAAGCCCTGCGCCGCCATCGATGAGGGTCCTGGTGACTTGCACGTTGCTGATGACTGGTGAGCAAAGCATCGGTAGAACGCCAATAGTAGCCATGCACTTGAGTTGATCTGCCGAGCTGAAGGTGATGGCGCACTTGGACCACCTGAGCGGGCGTGTGGCCTCGAGTCTGGGGAGGGCTGCATTCACCTCGCAAGCAAACTGCTTGAAGATACGCTGAGAGGCTGGGGCCTGAGCTCCGCCCAAGATGCAAGCGATAACACGCGGCTCCTGGAAGTCCCCAGCCCCCTCGTCCTAATGAGGGTCGTCATTCCTTCTTGGCAGTGGCGGCGGCAGTGGTGGAAGGTCTGCGTTATCCCGGGGGCGGTCCTCGCGAGGCTGATCCCTCGAGGCGCCCTCGCAAGGCTGGTCCCTCCAGGCGCCCTCGCGAGGCTGGTCTTGCCAGCGATCCTCACGAGGTCGGTCACGCCACTCCTGATGAGGGCCACGGTCGTCCCATCGTCCTCCGCCACGTCCTCCTGCTTGGCCGTAGCCCCGGTCGTTGCGCTCGGGGTGTCAACCAAAGCGTCCTTCTCAAACGGTCCTGAGCTCCTGGCAATCGTTGGTGTTGTGGGTGTGGAGGTTGTGGTAGGCGCAGAACGGTCGGCCACCCTTGGACGACTCCGGCTGGTCCCTGCTGTGCTTCGTGTCTGGTTCCGCCGCGAGCACGGCCACTCCCTTGCGCTTCATGTCCTTGGCCTTGGTCTTCTTTTCTTCTAGTTCGGCAGCTGGGAACTCGAGGAGGGAGAGGCGCCCTTCTTCAGCTCTTGCGCACTTGGTCGCCAGGTTGAATAGCTCCAGGGATGTGCACAACTCCTTGTGGATGGCGAGCTCCTCCTTTATCTTGACATCACGGACACCATCAAAGAACGTTGAGATGATGGCCTCGTCCGTCACCTTGGGGATCTTGAGGCGGATGCTGTTGAAGCGCTGGATGTATTTCTGCAGGGTCTCCCCAGGCTGTTGCTTGATGCGGTGCAGGTCACCCGCGGCCAGGGGGCGGTCGCGAGTGCCCTGGAAGTTGGCGATGAAGCGGCTGCGCACCTCGTCCGAGGAGGAGATCGAACCAGGTGGCAGGTTCAGGAGCCACGAGCGGGCACCGTCCTTGAGTGCCATGGGAAACCAATTCGCCATGACTTTCTCGTCGCCATTGGCCGCCTCGATGCTCAGCTCGTAGAGCTGCAAGAACTCCATGGGGTCGGGGGTGCCGTCATAGCAAGGAGGCAGGTCCGGCTTGAACTTGCCGGGCCAAGCGACGTTACGCAACTCGGGGGTGAAGGCACGACAACCTGCTGCGGTCATCGGGGCCCTTTGCTGACGTGGAGCTTGCTCTTGACGGTACCCGCGCACCGCCGGCACCGGCAGCACGTGGTCTTTTTGCGCCGATGCAGGGAGCACGGGGGCGCCTTCTTGAGGCCGAGGGATTTCTTGACAGCTTCCTTCTTGTCACGCGGGTACCAGACACGGTGGGTCATGCCCAGGGGCTGCACACCTTGGCGCCAAGGCGCCGTCTTGGGGCAGAGGTGGTGGAGGCGCTCCATGAGCCACATCACTCGTACCTGGCGGAGGGTGAGGCAACGAGAGGGACGGCGCCGGAGAGCCCCCTGCGGCACTGACGAGCTCGATGATGCGAGCGAGCCATTCTTAGTAGAGGTCGTCGACAGGGCGGTAATGCAGGAGCTCGCGTGCCATAAGCGGCGCGGCCTGCGTGTCCATGGGGGAGCAACGAGCATGGGACGACAAGCCGGCTGGGGTCAGCAACATAGTGGCGATGCGGCCATCCCGCCGCACCGAGGGGTGCAATGAGGATGCTTGCTGCTCGTTCCCCGCTGGGCCGGTGGCGGCGTTGGCGGCAGGCGACGGAGAACGACGGGGAGGTCCGCCGACAGGAGCCATCTGGGCGGTGCGTGCGGTGAGAGCGGCCCGGGGCTCAGCGCGGGCTCGGTGAGCGTCAGACATGGATGCGACTAAGCGATGAGACAGATCAGCGGAAGGAAGATTTCGGCGCACCCCTACCTAGCGCACCAAATGTCCGATTTAGGGTTCCGGCAAAACCCTTGAGGTTCGAACACTGGGGTGCGCACGAAGATTTCCCCCTACCAAATCATGCTCTCAGCCTCGCCGTGATCTCTAAGCTAGCTCGATGATCTCACAACACAAGAGACACAAGATTTATACAGGTTCGTCCCACCATTGTCTTGATCTCTCCGCGTTGGCGGTGGATTGCCTCTTGGGCCGATGATGAACAGTACAAGGGAAGAACAGCCTCCTGAGGAGAGGTGTTCTTGTGCTAGTGTGGTGTTCTACTTGTTCTGGTTTCGGTCCCTTTCTACTGTGGAGGCTAGCCCTATTTATAGAGGCCTTGGTCCTCTCCCCAAATATTGAGCGGGAAGGGATCCAACAACGGCCAATTTGAAAGGGGACATCTAGTACAAGCTATCCTGACTAAAGGTTGTCTTCGCCTGTCAAAGGCGCTGGTGGTGACGCCATCTTGGGCTCCATGATGACCTCCATCCTGCCATCCTGCTGGTCTTAGTCTTCTTGCGCCGATAAGGAAACCTTTTCTTGATGACTCGGTACTCCACGCCTGCGCTTGCCCCCTTAGCACCAAAGGGGAAACGAGGACACTGCACGCTGGCTCTTGCCTGGCCCTGGTCATTATGGCTTGCCTCACGGGAACCTTGCGAGGTACCCCTTGCCTTGATCTCTCCGCCTCCCTCGTGAGCCTACCTGGTGAGGCCGCTCCTAAGGAGGCCTTGTGTCGTCCGCCCCGCGAGGCTTGGCCCCTCGCGAGGGTCTTGAGTGTTGGTTGATGAAGATGGGCCGTGCTGGACCACTGGTGGAGCCACGCCATGGGTCGCAGGCATGCAAATCTAGGGACCCATGTTCCCAGAACACCAACAGTAGCCCCCGGGCCCAAGGTGCGCTTGGACATGGCTTAGCGGTGAAGCCAAAGGGCAAGTGCAGAGCACCGTGGGCCCCAACAGCCTGCGGCCTTGGTCGATGCATGGCGACTGATTGGATGTGGGCATCTCCGCTTCCCCATGCTGCCTTGGCAACTGCCCGTCTGACAAAAGGCTGGCGCGGGCAAGGCTTTGTCGGTGTTCTGGGAACGGGGGTCCGCAGACTTGCCTGTCTGCGGCCTGCAGCGTGGCTCAAGCAGTGGCCCAGTACGGCCAGTCTTCATCAACCCAAGTTCAAGACCCTCGCAAGGGGTCATGCCTCGCGGGGCAGATGACGCAAGGCTTCATCAGGGGCGGCCTCGCCAGGCAAGCTCGTGAGGAGGCGGACAGATCAATGCAAGGAGTACCTCGCGAGGTGCTCATGACGCAAGCCATGACGATCGAGACCAGGCGGGCGCCAGGTGGGCGCCTGCCAGCGCAGTGTCCTCGTTTCCTCTTTGGTGGAAAGGGGGCATGTGCAGGCGCGGAGTACCGAGGCATCAGGCAAAGGTTTCCATATTGGTGCAACAAGACCAATACCAGCAGGACGGCAGGACGGAGATCACCGTGGAGCCCAAGACGGCGTCATCACTAGTGCCTTTGGCAGTCGAAGACCACCTTTAGTCAGGATAGCTTGTACTAGTTGTCCCCTTTCGAAATGGCCGTTGTTGGCTCCCTTTCCACTCAATATTGGGGAAGAGGACCAGGGCCTCTATATATAGAGATAGCCACCACAGTAGAAGGCATCTGGATCTCACCTAGAGCCAGCAGAGCCGTAGCAATTCCTCTCCAAGCACACCACCACAAGAACACCCCTCGCAATGCTGTTCTCCCTCTGTACCGTTCATCATCAGCCCCAGAGGCAATCCACAACACCACACACTGGATTAGGGTATTACACCACAACGGTGGCCCGAATCAGTATAAACCTCGTGTCCCTTGTGTTGTTCATCGTGTATCTTAGAATCGCGCCGAGGTTTTGGGGCGTGGATCGGTAGGGTGTAGATCTTCGTGCGCACCCCAAAGTTCGAACCTTAAGGGTTTTGCCGGAACCCAATATCCGACATTTGGCGTGTCCCTTGTTTCGTCGCATCCATCGTTTTGTCGCATCCATGGTTTCGTCGCATCCACCGATATCCAATATTTTCTGCTGTTCTGCGTTCCATCGTTTCGTCGCATCCATGACAGACGCTCGCCGAGCTCACACCGAGCGTCGGGCTGCTCTCGCCGCCCGCGTCGCCCAAACGGCTCCCGTCGGTGGGCCTCCTCGTCATTCTCTGTCGCCTGCCACCAACTCCGCCACCGGCCCGGCGGGGAACGAGTAGCAAGCTTCGTTGCTGCATCCCTCGATGCGGCGGGAGGGCCGCACTGCCACTCCATTGCTAACTCCAGCCAGTTCGTCGTCTCACGCTCGTCGCGCTCCCACGGACGCGCAGGCCGCATTGCTCCTGGCACGCGAGCTCCTGCACTACCGCCCCATCGACGATCTCTACAAGGAGTGGCTCGCTTGCATCACCGAGCTCGTTAGCGCCGCAGGGGGCTCTCCTGTGTCGTCCCTCTCGCTGCCTCGCCCTCCGTCCTTCATGGGCGATGCAGCTCAGGAGGTGCCTCCGCCACCTCCTCCCCAACAAGGCACCGTGGCTCCAAGGCGCGCGACCCCTGGACGAGACCCACTGTGTCCAGCGCCCGCGCGACAAGAAAGGAGCTGCCAAGAAATCCCTCGACCTCAAGAAGGCGCTCGCGTGCTCCCTGCTCCCGCACGTCAAGACCGCATCCCTGCACCAGCATGCCAAGACCTCGTGCTGCCCCTGGCAGCGGTGCACGGGAACCATCAGGAGCAGGCCCCGCGTCTGCAAAAAGCTCCAATGGCAACACCAGGTTGCCGCGCCTTCACCACCGAGCTATGCAGCGTCGCCTGGCCAGGCAAGTTCAAGCCAGATCTGCCTCCTCGCTACAATGGCATGGCCGACCCCGTGGAGTTCTTGCAGCTCTACGAGCTGGGCATCAAGGCGGCCAACAGAGATGAAAAGGTCATGACGAACTGGTTTCCCATGGCGCTCAAGGATGGTGATTGCACCTGGCTCCTGAACCTGCCTCCCGACTCGATCTATTCTTGGAACGAGATGCGCCGCCGTTTCATCGCCAACTTGCAGGGCACTCACGACCGTCCTCCGGTCGTGGGTGACCTACGCCGCATCAAGCAGCAGCCTGGAGAGACCCTGCAGAAGTACTATCGGCGTTCTAGGAACGGGGGTCCCCAGACTTGCCTGCCTGCGGCCTGCAGCGTGGCTCAAGTAGGGGCCCAGTGCAACCTAGCTTCATCAGCTGCTCAAGACCCTCGCGAGGGGCCAAGCCTCGCGGGGCGGATGACAGGAAGCTTCCTCAGGAGCGGCCTCATCAGGAAGGCTCATGAGGAGGCGGAGAGATCAAGGTAGGGCACCTCGCGAGGAGCCTGTGACGCAAGCCATGACGATCGAGGCCAGGCGGGCGCCAGCCGGGCGCCGGCCTGCGCAGTGTCCTTGTTTCCCCTTCGATGCAAAGGGGGCAAGCATAGGCCAAGGGCTCAGGCAAAGGTCACCGTTTCAGTGCAACAAGACCAAGACCAGCAGAACAGCAGGATGGAGGTCATCATGGAGCCCATGACGGCGTCATCGTCAGAGCCTTTGGCAGCCGAAGACCAACTTTAGTCAGGATAAGTGTACTAGATGTTCCCCTTCAAAATGGCCAATTGTTGGCGCCCTTCCCGCTCATTATTTGGGAAGAGGCCCAGGGCCTCCCTCTATAAATAGGGCTAGCCACCACAGAGTAGAGGGAGGATCGATCCATCTCTGGGACGGATCAACCAGGGAGAGATCTAGAGAATCCAGATCACGCATAGACTAGAGAGAAGCGATTGAACTCACCCAAGCAGTTCATCACACCAGCTCATGAACAACCCTCGCGAGGCTGTTCTCCCTTTGTACTGTTCATCATCATCCCCTGAGGCAATCCACCACACCACACACTGGAGTAGGGTATTACACCACAATGGTGGCCTAATACAATATAAATCTCGTGTCCCTTGTGTGTTCTTCTTTCTAGCCTAGATCCTTTGCGAGACTTCGAGATGTGAGCTGGTAGGGGAAAGATCTTCGTGCGCACCCCAGAGTTCCAACCTCAAGGGCCTGCCGGAACACGAAATCCGACATTTGGTGCGCCAGGTAGGGGTGCGTCGGAATCCTTCTTCCGCCGCCTCGCGTTTCGTCGCCTCACTGTTCAGAAATCAAGCGACCCGACAGCCAACGCCGACCGCTGGGCGGCGTGGCCCACCCACGCCGTGCCGCCAGCCTAGGGCGACCTCAACCTTGTGCCTCAGGCAGCTCACGCTCTGCAGGGCGCTGTAGGGCGCGGGCGACGTGGCCAAACGCCGCCTGCCCTCACGCAGCGGCAGGTGCGGTCAGCACATAAGCTTCTGGGGCCACAGCGCCGCACACCCGACGGGAGCAGGCGAACTCCAGGGCCGCGCTCACAGTGGCCCGAGAGCTGCTACGGTGCCGGCTGCTGGAGGGCGGCCGCGACGTGTTGTTGGAGCGAGTGGCCGAGCTCCTGGACGCCGACGCCTTGGGAGCACCTCCTTTCTGCGTCCATTTGCCACCCCAGATCCAGGGCGGGCCGTATGGCGGCCCCATACGTGCCCACGCAACTCCAAGCAAACTCCAGGGCCTACTCAACGCCAACCCGGCTGTCAGCACTGGGCGACAAGTCGCACCGGCCCCATCTCCGGCCGGCGAAGGAGTGCACGCTGCGGCCTTCGGCCTCGGCGGACCACCACGCCACCACCCTCAAGACAACGCCCCAGGCCGGACTGCATGGCATGTGGGGCACTACGGCGAGACCCGCGGGGCGGTGGCCCCAGAAGCTTATGTGCCCCGCATGGTGGATCGAGAGAGCGCACTGGAAGAAGACCATGGCTCGTTCCTCGGGCCAGGCTGGGGCGAGAAGACACCAAAAGCTAAGCTCTTTCAGGAACCCCAAGAGGGCCTCAATGACCACGCCAGTTGCAGCAACTATCTGGTACCACTAATTCCTCAGGAGCAAGCTTATGCTAACCATGGGTCGCAGGAGGTACAGGTCGCCGCAGCAGATGGCTGCCCCAATGCTGCAGCCTCTTACCCCTCGGGAGGAGGGCACCTGGGGCTGCAGGAGAGGGGCCGAGATCCGGGTTCGTCCCTGCGGCACTCGGCGCAAGGCGTTCTCAGGAGGTAGGCCCTCTGCCGGGGAGGTGCCTCAGGGCCTGCCCCCGGCAGAGGAACTGTGGTCGTCGGGGGAACAACTGGCGACCGCTCTGCCCCATTTTCGTCGTCCTTGGTCTCCGGCCGCAGCCAATGGCGGTAGAGTGTGGCACAAGGCGGGGCCCTCGTTTGGCAATATGAAGCAAGGCCGATACCTGTGAAGAAGGCCCAGTGCCTGTGAAGCTCACCGCCCCGTGACACTCTCACGTAATAATGAGTGGTGTTGTACACGCCCCGGAGTCTCCGGAGAGCCGCCCTCAGGCCTCGGGGGCTCCTGCCCACACCCAGTGGCAGCACTTAGCTCCGCGCTGGTGAGAAGATGTCGAAGACTAGACTAGGTGCCGGACGCGGCTTTTTTCTTTTTGCCTTTTCCTCTGTTGACGAGTTTCTTCGATTTGAATTTAAGTTGGATTCGAGCTTGAGACTTGCATGTGTTTGGGGAAGGGGTGTTTAGTCTCATTCGAGCAATCTCTTGTGTTCTGGTTTCGGCTTTGCGCCAAAGTTAGCGTCAGCTTCCCCTCGTGAGCCCCTCGCGAGCCGAGCCAGGCCAAGCACGTCTACAATCCGGACCGCTATCGCCACACCCTCTCCGGAGGTTCTCATCACAGGATCAATGGGTTCACCGAGAAGAAACTCGAAGCGCTGCGGCCCCCGCAGGCCCGCTCGGGACTCATCGGAGTCAAAAGGTAAACAAGTCAGGTGACCCATCACCGGGCCAGTAGCTAAGCTCACACGCAGCATCATGCTTACCGGCGTACTAATCGCAAATCTTTACATGAGGGGCTTCCCCTCCCAAAATGCTCTTACAATCTTCAGGGCCGAGCCCGAGCCTTCTTCATGCAGGATAAACAGCGACGACATACGATCAGCCGGACATATCACTCACCGCGTCTTCTGGGGCGCCTCCAGAGGCATCGCTGACATCACCACCACCACCACCAGCATCTCTGTTAGCGCTAGGTCCGTCCACAATGCCGCCTTCATCGGCGGCCACGATCACGCTGTCATCATCAGACGCGAAGGCCCTGATGAGGGCATCCATGTTGTCCTCCACCCATTGCGTCAGGTCGCCCCGGATGGCTACGGGCATCGGTGCAATGGCGGCATCAAAGTCGAAGTGGGGGTCCCTGTCCTGCAGATTGCTGAAGACACGGGAGAAGGCACGCCCGAGCAAGGCTCGGCTCCTCTCCTCGACAAGCCAACGAGACCTCTCAGAGCGGTTCTCCAGAAGTGTCACCACGTCAGTGAAATACTGGAGGTTGCCGGTATAGTTGGTCTAATGCGGCTCCTTGGCGGCAGCCTCGCAAATGTTGCTCAAGGCAGTGTTAGCCCTTTCCCTGAGCGTTCGGAGCATGGGGGCATGCTCGTGCTCCAGAATCCGCCGCTGACAGATCTCGTCCTCATTTCGCCGAGCGGTGGCCTCGGCACCATCAACCCTCTGTTGGAGAAGAAGCAGCTCGACGCGGGAAGAGGCCAGCTCCGCTTGTGCTGCACCAAGAGCGGCTACGGTGGAGTCCGCACCCCGCGTCACTTCAGCCAGTTTGGCCCTAAGGGCCGCGGTCCTACCCTCAGCTTCAGCCCTGATCAACTCCAACCTTGCTTCGTATTCGCGCTCAAGGGCCGAGCGAGCTTCTGCCACGTGGCGATCGACCTCTTCCTGGACTTGGGTTTCACGCGCGGCAACATCATCCTCCGCCTGAGTCACCAGGCGCTCCCTCGTCTCCAACCGCCCAAGGTCAAGGTTGTGCTCGACGGCCTCCAGCGTCAGCGCCTCCTCGTGCTTAAGGAGCTCCGCCTGATCGACGGAAGCCTCCTTCAGCAACACAAGGGCCGCCTGGCGCAGTTCCACTTGCTGCTCGAGAGAGTTGCTTCAGGCTTGGAGCTCCCATGTGTGCTCCTCCGCATCTTTGCACCGTCGGTCTGCTTCCTGGGCCTCCTCGACGGCTTGGGAGCAGGCCTCCCACGAGGATGCCAGCGATGCTTCAACCTTCGCGTTGTTGAGGTCACGCTGGTGACGTGCAAGGGCGATGACTACCTTCAGTTTGCGCCTCTCCTCAGCGAGGCGCAAGCCTTCGGCCTCAAGGCACGCATCCGCGCCAGCAAGCTCCGCCCCGATCCGGCTCACCGCATCCGTCGCCCCCTGAAGGAACTCTTGACGAAGGGCGCGACGCTCCCGAGCGCGCCTGCGCACGTCTTCCGCGTCACCCTCTGCCACTGGCGTATGCAGAGGGCCCTGAAGCGGCATGGCCCCTCCCGGTGCGAGGCTGGGGGCTGGTGCCCCAGCAACCGCTGGATGGACCTCGCCAGGAGCCCGGCCTGGCACCGATCCGTCCCCAGAAGATGAGCTCAAGACTGACTTCAACCAGTCACCATCCACGATCAAGGAAGGAGTGCGGGGCAAGCTGGCTGTGCCCCAGGGGAACTCATGAAGGGAAGACAGCAGGCGCGCAGGCTCAAGGTGCCCAGCGGGACGGGCCACTTCTCCGACCAACCGAGTGGCAGGGGCGCTGCTTGAGCTCGGCGCGCCAAGGGTCAGCAGCGAGGACAAAGCTTGGGGGGATGGCTCCTTGGCCGCCTCCGCGAATTCGGCAGGAAGGGCCCTGAAAGGCCGTGGTCAGCTGCCACAACAGAGAAGTAAAGGAGCAAAGAAAGAAGAGGACTTACTCGTCCATGGCGAAGTACTTCCTGCGCTTCAACAGGCGGCAGGGGCGATCATCACCACCCAAGGCCTCCTTCATCTTGCGGAGGGCCTCGAAGTTTATGCGGAACCGGCCTAAGCACTCGGTGCAGGGGTCGGTCTGCGGCATGGAAGAGGCGTCAAGGTGATTAGCACCAAGGGGACGGGCCTGGGGGATGCCACCAGGCGCCGCCTCATGAGGAACGGCCGCGACCTCGGGAGCCGTAGGCCGCAACCCCTCGCCTGCCACTGCTCCAGGACGGGCTTCAGGAGATGCCACCTTTGGGGCTCCGCGTGGCGTCAGCATCTCAACATCATCCCCTTCAGCTCCCCGCAGTTCTTGTCTCCCTGCTCCATCACCTAAAACAGAGCCGTTTTGAGCGACCGGAAGAGCAACCACAACGAGTGGATTCTCGCAAGGCCTCGTGAGGCCAACCGGGCATAGCCCCCACTCGTCAAAGCTGGGCATCTGCCTCACGAAATCGGCCCTGCCTGAACAAAGATACAAGAGGGCACCATCATGTCGAAGGCTGCCTGGGGAAGGATCGCCAGTCAGGACCCTGAGCACCGTCCTCAGTGCTTCAGGCGCCAGGTCCTCCTCCTGAAGCCGCATGCGGTCTTTGTACCCCACAAAGTCCCACATCCAACGGGAGTGGTGCTGAAGAGGAGCAATGCGGCGCTGGAGGAACTCCTTCACCACCTTGGGCGCCGTCACATCGAGCACCCTCAAACTCTTGAAGCGGCGCCAGACGAAGGCGAGCCGGGGGCTCACGAGCGGCTCATGATCCCAGCCTAAGTTGGGAACAGCAGGCAAGGTTGGGTGCGAGAGCAGGGGGCTGGGCACTCTGACATCCACATACAGCCACCGCTCTCTGAACCTGGCCTCAGAAGGAGGAAGGCCGAAATCGATCCCTGAAGCAGACGTCTCTGGCACGGCGAGGAAGCTCACGCACCCCGAGCATTGAGTGGGGTCACTCAGGCGCAAAGATAAGAAATGGCGCAGCAGAGCAACAGAAGGAGGAATGCCCACCATTGCCTCGCAAATGAAAGCGAAGACAGCTAGGAGAGTAATGGACTCAGGCCCGAGGTGCATCATGTGGATCTGATAATGGGAGAGCACCGCATTGAAGAAAGCGGAAAAAGGGGGAACCAGACCCGCCCACAGGGCATCGGCGAAGAACCAGACCTCCGTTACGACCCTATCAAAAGAGGCATGGGACACAGGCCAGACCGTGGTCCTGCCGCACTCGTCGAAGATGGTGGCAAGGGCAGAGCGGACCTTGTTCAAGGCTTCGGGGTTGAGTATGATGGACCGGTCAATGGCAGGGGCCACCACTGGAGGCGAGCGGGATGACGACGCGGGCTTCTTCCCCTTTTACTTCTTCGTTGGCGCCATGGCAATGGGAAGGGGGGGAGAGTTTGAGTTGGATTGGAGGCGGAGGTTGGAGCCTGAGGAAGAAGGAAGGGCAGGAAACATGCGGGCGGCGAAAGGGGAATGGTTGTGTGCAACCACGGGTCTGCCTAGCCGGGCGTGTTATGAGGCATCATGGGGAAGCGGAGGCGCCCATGTCCAATCAACCGCCACGGGGCGCCCAAGGCCGCAGGCTATTGGGGCCCGTGGCGCTTCGCACTTGCCCCTTCGCTTCTCTGCTAAGCCAAGTCCGGGCGCGCCTTGAGCCCGGGGGCTACTGTCGGCATTTTGGGAACGGGGGTCCCCATACTTGCCTTCCTGCGGCCTGCGGCGTGGCTCAAGTAGGCGCCCAGTGCAGCGCAGCTTCATCAGCTCAAGCTCAAGACCCTCGCGAGGGGCCAAGCCTCACAGGGCGGACGACAGGAAGCATCCTCAGGAGCGTCCTCATACGGCAGGCTCGCGAGGAGGCGGAGAGATCAAGGCAGGGCACCTCGCGAGGAGCCCGTGACGCAAGCCATGACGATCGAGACCAGGCGGGCGCCAAGCGGGCGGCGGCCTGTGCAGTGTCCTTGTTTCCCCTTCAGTGCAAAGGGGGCAAGCACAGGCCAAGGCATCATGCAAAGGTTACCATTTCGGTGCAACAAGACCAAGACAAGCAGAACGGCAGGATGGAGGTCATCGTGGAGCCCAGGACGGCGTCATCGTCAGAGCTTTGGCAGTCGAAGACCAACTTTAGTCAGGATAAGTGTACTAGATGTTCCCCTTCAAAATGGCCAATTGTTGGCGCCCTTCCCGGTCATTATTTGGGAAGAGGCCCAGGGCCTCCCTTTCTAAATAGGGCTAGCCACCACAGAGTAGAGGGAGGATCGATCCATCTCTGGGATGGATCAACCAGGGAGAGATCTAGAGAATCCAGATCACACATACACTAGAGAGAAGCGATTGAATTCAGCCAAGCAGTTTATCGCACCAGCTCATGAACAGCCCTCGCGAGGCTATTCTCCCTTTGTACTGTTCATCATCAGCCCCTGAGGCAATCCACCACACCACACACTAGAGGACGGTATTACACCACAATGGTGGCCTGGACCAGTATAAATCTCGTGTCCCTTGTGTGTTCTTCTTTCTAGCCTAGATCCTTTGCGAGACTTCGAGACGTGAGCTGGTAGGGGAAAGATCTTCGTGCGCACCCCAGAGTTCGAACCTCAAGGGTCTGCCGGAACCCAAAATCTGACAAGTACATCCAGGGCTTCAACAACACTCGCCTTAAGATTCCCAAGGTGACTGAGGAGGCCATCATCTCAGCGTTCTTTAACGGTGTCCGTGACGTCAAGATGAAGGACGAGCTTGCCATCCACGAGGATCTGTGCACATCTCTGGAGCTGTTCAACCTGGCGACCAAGTGCGCAAGAGCTGAGGAGGGGCGCCTCTCCTTCCTCGAGCTCCCAGCTGCTGACTCAGAAGAGAAGAAAGCCAAGGCCAAGGATGTGAAGCGCAAAGGAGCAGCCGTGCTCGCAGCAGAACCAGACATGAAGCACGGCAGGGACCAACCAGAATCGTCCAAGGGTAGCCGATTCTGCGCCTACCACAACCTCTACACCCACAACACCAACGAATGCCAAGAGCTCAGAGCCGTTCAAGAAGGACGCAACGGTCGATGCTCCGATCGCAACGACTGGGGCTACGGCCGAGGAGGAGGAAGAGGTGGAGGACGATGGGATGACCGAGGCCCTTGTCAGGGGTGGCGTGACTACCCTCGCGAGGATCGCTGGCAAGACCAACCTCGCGAGGAGGCTTGGAGGGATCAGCCTCGCGAGGATCGCCGGCAGGGCAACATAGGCCTTCCTCCTCTGCCACCACCACCAAGAAGGAATGATAACCACCACCAGGACGAGGGGGTTGGGGGCTTCCAGGAGCCACGTGCTATCGCTTGCATCATGGGTGGAGCCCAGGCCCCAGCCTCTCGATGCATCTTCAAGAAGTTTGCTCGCGAGGTGAACGCAGTCCTCCCCAAGCTCAAGGCCACGCGCCCCCTCAGGTGGTCCATGAGCGCCATCACGTTCAGCTCAGCAGATCAGCTCAAGTGCGCGGCTATGGCTGGCATCCTTCTAATGCTCTGTTCCCCAGTCATCAGCAACATGTAAGTTACCAGGACTCTCATCAATGGCGGCACAAGACTCAACGTTCTATCCATCGAGACGTTCAACAACCTCCAAGTGCCTTATGACCAGCTTCAGCCAACCAAGCCCTTCTCAGGAGTCACTGATGGCTCCACCACTCTGATAGGGCAGGTTCGCCTCCCTGTCACCTTCGGACAGTTCAAGAACTACCGCACCAAGCTCATCAACTTCGACGTTGCCCACATTCGCCTGCCATACAATGCCATCCTCGGGTATCCAGCCCTGGCCAAGTTCATGGAGGTAACTCACCATGGTTATAATGTCCTCAAGATGCCAGGAAGCGGCGGAATCATCATAGTCCCCTGCAAAGAGAAGGATGTGGTGTGCTCCCTCGAGCGCACCTTCCAAGCTGCATCAATCAAGGACCCACACAGCAGGAGCGAGAACCTTCCCAAGGCAGTTCGCAAGAAGAAAAGACATCGCTCAGCTCAAGGCCTCAGGAGGTTGGCATCTCCGGAGTTGTTGCATCAGGATCCGCGCCCGTGCAAGGGGCGCCTCCGTCCATTGCATAGGAAGGCGCGCCCGGCGACCTCCTCGGGCAGGGCTCGGGGGCTCTCTTCTGGAGGGCCTCAGACTTTGCCAAGATCACGAGGGAGGCACTCGGGCAACACTTGGAGGCATGCTTCACAGCACGCTTCCCTCAGGAAGGCATGGGTCAAGGAAGGCCCAACCCTCAGGAGTTCATCACCAAGGCCACTCAGGAGCTTCAAGAATCAAGAGTCATACGTGGCGATCGCCGCCTACCTGGCATAGCTCCCCATCCACGCGAGGATGGCGGGCTGCATGTCTGCATCGACTACCCAGGGCTCAGCCGATTCGCGTATCAGGAGCGCCTCTGGCCTTCGCGTGTGGGACGCTGCGAGGGTCCGCCGCACAGCTACATTCGCATGCCTTTCGGTCTGCCAAACACGGCTTCCACCCACCAGTCATGTGCGGAGCATTCTGGCAGCTGAGGAGGCCATGCACCACGTGGTCCTGGCGGATATGGAGATGGTCCTTGAGGAACCTCCTGGACCCCCAGAGCCTCCCGAGGCTCAGGGCTCTGGTGGCTCGTGAGGATCGGCCTCTTCACTGCGCATCGTCAGCTACTCCAACACCCCTTCTCCAGCGGTACCAGGTGATATCTTTCGAGTTCATTTCAGCTGGGAGCGCCCTCAGGGCTGCATCATTCCCATGTCGCGTGGGTTTGTCTCTGCGGCATGTATCCCTTTTTCTTGTGTCTTTAGTTTACCTTGCTGGGGGCGCCCCTCGGGCTGCATCATCCCCAAGCCGCTCGGGCCTGACCCAGTGGCATGTATCCTTCCTGCATTTATCTGAGCCGATTTACATTTCATGCTTAACCTGCCTGTGATAATCGCCTGCTCGATTGACACCTACCTTTGGAGCCGCTCGTGCTGGCAGGGCGCTTGCGCACGGGTCCGTCCCTGCAATGTTGACAAATCTGAGTGGTCGAGCTCTGGCCCGCGGCAGCCCCGCAAGCGTCACCTCACCAGGCCCTCAGTGCCCTCACCACTCTCGGAGCAACCAATGGCCGGCCGGCAATCGTAATGGCAACCCGTGTTTTTCTCGTGATGGTTTACAGGGACTCCCTGAGGCCTAAAACGGGAGGCATCGTGAGCTCTCTTTCTCTCTTGCCGGTGCGATCCGCTTGCGCGTTAAAAGGGGAGCTCCTGAGAATCGCAACTCTGGAGCTCTTACTAGATCTCCAGCCCTCACCCCCTGGCCTTGTCCACGACATCGCGACCTGGCATACCAGCGACGGCTGAGCTCGCTCGAGGGCCGGGACCTTAGGACGTAGAGCGTGAAGGAGAGCGCGGGGAATAGAGGGGAAGTTCGCGAAGGCCTAACCCAGCTAGATCTTGGCTATGGACGCGCAAGTCCATCCCCTCGCGAATGAGCAACTCCATGCCCTCGAGATAAGTCTCCCCCCTGGAATAGCTAATTGATGCGACACAAAACCTCCACTTAATGCGGCTCTGTGGTGGCGACGTTGCCTTCCTTTCTCACCTTTCGGCGGCTGCTTGAGCGCTAAAGGGGACCTCCTGAGCATCGCGCCTCTAGGGCTCTTCCTGGACCTCGGGCCACTCACCTCCTGGCCTTGACCACGGCATTGCGACCTGGCATACCAGCGACGGCTGAAGCCTGCCTGGGGACCGAGGCCTGTCAGCATAGAGCACCAAGTCGTCGCAAGGTTAGAAAGGGGGAGCCAAGCCGGGACAAGACAAGCATTCACACCACTTCATAATAAGGATAATATCAACAAAATACATCGCGGACCCTTTTACATGCCCCCACGGGGTGTTTTCTCGACTCCTCGCAGGGAACAAAAGACGCGAATCCTAAGGAGCCCTAACTACACGCGCCTCCATGGCCGACGTCATCATCAACAATGGGGCACGGGAGGCCGGCACCAACCCCATCCAGATCAGCTGCGGCGACGGCCTAATGCAGCTGCCTTGCTCCGGGAACGTCGCGAGCTCGGGGGCACGTAGCAGTCGTCGCTCGTCTCCGGAGTCACGAAGAGCTTGGGAGAGTCGCTAGACTCCCAAGCATCACCACTGCTGCCAGAGCAGCCGTTGGGGAAGCGGGTGGCAGGCCTAGCCCTTGCCACGTCGATGTCCTGGCTGCCTCCTTTGGGACAGCACTCCAGCCGGCGGCCTTCTACATCAATGACCTTGAAGAGCATCAAGGAGGCGCCGTCGTATTCGAAACGAATCACAAGGGAACCCCCTGTTCGGCATACTCGCGCGATCTCGCCCTAGCCTCGGGTCATGTAGACCTTGCCCGGAGCGACGACTTCAACCTCCGCTCCGGTCGCCGGGGTGCCGCAGTCGGCGTGCTGCAACCAAAGCTCGAGAGGCCCCCTCGGCGGCATCTCGAAGGCAAAGAAGGTAGGAAAGCGGATCCAGGTGCTCGGAGGCATCACAACATGGAGCAGGAGCTCGCGAGAGGAGTCCGCGGCGTGAACTCTAGGAGCAATGGCACGCACCGCCATGGCTCGCCGGCCTCGCCGGTGGTGCGGGCGGCGTCGCTCGGCGTCTCCTTCTCCAGGGCCCTCAGCCCGGGCATACGGAGGAAGTAGGAACCCAGGAGGCGGCCGCTCGTACCAAGGGCTCGAGGTCTCCGGCCTCGCAACTTTGACGCGGCGGCCAGGGACCGGCCAATTCTTCGGTGGGAGCGGGTAAGGCCCCTTCCGGGGGGCCTTTCCTTTCTCCTCGGCTGAGAATCGGCAGATCGGTGCCATTGGCAGCAAGATGGAGGAGGAGCAAGGAAGAAGTAGCGAGCGGAGCAAGAAGAGATGGACAACGGGGGCTCACGCCTCTCCGTACTTATAGTCTAGAGGAGGCCAACCGTCGGCCTCCACGATCACAGGTAATGATGACTCTTTTTGCATGCAACAGGGACTCGTCAAATCGGGCAGTTGCCGAGGCGGTGTGGGGAAGCGGAGACGCCCATGTCCAATCAACCGCCACGCGGCGACCAAGGCCATAGGCTGTTGGGGCCCGCGGTGCTCCGCACTTTCCCTTTGGCTTCGCTGCTAAGCCAAGTCCGAGCACGCCTTGGCCTGGGGGCTACTGTCGGTGTTCTGGGAACGGGGGTCCCCAGACTTGCCTGCCTGCGGCCTACAGCGTGGCTCAAGTAGTGGCCCAGTACGGCCCGTCTTCATCAACCCAAGTTCAAGACCCTCGCGAGGGGCCATGCCTCGCCGGGCGGATGATGCAAGGCTTCCTCAGGGGCGGCCTCACCAGGCAGGCTCGCGAGGAGGCGGAGAGATCAATGCAAGGAGTACCTCGCGAGGTGCTCGTGAAAAAAGCCGTGACGATCGAGACCAGGCGGGTGCCAGCCAGCGCAGTGTCCTCGTTTACTCTTTGGTGCAAAGAGGGCAAGCGCAGGCGCGGAGTAACGAGGCATCATGCAAAGTTTCCATATTGGTGCAACGAGACCAAGACCAGCAGGACGGCAGGACAAAGATCACCGTGGAGCCCAAGACGGCGTCATCACCAGTGCCTTTGGCAGTCGAAGACCACATTTAGTCAGGATAGCTTGTACTAGTTGTCCCCTTTCGAAATGGCCGTTGTTTGCTCCCTTCCTGCTCAATATTTGGGAAGAGGACCAGGGCCTCTATATATAGAGATAGCCACCATAGTAGAAGGCATCTGGATCACACCTAGAGCCAGCAGAGACGGAGCAATTCCTCTCCAAGCATAACACCACAAGAACACCCCTCGCGAGGCTGTTCTCCCTCTGTACTGTTCATCATCAGCCCCAGAGGCAATCCACCACACCACACACTGGATTAGGGTATTACACCACAACGGTGGCCCGAACCAGTATAAACCTCATGTCCCTTGTGTTGTTCATCGTGTAGCTTAGAATCGCAGCGAGGTTTTGGGGCGTGTATCGGTAGGGAGTAGATCTTCGTGCGCACCCTAGAGTTCGAACCTTAAGGGTTTTTCCGATATCCGACAGGCTTGCCTTCATTACTTTCCTTCGTCTTGCTCCAGATCCCCTTCCTCGCTCCTGGCTTCTGAAATCTCCAGATCCGCTCCACTCCTTCCCCTTGAGAAACCGATGGCGCCCCGGAAGGCCAAGGTTGACGCGCTGCCAGCCTGGTATGAGCCGGCCCTAGACGCGTCCACTGTCCGGAGAAGAATTTCGCCGCCACGCGCCTGCTGACGGCGGGGGAGAGCAATGAGAAGGGGAAGACCAAACTCCGGGCTAGCTCCGCCATGCCGGAGGCTCAGGGGAGCACTTTCTATCCCTTCTTCACGAACATCATCGTCGCAGGCTTAGTTCCCCCCTTCTCTGACCTCTTCTATGCCTTCCTCCACCATTACAAGTTGCAGGCCCTTCATCTCCATCCCAACTCCATTCCCCTCTTGTCAATTTTCGCCTACTACTGCGCGGCGCAAGTTGTGGTGATGCCGTCCGTGGCTCTACTGCGCCACTTCTTCCTTCTACGGAACAACGGCAACCACACCTTGGCGTGCGCCAATTTCGTCGCGTACGGCAAGGCCAACACAATTTCGAAGGCCGGGAAGAGGGTCGACGGCTTCCGGAGCAAGTGGGTCATGATGGATGCCAAGTGTGTCCACCCCCGGTTGGCGCTGCCAACGGAGATGTCCCAGTCTAACGAAGGGTGGTCTCGCATGAAGCTCACTGACGATCGGGCGACGCTAGTGCTGGAGAGGATGAATGCCGACCTGAAGCCGGGCAACGCGAAGGCGGTGAAGCTGACGGGGTCCACGCTCCTGAGGGAGTTCTTGATGTAGCGGGTGGCTCCGCTTTAAGCGCGCTCGTGCCCCTTATGGATGCTTGGGGGTGCAGACGACAAGCTTCGCCTGAATCTACTGGCTTTGACTGATGAGGAGCTGGCTGCAGCTCTCCGCCTCTTGGTTGGGGACGACCAGGAGACTGTTGGGAACTCAGGTCCACCTCTACCGGGGTAGTACCGCCTGTCCCTCCAGTCCCGCAGAAACAGTAACTCTCGCGGGTACCCCTTGGGGCCGACCCGTCTTTAACATGGTTCTGGGTAAGGTCAAGGCAACTGTGTGTGTCCATAACATCAAGGGGGAATTCGAGGAATCACCCTCGAGGGATCCCACTGGACGTAACCGTCAAGGTGAACTTAGAGGAATCACCCTCGAAGGTTCACGCTTGAGGTGTTGCATGACAGAGTCGCTATTGGAGGTGGTGAAGGAGGAATCACCCTCCGTAGGCCACGTCCGATAAGCTACACTATAGAGCTGTCATCAGGAGTGCATTACAAAGTATCACCCTTGGCACTCGGTAGTAGTTCTGCAGAGTCGTACAGCTAAAGGGGGTAAGGTGAAGTGTCGGGCCCTGGACGTTGATCACGTCAACTGTGACATATGGTAATCCAGCGGGAGCAACAGGGACAAGATGAGGAGTCATTGATGGATCACTAACCAACCTATACTAAGCATATAGGATAAGCAGGTAAGGTACATATCAGGTTACAAAAGAAGGCTATGCATAAGAATAGGAGCAATCAAATACGGTAGCAAAATCTAATGCAAGCATGAGAAAGAATGGAATGGTAAATATTGGAATGATCAAGTGGGGTTTGCTTGCCTGGTTGCTCTGCAGATGAAAGGAATCTTCAGAAGTGTAGCCATAGTCGATCATTGATGCATCAACGGTCTCGGGGTCTACTAAGGAGAAGAGGGGGAAGAAACAATAAATATAAATCAAACAAAGCATCAAAAAGCATAACATGGCAATATGTTGTGCTAGGGGTGACCTAATGCAGTGCTAGATGATACAGGTGAAGGGGGAAACATCGGGGAATGTTTTCCCGGCGTTTAGTATTTTTTGGACAGATGAAAGAGGGGCGGATCCATTTTTGCTTTGCTAGAGGCACATGACAGACGATCGGATGACATATTCTGAATCGTCATATTTTTTGAGCAACTTTCATATATAAATTATTTTCATCTGACTTACAAATTATTTTCTATGAATTTTCAAAGTTTTTTAAACATTTCTGAATTTGTTTTAACAACTTAATTCGACAGAAAAAGAATATGATGTCATCATGATGTTATCAATACATTAGTGGTCAACTGACTTGTTGACTAGTCAATGGGGCCCATGTGGGACCCACTGGCAGTGACTGGGCGTTGCCCAGTCAGCTGTTAACTCGGCAAACTGGTCCAACCTGGCCCGCAGGATCCAGCGACCAGTGTCTCAAGGGCCAAGCCTCGCAAAGCCCTCACGGCGTGCATGGGCGCGAAAGCTAGCGGCCAGAGGCCGTGCGAGTGCGGCCGGAAGCAGGGCGCGAGCGTGGCCGGGCGGCGGGCGTCGACTGTGGCCAAAGGCGGGCCAGTCGGCGGTGGAGCAGCAGAGTAGCAGGGAGCAGTAGCAACCGTGGCATGGAAGGAGGCACGCACATGCGGCCATGGGCGAGCGTGGGGGAGTGATGCAGCGGCGGGCATGGTGGCTCGCGCGCGTTGATGGGCACGACAAGGCGCATCAAAGGCGCGGCCAAGGCAAGTTAGGGTGAGGCCCGGGGCGACGAGAGCGCAGGCTGGACGAGGCCAGCGGCACGCCGGTGACCAACAGAGTGGCAACAACACATCAGAACAGCGCTCCCGGCGACCAATTGGCCCGAGAGGGAGTGCTGCGCGACACAGGCGATGCGACACATCCATCAACGGTGGCGACAAGCTTAGGGGTGGACGGTTCCGTCGGCCTGGATGAGGTCCAGCGGCGGTGACGGGCGGTGCTACATGAACCCGTGACTATAGTACACACGTGAGCAGATGAAGACGGAGAGGAGGTGCACAAGCTCACAGTGAACGCACGGACGAGCTCAGGGTAGCACGAGGTGGTCGAATGCGAACGGATCAACGACGGAAGGCATGTGGTGGCCGGCAGGGAAGAAGGGCGTGATCCAGCGGTGCGGTGCTCCCCGGCTTGACTTGATCCTTGCAGGAGATGTACAAGATGCAGGCGAAGCTCATGGACAACTTGGCATGGCAAGGGGAGGCCGATGGCCAGGGCTACTGAAAGTGCTAGTTATCGACTAGAGGGGGGGTGAATAGGCGATATTTATGGAAGTCTTCAAAACATGAGGGCTTTGAAGATAAATATGTAATCTAAACCTATATGATATGCAGCAGAATGTAAACTACACTAGGCAAGAAATAGTCAAGCAAGAAGTTCAATGAAAGCACGAAGACTAGCAGCAGCTAGGTAGACAAGATCAGAATGGAAGATAGTACGAAGCCAAATAGTTATATGTCTTCACACAGTGAAGTCAAATGGATCAGGCAGGCAAGCAATGACTTCATGAAGACAAAAAAAGTAAGGAGTGTAGGGGATAGAACCAGTCGCTTGGTGAAGACAAGGATTTGGTAGACCAGTTCCAGTTGTTGTGACAACTGTACGTTTCATTAGGGAGGCTGAGATTGAACTCAGAAGACTGTGTCTTCACCTTATTCCCCTAGAGCTAAGAACACTTAGTCCTCGCCCTATCACTCAGGTAAGTCTTCAAGGTAGACTTCCAAACCTGCACAGACCTTGTTCACGGGCAATCCACAATGACTCTTGGATCCTTAGAACATGATGGCTAACCGGCTGGAGGATGCACAGTCCTCAAGTCTAACAAGTCTTCATATCACACGGATAGAAAGACTTCAGTGATGCCTAACACTCTTTGGCTCTAGGTGTTTTGGGATTTTTCATCGCAAGGATCTCTCTCTCAAAGGCTTCGGAGGTGGGTTGCTCTCAAACGACAAAAGCCGTGCACTAACTCTGAGCAGCCACCAATTTATGGTGTAGGGGGTGGGCTATTTATAGCCAAGTGGGAACCCGACCTGATATGTCCGAAATGACCCCCGGGTCACTAAGGAACCGACACGTGTCCAACGGTCAGATTTCAAACACATGCGGCAGCTTGGCTTGGGCTACAAGCAAAGCTGACTCATCTAGCTCTGGATAAGATTTGCTCTCATTGTCTTCGCACGGAGACATAGGATTTGGTTTAGTGTCACTTCAGTCAACTGACTTTGTTAACTTGGACCCCACTTAACATGTAACACCCCGGATGTAACTTTCCATATTTGTAACTCCAACTGTTTCCATTTCCGGCTATGAGTTGTGATATTTCTTTCGTGGTTGGGTTTTTGTCTTTTGTTTTGCATTTTGTTCTTGTCATGCATCTCATCTCATAGCATCATGCGCATTGCATCTGCATGTTTTCATAAAGCTTGCATCTGCTCGTAGTTGTCACATCACCCCTTGCTTTTGTTAACCGTTTCGAGACCAACCGTGTTTGTGTTTCCCTCTTGTCAAACCAGCTAACCTCTCTGCACAACCACCACCCCTTCTTGGGTGCGTCCGAAAACTTGCCCTAACCCGACCCGCTAAGTCATCACCATTGGGTTCGGATCATCCCCAAATATCTACAAAACATCTCGGTTTTCTTAATTGGACGTCCTAACCTATTTTTCCTCAGCCGTCCGATTACGATCGGAGGGACCCAAACGACCCCTATCCAAATCCACTCGGTATATATACCAGACAAACCCTAGACTAGCCGTCCCATCAATCATTTCCTCCCCGTCGCCGCAAAACCCCCACCTTGTCTCCTCTTCGGTTTCCCCTCGGGATCGCCAGTGAGCCAATCACCAGCCTCATCCTCCCCGGTCCAAATCCTCCAGCCACCCACTCCCTCCATTGATCCACCACATGAGAGCCAGTGCTCCCCTACCTCCCTTGATCCTGCCGCGCCCGTCTCCGCTCAGCCCTGCCGACCACCTCGCCGGAGCACAACACCCTCAGAGCCTCGAGTCTCGTGCCCTTCATCACCTCCCGAGCTTGTCCTCCTGTGGATCCCCTCGATCCCCTGCCTTGCCGCGTCTACCTCCCGCTCCAACCTCGTCCTCCAGCAGCTCCGAACGCCATAGATGAGCCCCGTGCCTTCCCTTTCTTCCTCTCCCGTTTCTCTCTTCTCTCTTTCTCAATGCTCTCTTTCTCTGTTGCAACAGGGAACCGAGCCGCCATGTTCGTTGCCTTTGTTTCCCCCCCAGGAGACCGACTACAGCCTCCTCGACCTGGATCCACGCCGTCGTGTTGCTCCGCCCTCACCGTCATCCTGCTGCACTCGGATCCGCACCTCCCTTCGTTCTCTGCACCGCCGCGTCACCAGAGCAGGAGCTCCATCCGCCGCCGTGCCCTGCATCGCCTGAAGCCTCCCCTGCTGTCGGCCTTCGCGTCTGCTTCCTCTGCATCAGGTCTGCGCCGCCCTCGTCATCGCATCGTTCCTCTTCTTCCAGCATGGACCGTAGTGCCAAGTCCCGCTCGCCCCACCTGCGCCCATTGACCGCTTCGTTCCCTCCAGATTCGGCCGAGCCAGCGCCTCCTCAGCCGGCCTGCCTCCTCCATAGAACCGGGCCAAGCCCATGGGTGAGCAGCCCCATCTAGGCCCCCTCCTGTACCCTGTTGAGCCAGCAAGTTTCGGCCCTTATAGTGTTTTTTTTCTTGCCTGCGAGTTTAGCTATTATCCAGAGTTTACATATTTACAGAAAAACCCTCGACATCATGCATATAATAACTCCACAACCGTGCATCGGATTAAAATAATTTAAATATGTAAAATGCTTAGTTTTTCATATAGTTTCATAATCTGCCATTTTAATCCATGTTTGAAATGTTTAAAATGTTGTTTGTTTAAATTTGCTTAAATGCCATGCTAAAATGATTTATTTCATAACTAAATAACCGTATCTCCAATTTTAATAAACTTTATATGTAAATGGGGTGGAAAAATGCATAGATTAACTTGGTGCACTTTGTTTTATTGTTTAATAACATTAAAATATGTTTTAGGGCAGAACAGTACCAATTCCAAAATATGCATGTGCGGATTTTCCAGAATTGTTGTTTATTGTTTCCGGCCTCATTTAAATTGCCTAGATAGATTGTTTTATTATGCTTCACCCCTTGCGATGTTGAATAAAATTTAATATTGTTGAGTAACCTAAACGAGAGCGAACTAAATAACTCGAATGTGGTGCCTCGTCAATATGCAACTCGTTGCATATTGAGCTCCACTTAATTTGTAGTATTGTTTGTGCACTTTGCCATGCCATGCCTCATTAAAGTGGACATGCATCATACTAGTTTGTGCATCATGCCATGTTTATGTGATGGTTGTTTACCATGTTGTTTGCTTCTTTCCTGTTTGCTTCTCTTATTAGCTTCGGTTTCGTTCCGGAGTTGTGAGGATTCGTTCGACTACGTTCGTGTGTCTTCTTCATGGACTCGTTCTTCTTCCTAGCGGGATTTCAGGCAAGATGACCGTTACTCTGGATCTCATTACTATTATTGCTATACTAGTTGCTTTGTTCTATCGCTATGCTGTGCTACCTATCGCTTGCTCTTCAAGCCTCCCAAATTGCCATGTCAGCCTCTAACCTTTTCACCCTTCCTAGCAAACCGTTGCTTGGCTATGTTACCGCTTTTGCTCAACCCCTCTTATAGCATTGTTAGTTGCAGGTGAAGTTGAAGATTGCTCCATGATGGACAGGATTATGTTGTGATATCACAATATCTCTTATTTAATTAACGCATCTATATACTTGGTAAAGGGTGGAAGGCTCGGCCTTATGCCTGGTGTTTTGTTCCACTCTTGCCACCCTAGTTTCCGTCATACCGGTGTTATGTTCCTTCATTTTGCATTCTTTACGTGGTTGTGTGATTTATGGGACCCCCTTGGCAGTTCGCTTTGAATAAAACTCCTCCAGCAAGGCCCAACCTTGGTTTTACCATTTGCCTCACCTAAGCCTTTTTCCCTTGGGTTTCCGGAGCCCGAGGGTCATCTTTATTTACCCCCCCCCCCAGGTGCTGGCCTAACCTGGGCGATGTCCGGCGCCCCCTGGGCAACCAGTGTCTATGCCAACCCGACATCTTGCCCATCTGGTGTGCCCTAAGAATGAGATATGTGTAGCTCGTATCGGGATTTGTTGGCACATCGGGCGGCTTTGCTGGTCTTGTTTTACCATTGTTGAAATGTCTTGTAAAACGGGATTTCGAGACTGGTCGGGTCTTCCTAGGAGAAGGAATATCCTTCGTTGCCCGTGAGAGCTTGTTATGGGCTATGTTGGGACACCCCTGCAGGGTATAAACTTTTGAGAGTTGTGCGTGCTGTTATGTGGCAGATGGGAATTTGTTAATGTCCGGTTGTAGAGAACTTGACACCAGATTCAAATTAAAAAGCATCAACCGCGTGTGTAGCCATGATGGTCTCTTTTCGGCGGAGTCCGGGAAGTGAACACAGTCTTTGTGTTATGATTGTGCGTAAGTAGTTTCAGGATCACTACTTGATCACTTCTAACTTCTCGACCGTTCCGTTGCTTCTCTTCTTACTCTTATTTGCGTATGTTAGCCACCATATTTGCTTAGTGCTTTCTGCAACTCCACCTCATTACCACTTCCTACCCATAAGCTTAAATAGTGTTGATCTCGCGGGTTTTGAGATTGCTGAGTCCTCGTGACTCACCAGATACTATCACAACAGTTGCAGGTCCTGATGATACTAGTGCAGGTGATGAAACCGAGCTCAGATGGGAGCTCAACGAAGGCCTTGGTCGTTACTATGTTTCGTTTCTTGATGATCAGTAGTGGAGCCCAGTTGGGACGATCGGGGATCTAGCAGTTGGGTTATCTTCTTTTCTTTTGGCTTCATCCGTAGTCGGACTATGTATGTACTTTGAATGATGTATGAATCATATGTTCATTCTGCGAAGTGGCGATTATAAGCCAAGTCTTTATCCCATTCTTGTTCATTACATGGGATTGTGTGAAGATGACCCTTCTTGCGACAAAACCACCATGCGGTTATGCCTCTAAGTCGTGCTTCGACACGTGGGAGACATAGCCGCATCATGGGTGTTACATAACAGTACGGTGGTTCCTATGACTCAAGAAAGAAGGAAAGGAAACTACGAAAGAAACTATGTCTTCGCACTCCATAGTCTTCAAGTGAATGTCTTCATCGTCATTATCTTCAACGTGAATGTCTTCACGAACCACCATTGTCATCAATGTCTTCATACATTTTTAGGGGTCATCTTTGGTAGGTAAATCAAATCAATGAGGGACTACTACCTATGTTATCCTGCAATTCTCACAAACACATTAGTCCCTCAACCACGTTTGTCCTCAATACTCCAAAACCAAATAGGGGTGGCACTAGATGCACTTACAATCTCCCCCTTTTTGGTGATTGATGACAAACTGGTTGATGTTTTCAACGGGATAAAAGTATGTGAAAGTTCAGGTACATAGGCATTATCCTCATAGGTTAAAAGAGGCTCCCCCTGAAGATGTGCATATAAGTAGTTTGCTTTTGAATGCAAATGCACATGGAAGGTTTTGCTTTGTGGAGATGTTCTTCAACCGTGACGAAAAGTCATCATGCATATATGAAAGTAATGAAGATAATGATATGCATAATGAGAAATGGACGTTTGCAGAATGACTTCGTGCGCAATTTATCATCACATCACAAGGTAGCAGCAGAAAGTAACAGACAACCATCATGTTTTAAGCGTTACAACTCAAAAGCCAAATGTTTCAAGAACGAGAGTTGTAAAACTTAGCAAAAATAAGCAACCAACCCATATAGACCCGCTTAAAGACTATCAACCATATACTTCTCCCCCTTTTGTCAGTAAGGACCAAAAAGATTTGAACACATAGAGCATCTACTCGTTCCCATGCGGAGAAGATGTTGGTGCAGGGTCGACGCCGGAGTTGGGCGGTGCAGAAGGGCCTGGTGCAAAATCCTGACGCAGTGAAGCCAATGCTGGTGAAGCGGCATCGTCCTCTTCATCTATGACTCTAGCAACAAGAGTTGCAGCCAAAGATGAATACTCTGAATCCTCAATGGAAGGAGTTGGACACCAACTTGTTGATTATGGTGGCCTAGAATCAAACTTGAAGTGCTCTATGAAGCCATGTTCGTGAAGATCATCTTCAGAGTAGAGCAGCGTGAGGCTCTTCCAGGACCGCCGACAGGCTTCATGAGCAACGAAGGAATTCTTGGTAGCCAAGTTGCGGATGCGATTGATGTCAACAATGAGACTCTGCATTTGTCGCTTCAGCCAATCGTGATGCCTATCTTGTTTCTGATGGAGTGATACAAGAAGCTCTCGGTCATCGAGAACACGAGATCGCTTCTTAGGCCTTTGAGCAATGGTGCTGGCACTTGCATCTGTATCTGCACGGTGTGGTAGGCGAAGCTGACCAGCAAGTTGGAGTCATACAAGAAGCTCCTCGGCAGGGAACCTACCTCCAGGCAGGACCCTGCTCCATGCAGCGCGAGGAAGGACATACCGCTGGGCTTCCCCCGCACTGCTACCAACGTCCTTCACACTCCTGAGGGGGGTTCGATGTCCTGAGGGTCCTAGCAGCGTCCTGGTTCACCTGCGATCCATGGTCAGCGTAAGTGTGCCCCTGCGGCGTTAGCTGTACCCATAGGTTGCCGCCGTTGGAGACGTCGATAGGGCTTGTTGGTGGTTCGAAGGAGAGCTCGGCCTCGTGTATGTCCAGCACCCAGCCTCGCATGGGAGATCGGCTAGGGCCCTCTCCCAGCGCGTGCCTTGGATCCATCGCGACGGGGAGGTAGGCTTCTGGGCTATTCGCACCAGAGGCGCCGCCTGGCCGCCTAATGTTCCCACTTTCTTTTGCCGTCCTCTGGTCCTATTGGCCAGGGGCCGTCACTCCAGCGCGGCCCCTGGTGGAGTCGCCTGAAGTAGCCCCGTGCCAAGGGGCACGTTTGGGATGGCACGGGCTGCTCCACAAGGCTGGTCGGCAGCGAGAGGCTCTCCAGGTCCCCAGGGAGGGGGCCGCGCCCCCCCACCACCTACGACATGGGCAGGGTGCAGAACGGCGCCACCCCCCTGCATGCTGCATCTAGCAGCTCAGTGACCCATTCCAGCAGGGGGTCGCGGTCAGTTTCCAACAACCTGCACCGCAGGAGCTCTCAGGCCACGATGACCACTGCCCACGAGTTTGCTTGTTCCCTACGTGAGTGCGAAGCGGTTGCTGCAGCATAGTCCGCAGATCGCATGGCCGTGCGGCTGCGGGGCGGCGCTAGTGGAGAAGGTTGTGCCGCCCGCCCCCCGCGGCCGGTCGCCCCTAGCGGAACGCGGGCCACGATCAGGGCAGAGTGGAGGTCTTGTTCGTCGGTGGACGCCGCCGAGGAGGCCTGGACGACCCAGTGCTCGACCTGCGCTCGCGGGGTGTCAATCATGGCGTCGGTGGAGCAGCGGAGGACTGGTCTACGGAAGAGAAGATCCGAAGCACCCCTACCTGGCGCGCTAAGTGTCGGATTTAGGGATCCGCAAACCCTTGAGAGGTTTGAACTTTGGGGTGCGTGCGGAGATCTAAATCTGCCCAGCCTGCCAACTCGTGATCTTCCTGAGCCTAGCGCGTTGAGCTCAAAGAGACACAAAGACACAGCGATTTATACTGGTTCGGGCCACTGTTGTGCTGTAATACCCTAATCCAGTGTGGTGTGGTGGATTGTCTTGAAGGGCTATGGATGAACTGGTACAATGGATGAACAAGCCTCAGGAGGTGAGGCGTTCTTGAGCTAGTGTGGTGTATGCTAGCTCTACTTGTTTTGATTTCCGTCCCCTTCCCATGGTGGTGGCTAGTCCTATTTATAGTGGCCTTGGTCCTCTTCCCAAATATGAGCGGGAAGGATCCTACAACGGCCGGATTTGAAAGGGGACAAGTAGTATAGTCTATCCTGACGAAAGTAGTCTTCGCCTGCGAAAAGCCTCTGGTCGTGACGCTACGATGGGCTCGTCGATGACCTCCGTCCTGCCTTCCTGGCGTTCTTGGTCTTGTTGCATCGGAATGGAAACCTTTAGTTGATTCCTCGGGACTCCGCGCCGGTGGCTTGCCTCCCTTGCACCGAAGAGGAAACCTATGCTCTACACCTGCCTGACGCCCACCTGGCCTTGGTCGTCATGGCTCACGTCAGCTGAGCCTTGTGAGGTAACCTGCATAGAACACTCCGCCCCTTAGGAGCCCTCCTATGGAGGCCAATTCCTTTGGGAGTCTTGGTGTCGTGCCCATAGATCCGGCGCAGGCGCCTTGCCCTCCTTTAGCACTTGCCATGGCCCCCAAGCCGAGGAAGAATAAGGGGAAGCCGCTCGCCCTAGCCGGTCCTCTGCCGGCCCTTGAGCCAGCCCTTGAGCAGTCGATGGTGATCAACGAGGAAGGGCTGGACAAGGTTCACCATGCGCTGGCTGCCGATTCCAATGAGGGGAGGGCGACGGCTGTTTGCCCTGCATCTTGGCGAACCAGAGAGATGAGCGCCACCGAGATCCCCATCTATCTCCATGCTCTTATTGCTAGGTTGATTCCTCCTTTATCCCCTTTCTTCAATGCCGTGATGTCGCATTACCAGATCCATCTGCTACATCTGGACCCCTGCTCCGTCATCCTCCTCGCCGTCTTCGCCTTTGTCTGCGAGGCCATGATCGACATCACTCCCTCCGTGGCCTTGTTTCGCCATTTCTTCTTGCTCCGGTTGGTCGACGCCGGCCAATGCTCTGGGTGCGCGACCTTTGAAGCTGTGGCCGTGACCGCTGGTTTGGGGATTGACTTCGATCTCTCGCCTACTGCGAAGGGATTCTGGAAGCAATGGCTTCTTATGAATGCATGCGCATTCAGCTCCCTGCTCTTGATTCCTGGGGCGCCGGCTTCGCCTAGCTCCGGCTGGTGCCATGAGAGGCTCTCCGACCGGTTTCTTGCTTTCATCTGGAAGAGACTGGCGAGGCTTCAGGAACTGGAGGCGACGGCACCAATGGTGGTGAAGGAATTCGTGAAGTAGTGCATTGCTCCCCTCCAGCGCCATTCTCGCCCGATGTGGGACTTCACAAGCATCGGAGATCAGATGAGGCTGCAGAGGCCATCGCTTCTGCTGATACCTTGGGCATGGTGCTCAACCTTCTAACCGGCGAGTCCGAGCCTACTGACCTTCTGAGGGGTGGCTGCCTTCTCTATCTGTGCTCAAACAAGGCGGCCTTCGTGGGGCAGATGCCTCTGTTCGACAAGTGGGGGTTGCTTCCCGAGGGCATTGAGGGGCCCCGCGAGAACCCCATCTTCCTGGCTCCCCTCCTGATCGATCCTGCTGCGTGCGCCCCGAGTGTGGAGGCAGGGGGAGCGGGCCTCCATCAGCTGTCGAGGGCTCCTCCGGAGGCCTGCCCTGCTACAGGATTAGGAGTCTGAGGCTTCTGAGGCCTTGGAAGGAGCTGCCACGGAACTGGTGCAACCCCAAGCTCCGAAGGCAGGGGCTTCTGGCGCCCGGGATGGTGGCTCTGGAGTGGCTGCTGATGGTGAGGAGCCCACCAATGGCCCCGGAGCAGTGAGCCAGAAGGTTTCGCCAGGAGCCCCTGCCCTTGGGACCCCTGCTCCAGATACCACCCCGAGCACTCCTCCTCCTGAGGATCGCCCATCGGGGTCTGGCCGGTGCTGCCTGTGCCTCGAGTCGCTCCTGAAGAGGAAGAGGTCCCCGTGCCGCAACGACAGCACCCGTCGAATGTTTAAGCCTAGGAGATACGTGGCTGCCGATGAGTAAGTATCTTCGCTCTTGTCCCCCAACGCACCGCATTTTCTCATGGTTGGGATTTTATAGGGCTCCCACGAAGGCGAACCTTGGGAGGCAGGCATCCCCAAGGACTCCAACTTGACGCACGCGTGCAGCCCCCAGCACCTCGAGCCTGCGCAGGGCGTGGGACCAACGATGCTGCGAGGGTGCCCCGGAGTCGGGCCCCATGCTCCCTCTCCCCGCGCCTCTCCCAGCGAGACGGGGGGTGCACCGGTGATCCTTCCTCTCGTCATTGCCGACAGGGGGGTGCCCCCAGGCGGCCTTCGTCTTCAAGCTGTGGGGTTCCACCAACCAGCCCCTGGCCGGCGGCTGGCAGAGCACCCAGCGCCTCCCGAGCAGCTTCCGGAACCAGCAAAGGTCTTGGCGATGATATCGCGTTCGCCCGCGGGCGCAGCGCCGTACGCTTCAGGCTTTTTGGTGAAGCGATGTGCGCGATGGTCCATCTTGGCGGGGAGCTTGCCAATGTCGACACCAGGCTTGAGGCAGAGAACCGCCGCCTAGAGGATGTGTGGTAGCGGCTGAAGGTTGCCATCAACCTTGGTAAGCTTCAGCGTGATGAAGCTGAAGCGCGCGCGACGGCCTCGCTCGCAGCTTCTCGTGAAGCTTGCGCCCGCGCCATGGAAGAGGTTGATGCCGCCAACTGCTGCTGTGAGGCGGCTGAGGAGCGGGAGCGGGATCTTCTGTCTTCAAATGCGGCTCTGCAGCGCGAAGTCGAGGAGCATCGCGCCCTGGTGGCCTCCTCACCAGGCGAGGTGGCCCTTGCCAAGGCGGATCTCCTGAGGCGCCATGAAGAGTTGACGCTGGAGACCGTGGAACACAGCTTGGCGTTGGAGAGGCTGGAGGTGAGGGAGCGACAGGCCGCCGTGGCTGAGGACGCCGTCACCGCCCGAGAAGCTCGAGTTCTGCTGGAGGTGGAGGAGAGGGTGACGAAGGTACGTGCTGAGCTGACTGGGAGGCAACACCTGGACCTGGAGCTGCTCAAGGCTGAGCTTGAGGGCCGGACTTCCACCCTAAAGACTGAGCTATAGGCTGTGGAGCAACGTGAGAGCGCTTCCCGAGGAGCCCCGACTTCGTCGGAATTTGCCCTGAATTATGCACGTGCCGAGATATCTTCTCTCCGGAAGCAAGTCGAAGACTCCGCCTCCCTCCTGAAGAAGGCTTCAAGTGAAAAGTGTCACCGCCTGACTTTGGAACGCGAGCATGGCTCCATGCTCCAAGGTCTGCGCGTCAGAGCCAACAATGCCTTGGGTGCCATTTGTGATGAGAGAGCTCCCCTCCCGCACGAGAACGACTATGCTAGCCATCTCTGCTTCTTTACTGACATCGTGACCCGCCTGGAAGATCAGGCCGCAAAAGATCGCCAACTTGTTGAGGAGAGGAGCCCGGGCCTCCTTGGGCGCGCATTCTCGCGCATCTTCAGCAACCTCTTGAACCTTGATTCCCACTTTGATTTCGGCACTGTGCTAGCCCCCGTGCCCGCGGCCACCCAAGACAAGATTGCCAAGTGGGTGGATGGCCATGTGGACGCCTTGGTGAAGGAGCTGACTCCTGAGGACGACACGGCGGTGCTTGCGTCCGAAGAAGCTGGCGCGGGTGGTGATGACGAGTAGGATGGCAGCTACGGCACAAGTAGCACGGATGGGGGCGACGAAGAAGGCGCGTCCAGCTAGGCCCGTGTTTCTTTTGGTTTAACTTGTATGATGAAAACTTGAACGCTTCCTGTGAGAGCATTTTGAAAAGGGGGTGCCCCTTATGATGTGTGATATTGCTAAATGCTTTTGAAGTAACGCCCGGAGCGGGGCCCCGCAGGGCTGCGGGTCGCTGAGCAAGGTAGTTGTTTATGACTTATCTTGGGTTTCAGGGATCTTGAGTGGGGCCCGGCGTCGCGGCCGAGCCCCTTCTCCTAAGGTGAGCCTGCTGCGGGCTCGTGAGGTTCTGTGCCTCTCGAGGGACATGCCGGCCTGCCAAAGAGTGCCTCGTGAGAAGCCCACTGTTAGACCGTGATGAGGTGGGTGCGTGAGGCGGCCGCACCCTCGAGCCCCCTAGGGGCGATCGGCACCAGCGCGTACACCGTACCCAGCCACCGCTTGTGACGCGCTTGAGGGAAGGGTGGCAGTCACGAGCTCCGGAACGAACGCAAGAACTGAAGGCAAGAGAGCGACACGAACGAGAAAACACCCCCCGTTTTTATAAACGCATGAAAAACAAACTGCTTCAAAAAGTCGGCAAGCAAGCACAAAAAGGAGGTAAAAGCAGACGCCCGCGTCCGGCGCCTAGCTAGTCTTCGGTCTTCAGTCTTCGGTCTTCTCACCAGCGCGGAGCTAAGTGCTTCCACTGACTGGGCATAGTCATTGGGAACAGTGTCGACAGCCAGCGCGGAGCATGGTGCTTCCACTAGGACGTGGGTGGGAGCCCCCGTGAGGCCCCAGGGTGGCACTCAGGAGACTCCGGGGCATGTATAGCCCCACTCATTATTACATGACAGTGTCACGAGCAGAGACCTTCACAGGCAGGAGCCTTGCTTCATGTAGCCCAACGAGGACCCCACTGTGCGCCACCCCTGACCACCGTTGGGGAGACCCGAAACCAGGACAAGACCAAGGGGCCAAGGGGACGGTGGCGGCATCCTCGGCGACCGTAGGCCCCCCGCCGAGGAGAAGGGCTCACCGGCGCCTTCCTCGGCAGGGAACCTACCTCCAGGCAGGACCCTGCTCCACGCAGCCCGAGGAAGGCCCTGTCGCTGGGCTTCCCCCATGCTGCTCCCAACGTCCTTCGTGCTCCTGAGGGGGGTCCACCGTCCTGAGGGTCCTGGCGGTGTCCTGGTTCACCTGTGATTCATGGTCAGTGTAAGCGTGCCCCTGCGGCGTTAGCTGTAACCAGAGGCTACCGCCGTTGGAGACGTCAGCTGGGCTTGGTGGTGGTTCGAAGGAGAGCTCGGCCTCGTGTATGTCCAGCGCCCATCCTGGCATGGGAGATTGGCTGGGGCCCTCTCCCAACGCGTGCCTTGGATCCATCATGATGGGGACATAGGCTTCCGGGCTGTTCGCACCAGAGCCGCCGCCTCGCCGCCTAACGTTCCCGCTTTCTTCTACCGTCCTCTGGTCCTATTGGCCAGGGGCCGTCACTCCAGCGTGGCCCCTGGTGGTGTGGCTTGAAGTAGCCCCGCATCGAGGGGGCACATTTGGGATGGTGCGGGCTGCTCCACAAGGCTGGTCGGCGGCGAGAGGCTCTCCAGGGCCTATGGGAGGGGGCACACGGTTATGTCAGGGATGAGCGCGTGCCCCCACCACCGCCTGCGATGTGGGCAAGGTGCAGAACGGCGCTGCCCCCTGCATGCTGCATCCAGCAGCTCGGTGACCTATTCCAGTAGGGGTCGCGGCCGCTTTCGAGCAACCTGCGCCGCAGGAGCTCTCGGGCCACGATGACCGCTGCCCGCATGTTTGCTTGTTCCCAGCATGAGTGCGGAGCCGTTGCTGCAGCGTAGTTTGCAGATCGCGTGGCTGCGGCGCGGCGCCAGTGGAGAAGGTTGTGCCGCGCGCCCCCCGCGGCCGGTCGCCCTGGCAGAACATGGGCCGTGAGCAGGGCAGAGTGGAGTTCTTCTTCATCAGCAGGCGCTGCCGAGGAGGCCTAGACGACCCAGTGCTCGATATGCGCTCGCGGGGTGTCAGCCATGGCGTCAGTGGAGCAGCGAAGGACTGGTCGAGGGAAGCGAAGATCTGACGCACGCCTACCTGGCGCACAAAATGTCGGATTTAGTGATCCGTAAACCCTTGAGAGGTTCAAACTCTGGGGTGCGTGCGAAGATCTCAACCTGCCCAGCCTGCCAACTCGCGATCCTCCTAAGCCTAGCGCATCGAGCTAAAAGAGACACAAAGACACATCGATTTATACTGGTTTGGGCCACCGTTGTGTTGTAGTACCCTAATCCAGTGTGGTGTGGTGGATTGCCTCAAAGGGCTATGGATGAACTGGTACAGTGGATGAACAAGCCTCAGGAGGTGAGGTGTTCTTGAGCTGGTGTGGTGTATGCTAGATCTACTTGCTCTGATTTCCGTCCCCTTCCCATGGTGGTGGCTAGTCCTATTTATAGTGGCCTTGGTTCTCTTCCGAAATATGAGCGGGAAGGGATCCCACAACAGCCGGATTTGAACGGGGACAAGTAGTATAGTCTAACCTGACAAAAGTAGTATTCGTCTGCGAAAAGCCTCTAGTCATCATGTTGTGGTGGGCTCGTCGAGGACCTCCGTCCTGCCGTCCTAGCGGTCTTGGTCTTGTTGCACCGGAATGGAAACCTTTAGCTGATTCCTCGGGACTCCTCGACTATGGCTTGCCTCCCTTGCACCGAAGAGGAAACCTGCGCTCTGTGCCTGCCTAGCGCCCGCCTGGCCTTGGTCGTCATGGCTCACGTCAGCTGAGCCTCCTGCTAACCTGCATAGAACTCTCCGCCCCTCAGGAGCCCTCCTGAGGAGGCCAATACCTTCGGGGTCTTGGCATTGCCCACCTTGCGAGGCTTGGCCCCTCGCGAGGGTCTTGCGATGTTGGCATTGAAGCTGGGCCGTATCAGGCCGTCGATGGAGACATGTGGTGGGCTGCAGGCAGGCAGGGCTGGATACCCCCGAATCCAGGACGCCGACAATGACCATCAGCAGCAGGAGGTTTGGCACATGAATACCTTCAATTGGTTATGTGAAGCTTTGAAACTCAACTTTTTGGATATGCAGTGGCTTTTTGTGTCACATCCCTAGTCTGGTATGACCTAGACTAGCTAGTCATTTGTGCATCATGTTTAAATTTCATTTAAATTTGAAATGAGGATCGGTGGAACCCTCAGAATCATTTTTGAAAATGACCCAAATAAAAATTTCTCCAAAAGGGTCCAAGAAAATGCTCATGTTGCTCTCTGGAAATATTGGACAGAGATAAAAATCAAACCAATATTTTTAAGAGCTCATAGGTATTTATTTTGGGCATTTGGAATTAAGACATAAATATTTGCTTTGGATATATATTGTTATATATATAAAATATTGTCCAAAAATTATGCCATTTATAAAGGAGCTCTGGATTAATATAACTAGCTTCCATAAAAAATGGCATAAGTAAATAAATTGATTTAGTATTATTACTAAATCAGAACAAATGTCAGAAAATTAGAAAAAAAAATAATAAAAGAGGGAGACTTACCTGGGCCTCCTCCCTGTGCAGCCCAGCAGCAGTAGGCCGGCCCAGCCAGCAGGCGGCCCAGCCCGCCTCCTCCTCTGTCGTCTTCGTCCTCGACAGAGGGAGGGGAGCGTGCCCGGCGCGCGCGCGCCACCGCGCCACGCCACCAGCCTCCCTGCTTGCTTGGCGCCCTCCTCGTCGCCCTGGAA
>NC_041385.1:388248883-388345449 GCF_002162155.2 Triticum dicoccoides | reverse complement strand
CTCTCTCTCTCGTGTCCGAACGCGCCGGTCGCCGCCGTTCGCCATAACCACCGCCACAGCCTCCCCCTCGCCTCTCCGACACGTTTCCCAGCTCCGCCGTGACCCCCTCTCCCTCGTCACCGAGCAAAGCAACCCGGGCGAGCTCCGCTTCATCGCAATCGCCGTCGTCTTCAAGCTTCGGCCGACGAGATCGCCATCGTCGCTCCGGCTGCCCCAAGCCTTCCCCGAGCCCGCTTCGACGCCCGCTGCAACCGCGGTGAGCTCCGCCACCACTCCCCTCTCTCCATTTAGCTGCCCGCTCGTCGTAGCCCTCCTCCCCACCACGGCCGAAGCTTCTCGCCCCCGTCCATGTCGCCGTCGTCGTCTCGGCCGCCTCCGCCCAAACCAAGCACCCCATCGTGCTCCCGGTGCCACGAGGGTGCCGCCGAGCCCCTCAGGTGGCCTCCCCGTGCCCCGCAGCCCGTTCCCGATCGAAGCCGAGCTCCGGCCGCCGCCGCGAGCTTTGCTCCGGCGAGCTCCGGCCTCCCCAGCTCCTCTCACCTGCCCCTCCAGATGCGCGAGAGCCCGGGCTACGCCCCGGTGCTCTCAGACGCCGTTCCCGTGGCCTGTGGCGCGGACTCCGCCGCGTCCAGAGGTCGCCGGCGGCGAGCCCCGTCGCCTGAGCCCCGCCATGTGGGCCTGGCCCGTCAGGTGATTAGCTCAGTGCTAATCACCGCTTAATTAACCCCCCCTGACATTGACAGTGGGCCCCAGCGCTGCTAACCTTTTTAATTAGGATTAAACTAACCCTGTTTAACCCCCTGACACTGACGTGTGGACCCCACACGTCAGGTTTGACCCTAGTCAGCCGCAGTTGACTGCTGACATCATGCTTACTCAATGCTGACGCAATATATATTTTCTGGAATTAAAATAATTCAGGAAATTCCAGAAATTGTTTTAAACTTCAAAAATTCATATCAATTCAACCGTAGCTCAGATTAAAATAATTTATATATGAAAAATTATCAGAAAAATGCAATCTTTCCATCTATACTAGTTTCATGCATGACAAACCAACTTATACATGCTGATTATGAGAAAACACATTATGGCATATATAAGAGCTTACTTTGGAGATACATTTGAGCATATGGTTCAAATGGACTTCAAACCAAATGAGCACTAGTTGCATTAACTCAAACAGCATCACATCTTCATGCCATGTTCATGCATCATATTGTTGCATATGTTTGTGTATTGATTGTTGGCACCGTTCCTTCTCGATAGGTCTTGCTCCGGAGACCGTTCCAGAGTACCTGTCTGTGAAGAAGTGCCTCCTCTGTTGATTTACCAGGCTAGCAAACCCCCTTGTTCATTTCGATACAATCCTACTCTCTCACTCCTGCTCTCAGTTATTGCATTAGGACAACAACGATTCATCTGCTACTTTGTGCTGCAGTAGTTGAACCCATTCCTCTGCATGACCTGTCATTGCCACAGTAAATAGTTGAAACCCACTAGCATGTGTAGGAGTTGATTGAAGCCACTGTTGTGTTCCTACCATGCTATGCTTGCTATTGCTTAGAGTTGTGTCAAGTCTGGTTCATTGGGAATGAATTGGAGTGTTACGATATGTTCTGATGCTGAGAGTGAAGTGGTGAACATGATTTGGTAAAGGTAGCGGTGAGAGGCCATGTAGGAGTACATGGTGGGTTGTCTCACTGGAACCGTCCTTAAGCACTGAGTTCTATGTATGTTGTCCAATGACTCGATACTACCACACATTGGGTTCCGGTAACTCGACCCCTCTCGACTTATTAACCAACTTGGTCTCTGTCCAGGAGTCGCAACTAGTTTCTGGTGTTTGTAGGTAGTGCTATTTTTCTACCAAGTGGCACCCGGCAGGGTGGGCTTGGGACAGACTAGGCACACGTGGCCTGGTGTACAGAGTGGCACCCGGATGGTGGGCTCGGGAACCCTGCACACATCGTTTGGGGCCGTGAGCGACACCCCGGCCGGATCTCCTTGCGGATGGAACCCGAATAGGCGATAAACCTGGGCTAGAGTCTTGTGTGGTTAGTCAGGTCATGGCCGACACCCTCGCCAGGCTTCCGCTTGAAGGTTGCCGAGATACATGACGTGTACATGGCGGTAAGTGGCGAGAGCGTGTGTGAAGAAGTACACCCCTGCAGGGTTAACATGATCTATTCGAATAGCCGGGTCCGCGGTTATGGACTTCTTGGATGCTTACATGGTACATAGACAACTTGAAGTGGATACTCTAAAATGCTCAAGACAAGTGTGAGTGCTATGGATGGCCTTCTCGTAGGGAGACGGGGATGAATCCATAGTAAGTGTATTGTGTGGTGATTAGTGGACTCGTGTACGTTGTCTCACCTCAAGAGTTTCTGGTATCGTAGAACAGGATAGCCACAGAGTCAAAGCTGGCTTGCTGCAACTAAACCCCACATTACTCTCTTGATACAAATGCATGTATGATAGGATCTGATGTAAGTCTTGCTGAGTACCTTTGTACTCATGTTGCTTTATTTATGTTTTTGAAGCGGAGACTTCGGTCTTATTAGTGTTCTCGTGGACTTCGACGAGTAGCTTGTACCTCAGCTACGATCTTGATCGGATGTTGTAGATAGTCAGGCTCTTCAGCCTTTTTCATTTGTAGATGTCTGTACCCAGACATGTAATGCTTCCTCTTGTTGCTTGTATGCTCTGTATGATGGGTCTTGTGACCCCTGTTTGCAATAAATGCTATGATGGCTCTTCTGAGCCTTTATCTATTTGAGTTGTTGAGTTATGCTGTGATGCCATGTTGTACAACACATACTTGCATGTTATGCGTACGTGTAATGTGTATTGCTATGTGTGGGATCTCACTATCTAGTTGTTTATCCTTAGTAGTCTCTCTTACCGGGAAATGTCTCCTAGTGCTTCCACTGAGCCCTGGTAGCTTGCTACTGCTCCGGAACACTTAGGCTGGCCGACATGTGTCCTTCTTCGTTCCTGTGTCTGTCCCTTCGGGGAAATGTCACGCAATGAATACCGGAGTCCTGCTAGCCCGCTACAGCCCGGTTCACCGGAGTCCTGTTAGCCCAGTGCTACAACCTGGATTCACTCGCTGATGACCGACACGTTCGATGCTGGGTCATGGATGCCTGTCCCTGTAAGTTAGTGCCACTTTGGGTTTACGACTAGCCATGTCAGCCCGGGCTCTTTATCATATGGATGCTAGCGACACCATCATATACGTGTGCCGAAAGGCGCAAACGGTCCCGGGCAAAGGTAAGGCGACACCCGTGGGGATACCGTGCGTGAGGCCGCAAAGTGATATGAGGTGTTACATGCTAGATCGATGTGGCATTAAGTCGGGGTCCTGACATTTTTGTAGGCTCTGGGTAGATGGCTTCATATGACATGTCAACATCAGGCAGAAACACCACATGATTGCATGCTGAAGCCTGGTAGTTGATGGAGGAGTGAAGCTTAATGAGCCTCATCACTACAAAAAAATACACTTCCGTGATGATACGTGTTTTTCACAGTAGGTCACGTTTTTTGTCATGGATGTGCATCCATGACGATTTTATGACAGAATCAAGATAGTCATACATGTGTTGTCGTAGAAGTGTTCCATGACATTACCAAAATTATCATCAAAGAAGTGTCCACTTCCATGATGATAAATCGTGCGTCATGGAAGTGCTTTTGTCAAGGGTGACTGACACGTGGCATCCACCGTAACGGGTCGCCATTAAGCTATCGGCTTCGGTTTTGGATCCGATAACCGCTAACCGCCACGACCAATGGGGATTTTCCACTTGTAAATTTCTCATTGGCCGGAGGAACCACATGTCGGCTCACCGTTGGGACAAATGTCATCCACTCATTGGACCGAAGGCGCCTATGATACGTTGACACGTTGCACGACCCAACAGAGGCCCATTCCTATGAAAAGGCCAGCCCATTTGACTTACTCAAAAGGTAGCAAGCCGGCCCACGTAGAGCCTGTTAATGGCCTATTCGCATATAGCCCATTTACAGCCCGCTAACCCATGGCCCGTTAAGGCCTATCTGAATTAGGCTCAGTAGCGTCATCTGGGCTATCTAATATGATTCCAGCCCGTTTTATCTTTCGGCCCATGTATGGCCCATGACATCTTTCGGCCCATATGAGGCCCTTTGTAACTCTTGTCCCATTAACGGCCCGTGGTGAAACTGGCCCGTAATGAATAGTGTATCACTTTGTACCCATTAACGACCCATTATTCCATTGGGCCATTTCTAGCCCATGTTATCTTTCAGCCTTCTCAGGGCCCATTTATTCTTGGGCCCATTTCCAACATTCGGTTACTTACGGCCCATTACTGTCCCTTACTACTTGTGGGCCAAATTCAGCCCATGGTTACGGTCGGCCCGTTTGTGGCCTGTTAATCCGTTGGGCCGTTATCATAGCGTCATCAAATACGGCCAATTAACAATGACCCATTATGGTCAACCCATGAACAGACGATTCCAACTCTAGCCCATTTACGACTCATAATGTGGTCTGTTATTGGCCCATGTTTGGCCAATCGGTCATACGGCCCATAGAAGCCCCATTGATGATACGACCCGTAGAAGGCTCATTGTTTCTATGGCCCATAGAAGGCCCATTGTTTCTACGGCTCATAGGTGGCCCAGGGTCACTATAGTAAATATGTAGCCCATGGTTATTGTGGCCTATTTTTCAAAAATGGGTTATTGTGGCCACTAGCAAACCGCGGAAACAGAACTGCACTGACTACAAGCAAACAAATAAACAAGACAACAAGGAAATAAATAAGAAGCAACTTATGCTATGATATCATGACTATTACACATATTACATCCACTGGGCATCAAAGTTCGCCACCACTGCAAATATAGGGAACAAAGCAGCATATCACATACACTGCTTGTCAAAGTTGGCGACCAGTGCAAATAAACGCCGCAACAAAACAAGTCCCGAACTGAAACCACTTCATAAGATCTCAAGAAACAATATCCTGGGTACCCATAATGCTGTCAAGATGCTTAGGAAGCTTATTAACTTTCTCTTGTTTGGCGCTTAAATCCTCCAGCACTTGCTATTGCACCAGAAAGTATGCATCTGAATTCTGCAGGGACTTCCTCAGTCCTTCGGCTTCCTGTCACATAACATCCAATCGATGTCTTTCAACTTGAAGTTGAGACTCAAGAAGCCGAACTTATTTAGGCAGCGAGTTCGAAGAGCTGGTGCTAGCAGTAGTAGCCAGTACCTCGAACACTACATCAAGATAGGACTTTGGGGTTGTCTTAGTGTCTTCAATATAGTTTTTACTAGCTTTCTTGGAGACCAACAGGGATGTCTCACTATCTTGAACCTTACCTACATTACTTCCTATACCATTGCATAATGGGGTACTCTTCTCCAATATTTTATCCGCATTCTAAAAGAGAAACAAACAGACACGTCATAGGTTTACCATGTTGTATATGAAACTCGTTTTGGTAAACCAGTTCAGTAGTAAGGTGGACAGGATAACCACATGAAACAAACATATATCTATGTAGTATGGTCACTGTATGGTCTATATCATTCTAGTTTATGTTGCCAAATCAAGATAGACACAGTTCAAATCATATCTATTTAAGACAAAGCAGCATAGACAGAATACAAGTGTGGGAAACTACACAGCAATAACAACACTTGTGATGTGCATGGCATGAGAACATAAATTTTTATTCAATTGAAACTGAAATCAACATAGAGCAAGTTACAATAGCAAACACGTTAAAGAAACGGGTTTAAAACATACCCGTTGCGCCATTGGAGTTTCAGTTGCATCCTTCAAATTTGAAATTAGTTGGTATGAATAAATATAGTGATGCAAGAGCAAAGGAGTATGAACCATAGCTATGGAACCTGGCCTGAGAACAATTGTTCTTCTGCTTTAAACGTTGACTTGGGGTTCTGAGTGGTGGTCCTCGTGCTTTGGGCACTGCAGTCGCCTTACTAACTGCTCGTGTTTGGGTGCTCTGTGGTGGAGATGGTGTTGTGTCAACTGGAACTGGGTTAATATCTATTGGGGTTGGGGTCAGAAGGGGTGCAGCTGTTTCTCTGTCCAACTAGGTAGGGGTACAATCTGCGTGAGTCTGGGTTATGTGTGGTGGGGCTAGTTCTTGTGCACGTACAATCGTGGTTCTATCAGCATCGACCGATAGCACGATCTTTTCCGAAGACCATATTTTTACTCCCACAGATACTGCTATCACCCCCTCTAATTCAAATGGCTGATAAACAAGAAAAGTAATTGAATGTACAGACATTGTAAGATAGACAGGTGCAATGGATAGTATGGAAGAAAACAGGGCATGAAATAAGTCACATTTATGTTGTCTAACCAAATAGAATAGCATGACATAATTTCACATATATGATGGCTACTTAAAAAGGATAGCATGACACAATTTCACATGTATGATGGCTAACTAAACATGATAGAATGACATACTTCAAAATATGATGACTATGTAAACATGATGACATGATATAACTATACGATGTGTCTATTAAAGTGGTTGGCACGCCATAATTCACAAACATGTCGTTGATGGAAACATGATGGCATGATATAATTCACGGATATAATGACATAATTCAAAATATGATAACTATGTAAACATGATGAGATGATATAACTATATTATGTCTATAGAAAATGGGTTGGCATGCCATAATTTAGATACATGCTATCTATGTAAACATCATGGCATGATAAAATTCAAATATATGATTTATATACTAAGCAAGTGACCAGAGGGAAATCGCATATATGATGTGTCAACTAGGGAGATGGCATTCAATATTGTGCATAGATGTAAAAACTAAGCATTGCAATACAACATATGCATGATATGAGTAATATAACCCTGCCAAGTTTGAGCATACACCTCAGGGCGATAATAGGACTGGTCATCTGCCTCTGAATCCTCCTCCGAGGAGCTATCTATAACTAGCAAGACATCTGCTTCAGCGGGTAGCATTGTCTGCTCTGAAGACCTTGTTTTCACTCAAGATTTCTCCATCACCAATTCAAATGGCTGATGCATAGGAAGAGCAGTTGAATATACAAATATTGTCGACAAATGCAATGAGAAATACAAAAAAAGTACGGCATGATATAATTCACATATATGACGCTTGGCTAATCAGCATGGCATTGCATAATTCACATATATAATGCAACAAGATAGCATTGCATAATTCACACATATAATGTCTTGCAACAAGATGGCATTGCATAATTCACATATATGGTAATTAGACACTAAACAGGTGGCATTCACACAAAGCATGTGTAAACGAAGCAAATGACATAGCAATGCAAGCCACCATATGCACGATATGAGCAACGTAACCCTGCCAAGTTAGAGCATGCACCTCCGGGGGGATAGGACTGGTCATCTGTCTCTGAATCCTCCTCCGAGGAGCTATCCGTAACCAGCAAGACATGCGCTTCGTCGGCTAGCATTTTCTGCTCTGAAGACCTTGTTTCCACTCCAGATTTTTCCATGACCCTGTCAAATGGCTGATGTAGAGGAAGAGTAATTGAATGTACTAAAATTGTTGACAAATGTAATATGTAATAAAAGATGATGGCATCATATAATTCACATATAAGATGACTGGCTAAGTAGGGTGGCATTGCAAAATTCACATATATGATGCTTGGCTAAACAAGATGGCATTGCATGATCACATATACGACAAAGAAACTAAATAGATGGCATTCACGCAAAGCATGTCTAAACTAAGAAGATGACATATTTGATGCATAAAGTAAGCAATGCAAGGCACCATATGCATGATATTACCAACATCAGCATGCCAAGTTAGAGAGAAGACCTCAGGGGGTAAATAGGAGTGGTCTTCTCCTTCTCAATCCCCCTCAGAACAGTTATCTTCCTCTTGATTACAATCCGAAATGGGTGGAGGGGGGCTGCCTTTGCACCCACCATGTAGCGACGTCTACATGAAATTTTATTGCCATGCAAGGCTCGTCTCTTTTGCTCTACATGTTCAGTTCCATTGTGTACAATAAATGATTATGTAAGGAGTGCATGCACAAATCCAGAGTGATGGTAGCAAACTATGGATAGACCCAAAACCAATGATAGCAGGAAGATAATAGCTTTAGTTAAAAAATATAGATAATGGCTCCTTTAATGTTTGTTTGCATCCAACATGTAACTCGTAGTAGACACCCGAGATTAAACAGATAGTAGGCAGATAGTATTGATTGCTGTCCCAATATGTACCTCACAACCATTTAAAAATCAAGTTTCAACATTAGTTTGGACCTGACTCGGAGTCTAATAGGTGAACAGGACGATAAAGTAGCATGTCATCATATTAAGCAATGCATAACGTAAGCAGACACGGAAGAGTGCGACCTCTCTTGCGGACCCATATAGTCCTCAAGGTCATCTACTCAGTTGATGATGCTAATGCAGTTGTCGTGGCTGCCGGCGGCAAGGAAGAAGATCTGAGGCAGCAAAAGACCGTTTGGAGAGCGGATCCCTGCTGTGGTGAACCCTTCCGTCATGGGAGAAGCTGAGCTAGGGTGGAACATAGCGCAACAGGAGCGAAACAAACCACACAAGATTTTCTTTGACACATATCTATAACAGAAGTAACTGTGTAAGGGCTTGTTTGAATATGAGGATTCTAACAATGCAGGGATAGGAAATACACAAGAATAGGCTAGGAATGCACGTGCAGAACAGAGAATTTAAAAACACGGGATTTCTGCCAATCTGGGTGTTTGGTTCACAAGAATTGGAAGATCACAGGATGCAAAGAAGCATGGGGAGATTAGGTCAAACCACAAGAAAATGTACGGTTATAATGCTATTATGCTACTATCTCTTAGTCTTGTGCTTCATGAATAGGAATTTGAAAAGTAGGACAAGTGGATATTAAAATCCCTATGGTTTTTGTTTCAAGGAGACACTAAAGGAACAAATCCTACAATTTTCCTTTGCTCCATTCCTTTGAACCAAATGCATGAATAGTAATACCATAGGAAACGTTCCAATTCCTATGTTTTTCCTTCACTTTTCCTTTCAAGCACTGGCGATTCTAGTAGGCAGGCTTGAGCAGGGAAAAGCTTACACTCAAAAAAATGTTTTTGTGCTACTTCTACTACTTTGGACCAAGGCCATTGCCCTACTAGATGAACTCCCAGGCCCATCTACAAATGCACAACTCAAACACGCAGAGATAAATAATGATGGCGTTCAAGAGAGTCCATCACGGATAGCTAAGGTGCCTGGTACCTCACTGCTTGTCATATAGTAGGAGAAACTAATCGTATTTCACATTACTATGTGTGCTCAGTGGATAATATATATAACATGTAGACTAAAAAAGAGATGCAACAAGTGTACAACCTCTTTGGCAAAGCCATGTCGATCTCAGCGTGATTGGGCTGGCAGGTGAGGATGCTCCGGCTGATTTGGCTGTCAGAGGAGGGGAAGAAGATTTTAGGTGTCTGGAGGTAGTGCTCCGCTGTGATGGAGGGTTTCATCGTTGGAGCAGCTCCGGTGAGTTGTACGACGGCGAGGCTGAAGCAGGACAAGATAGACAACGTTAACCTGAGTGGAATTCTAATAGCATCTCCAATAGATGACATAAAATAGATAACCACAAAGTGCTAGATGTAAAATACATCAGCCGCTCATCTCTGAACTTAACTGTCGAAACTGAACTTAACTGTCGAAACTGAATTTAACCGTCGAAACTGAATTTTGCTGTCAAAACTGAATTTTACTGTCGAAACTGAATGCACTAGTAGCAGAATAACAGTAGAAGCAGCAGCGCCAGGAGCAGCAGCGCGTGCGAGTGCCGGTGCAGCTGGTCATGTAGCAGCATCTCGGGTAGAAGCTATAGGGGCTCGAGCGAGAGCACTATCTGCTGCTCGTGCAGCAGCGCGGACAAGAGTAGAGCAGCAAGCAGAGTCGACAAACTTTTTCATCTCTAGTCAGTCGATTTTCCAGCTGTTGGATACGAAATCAAGGGCATGCAATTCATCTTCAACCTCCACCCCCCTGAGCCGCTAGCCACCACCGGCTAAATCGGCGGCAGGCGGCACTTCCGCGCCGCCCCGCCCGCCCCGAAACCACTCCCACCGTCAGTCTGCCGCCGCCCCGGCCATCCCTTTTGCCCCTCCCCCCTGCGCCGAGCTTTTTCTCCGGCGATCCCCACGCCACCGCCCCACCACCACCGGCAACCACCGCCCCTATCCTGAACCCTAAGATAGATAGTGGGGTACCTCTTCGGTGAGCCCCCTCCTCGCTACAGCTGGTTCTTCCTTAACTCCGGTGAGCCCCCTCCCCCACCCCCTGAAAATTGACTGACCCAAAAGTCAATTCAGTCTACTAAAGTTTAGCTAATTCGGAGCAGCAGCGCAAAAGAGCAAGAGCGAGAGCAGCAGCATGAGCAAGAGCGAGAGCAGCAACGCAAGCAAGAGCAAGAGCGAGAGCAAGCAAGGGACAAAGAGCAAGAGCAGAGCAGCAACGCGAGCAAGAGCCAAAGCAGCAGGAACTCCTAATAATGTGGACGTCGCCGCTGAGGGAGCAATGTCATGGAGGAAGTGGCCGACAGCGCCGCCGTGGATGGAGTCGCGCCATGTCGGCTCGAGACCGAGCGCCGGCAGCACTGTGAGATCGAATCAAGAAGAAAATGCGGTGATTAGTGTAGAACCTCTTTGGTGGTGCCGATTAGGCTTCAGCTTCTTCCAAGGAATCGGTAATGATGCTGGTCTTCTGCTGGTGCAGGTGAAGACAGCGGTGTTGGAATGGAGGTGGCGTGAAAGACGAGGGGAACGTTGGGGCAACTCATTGGAGGTGGAGGACGGGGTGGCTGAACCAGCGGGACGACGAGATCGATGACAGATCCTCATCCCGTGTGGTGGATGAGGGACGTCGAGGTGTTGATATGGACGACGTGGGGCTTCGCAGGTTTTTGCGGCCTCAGTAAACGAATGGGCCGGCGGATGGGATGGGATGGGGGGAAACATGGCTTAAGGACGCGCTTGTCCGAAATGTGGGGTAAGTTACGAAAGTACCCCCACTGGTTTGAGCTAGGCGGTTCTTTCGGTTCAGGGGTATCACGGGCATTCCGCGTGTCAGGATTTCGCAGGAGGTGGGAGTTTTCGCGCGTGTTCTAATTCTGGGATAGCAAGGCGCGAGTTGAGATGGAGGGAGTTTTAGGATCACAACAAGACAAAGATATATTTTAAATATTTAGGGGTAACAAGGCGCGGGTTGAAGAGGCGGGAGTTTCGCAGCACGATAGACAGAGATGCTAGCTTGAAATTTCGGCATAACAAGGCGCAGCTTGAAATTTCGGGAGCACAAGCTTAATGTGTACAACAAAAAAAGACAATTCGCACCTCATCACTAGAGAGAGCCATGTCCCGTTTTACTATATTACTAGAAATGCATTTAAATACAACAAAATAAAAATAAAAATATCGGGACAACAAACCTAACGTGTACAGTACCAAATTAATTTGCACTTCCGTCAACAATAAAAAAACAATTCGTGTTGTCTAGCATATGGACTAAATTTGAGTACATTTTCCCTGTTTGAATGGGATTGTACTCGGGTTAGTTATACAACCATCTAAATATTATCTACACAACACATGACATGAATATAGGAGTAGTAAATTCCTATATAAATACGAACCACATGTACATACGATCTCAAATTCAAATATATATATATATATATCCATTTTATGTTGAATTCAAATCATAGTACATGTACTCTAGCTAGATGGTCAGAATCTAAACCATGTATGATACTACGTACAATGTGTTTAACATGCACAACACACACACAAACACCATTTAGACTAGTAAGGTACACGTGCATTGCACGCATGAGGTTTGGCAACCAAATTATGAATAAATACCACATTATAGCATGTAAGCTTTGAGTCATATATGCATGATGTAGATGTTCGTTTAATTCTTATAGTTCATCTCATTCAAAATCATCTAGTTTTTATAAGAAAGCTAATCTATTTTAAGATTCATGGAATTGTGCGTGCTAAAGCACAAAGTTAAAAATAAATAATGGCAAATCATGTAGAAAAACATTTTTGGCAATTATGATATGGAACATGCTATAACAAAGAAGAAGTGCTTGTGTTTTGAGGTTTGTGCATTATGCTTAAGTTCAACCATGGAGTCTTCTAGATTGTACATGTGGCAAAATATGGTGGAATGTAGATGATATCCAACAGCCAATAGTGCTCGAATTTTCCATCTCTGCACCGTCGGGTTGGCTTCATCCAACGACCATCTTTCAAAGTTAAAGTTATTCGCACACTATATAAAAATATATAATATAATATATAGGGGTATAGATATAGATATGTGATTAGAAAGCCACCCATCATCTCCAATTAGAATAGTGTGTCCATGCACTGATGCAATGTGGCTAAATGATTTCTGCCATCGGTATCTCAAATTCAAATCAGTCTGACCTTGTTCAATGTGTACACAGTATATCATGCTCGTTTCCAAACCATGTCGCGCATATCTTAGTTATATTCATGCATGCATGGGTTTCAAACATCATGATCTCTTATTCAAATATTTGAATTCAACTTTACATTGATTATGACCTCAGCTACTCTTTATACCCACACAGTCGTATTCTCTTTATAATTGTACCACTAATTTTCTCTCGTGCATGCATGCACACACACTACCAATAGGCATTATCCATCGCACACATACAATCTTTTTCTTCAGGTTGGTCTCCCATGCATGCACACACACACACACACCTCCCCCTCTTCATCATATCGGGCATTCTTTATCTCTCACGTGCATGTGCAACAATTAATGTTCCTCTATGTGTGTGTATATATAGCTAGGTCTTTCCCAGTTTTCCACACAAACCGATCAATCTATATATCTAGTGAGGTCTCACCCTCTTTCCCATATACACATCGATCAATCTATACCTCTCTATATAGGATTACATAGCTAATACACCCACATTAATTATATATCCATGCCTTCGGCTTCATCTCTTAGACACGCGCACAATGGAGAAGACAGGGCAGCAAGGGCCCTGCCCCCCTAACATCACTATATATTGAGGCTAATATGAATGTGATCAGTAGATCAATTGCTGGTCAAATGGTTTAAGTTGATGAATTGGCCCTCCTTGTAAAGGATTAGCAATGCTTGGCCCCCTAGATCATTTATTTTTCATGGCTACTCCACTGTGCGCAACAGCGCACGTTCTCGCCCCTCTCTTTAAATATCGATCTCGCACTTGTGCACTCCTTCATAGCTAATCTCCCTCCACTTGGCCCCTCGCACCATCTTCTAGCCCCCCCCCCCACCGGATTTTGCCACATGTACAATCTAGAAGACTCCATTGTTGAACTTAAGCATAATGCACAAACCTCAAAACACAAGTGCTTCTCCTTTGTTCTAGAATCTTTCGTATCATAACTGCCCAAACTTTTTTTCTAGTTGAATTGCCATTATCTGTTTTACTTTATGCTTTACAACACACAATTCCATGAATCATAAAATAGATTAAGGGCTTCTTTGATTCAAAGGATTATCAATGGTGGGATGCATATTTGTACGAAGATCAATCCGATGTGATAATTTGACGCGTGTGAAGTCCTTCACTTCATTGATGGTCCATTAATACATCACATGCAAATTGAGTGGACGTGAGGGAGGAACAAGTTGAGAAAGACATTACTACTCCACTGCGTGCATGCGAGTAGTTAAATCATGAGTTGCTACTTTCATTGGTCTCCTTCGTATTTTGTGCCATTTTTTACCACATTTTTAAGTACTAACATAATATGTCGGATTAAGGGATCCGCAAACCCTTGAGAGGTTCGAACTCTGGGGTGCATGCGGAGATCTCAACCTATCCAGCCTACCTACTCGCGATCCTCCTAAGCCTAGCGCGTCAAGCTCAAAGAGACAAAGAGACACAGCAGTTTATCCTGGTTCGGGCCACCTTGCGGTGTAATGACCTACTCCAATGTGTTGGTGGATTGCCTCGGAGGGCTGAGGATGAACTAGTACAGTGGATGAACTGGCCTCAGGAGGTGAGGTGTTCTTGAGCTGGTGTGGTGTGTGCTAGTTAGACTTGTCTTCCTCACTTCCTACGGTGGTGGCTAGTCCTATTTATAGTGGCCTTGGTCCTCTTCCCAAATGTTGGTGGGAAGGGATCCCACTATGGTCGGATTTGAAAGAGGACAAGTAGTACAACTTATCTTGACAAAAGTAGTCTTCGCCTGTGAAAAGCCTCTGGCCGTGACGCTGCGGTGGGCTCGTCGATGACCTCTGTCCTGCCGTCCTGGCGGTCTCGGTCTCGTCGCACCAAAATTGAAACCTTTAGCTGATTCCTCGGGACTCCGCACCTGTGGCTTGCCTCCCTTGCACCAAAGAGGAAACCTGCGCTCTGCACCCGCCTGGCGCCCGTCTGGCCTTGGTCATCATGGCTCATGTCAGCTGAGCCTCATGAGGTAAACCTTGGATAGAACTCTCTGCCCCTCTGGAGCCAGCCTGGTGAGGCCGATCCCCTCGGGGGTCTTGGCGTAGTCCGCCTCGTGAGGCTTGGCCCCTCGCGAGGGTCTTGTGTTGCTGATGCTGAAGCTGGGCCATACCAGGCGATCAACGGAGCCATGTGGTGGGCTGCAGGCAGGCAGGGCTGGATACCCCCATATCCAGGACACCAACAGTAGCTCCCGGGCCCAAGGCGAGCTCGGACTTGGCTTCGAGGCGAAGCCAAAGGACAAGTGCGGATCGCTGTGGGCCCTAACCGCCTGCGGCCTTGATGACGCATGGCGATTGATGGGACGTGGGCGACTCTGCTTCCCCATGCTGCTTCGGCAACTGTTTTCATCTGACAAAAGGGCTGTCGTCTGCCGCCAGGCGTTCATCGCCCCTTCTTTGCCTTGCTCCAGATCCCCTTCTCCAAGCAGCGTAAGAACTCACCAGATCTGCCGATTCCCCCCTCCCCCCAATCTCTTGCTCGATGGCCGCTGAGAAGACCACAACCTCTGCCTCGGCTGCCGGCTCTGCCTGGTACGAGCCGGCGCTGCTTGCGCCTTTCGTGTCCAGGGAGAAGCTCCAGACTGCACTCCTCCTGACGAAGAGCAACGGCAACGAGTGGAAGGAGACGGCCCTCCGGGTCGCCACCACTGTGCCAGAGCCCGCGAATAGCACTTTCTTCCCCTTATTCCTTCACAGTGTTTATTTAGGGCTGGTGCCCCATTCTCCCGCTTCTTCTTCGCCGTTCTTCACCACTATGGCCTCCACACGCTCCACATTCATGCCAACTCTATCCTCCTCCTGTCCATCTTTGACTTCTACTATGAGGCGTTTGTGGGGGTGATGCCCTCCGTCACCATGCTCCGCCACTTCTTCTTCCCTCGCATGACTGGCGAAAATCCAGTTGGGTGCATCGGCTTCGTTGCGGCGCGGGGTGGTAACACAATCTCCCGCGCGGGGAAGCAGGTAGAGGATGCCGTGAAGAGGTGGGTTCTGATGGATGGCAAGTGCTCCTAGAGCTTGCTGGAGCTGCCGACCAAACTCCCCATCTCCGAGAAGGGGTGGTATTCTGAGAAGAACACCGACCCTTCCCTGATGCCGTTGGTGAAGAAGATGGAGAAGGACCTGAGGAGCGAGAAGCTGATGGGGGCCATGTTCATCAAGGAGTTCTTGAGGCAGCGCATAGCGCCTCTCCAAGACCACTCCCGCCCCCTGTGGAAGCTTGGTGGTGGTGACGACAAGATCCACCTGCGCCAGGATGCCCTTCTCGAGGAGGAGCTGAGCAAGGTGTTGCTCTAATTGACGGCGAAGGACCCGAGCAATCCTCTGGAAGATTGGCTCCCCCTGTACTGCCGGGATGACGGCGAGGAGGTCTTGGCCGCCTACTGCCTTAGTGCACCTCTCCTCCAACGATCAATCATTCAAGGCCACCAAGGACAGGGTTGTGGAAGAATCCTCTGCCCGGCGGCAGGGGGAGCTCCTCCGCGACTTCCCTGACGATGATGACAATGAGCCTCTAGTGGTGGAGGTGCCGCGCCCGTCTGGAGTCACCACGAGGTCCGGGGTGTCCTCTTCGAAGCAGCCCAAGCGGACGGCCACAAAGAAGGGCAGGACCATGCTGATTCCTCCGGGCAGCATTCTGCCTTCACCGACATCATCCCGAGTGGCACCAACCGTGAGTTCTCCTGCTCCCAAGAGCTCAGCACCAGTTGCTGCACTTTAGCGCCTGTTGCTGAGCCTGAAGAGTAACTATGTCTTCGCCGACTAGTAAGTTTTTTCCTTAGCCTTGTTTGTTGATTCTTGAAGCGATGCTTAGCGCCTTCTTCTATCATCAGGCAGCAGCCGTCAAAGAAACTGAAGGAGGGCACAGAGGTTGCCGTGGCCACATGCGCTGAAGTGGCTACTGCACCCATGGTGAAGGAGAACACCGTGGCCCCGCAGCTCCGGTGGTTACGCCGTCTCCCAAGGGCGTGGAAGCCCGTCCTCGGGAGGTGTCGGCGCCTCTGGCGGTGCTGAACCCGCCGGCGCCTACCTCTGCTACGGCTATTGAGGTCGACCAGCCTCCGGAGCCCACGATCCTTCCTGAGGCTGAGGTTTCTTATATCTTGGCGCCGAGGGCGTCTCCTCCCCTGCCCAGCGTGTGGCCGAGCCGTGGCACTCCTGCCACCTCCGAGGCCCTAGAGGAGGCAAGTGCGGCGCTGGACCTCCTCCAGGGTGAACTTCACGGCCTGGATCGTTGCTCAGTGCAGGGACGCCTGTGGCTGATTTCTGGTTGGCTCCAGGCTGACCGTCTGTCCGTGCGACCTGGGGCTCTACGGAGGAAGCCCAGAAGGTGCTCGGAGTGGTCGCCACCAAGCGCAACTGGGCGCGGTAGGAGGCCGCAGAAGCCGAGGATCGGTCCCGCGTGGTGGAGGCTGAACTGAAGGCTCTTCAGGATTAGCAGGCCGCCCAGGCCACCCAGCTCCAGGAACTTGAGGAGAAGCTAAAGGCCCAGGAGGCTGCCGTTGCCGATCGAGATGCCAAGGTGAAGAAGGCGGCCTTGGAGTACGCTGCGGAGCGCGACTGCCTGATGAAGCTGAAGGAGGAGGCAGAGGCAGCCCAAGCGGCCCTCACTGAGGCCAAGAAGGTGGCCTTCATGGAGCGCAGCACCCTTACCTCCTTCGAGGCACGTTTCCACAAGGCCCAGAAGTCGCTCTTTGGGGATGATTCCTCGAAGAAGGTGGCGGCGGCAACCCCGAGGGAGAGCCCTGCTTCTCTGCTTCCTGAAGTCTTGGCGGTGCTCGAAGATGTTGTCGACGGGTTTGCCTCCTTGGTGGAAAGCAAGGCGCGCTCACTCTTTTCCTCGGCTCTTACTTGCGTCTTCAGCCATCTCTATCTCCAGGACGCCGGCTTCGACCTCTCCTCCTTCCTTACTCCGGTGGAATCCGACTCCTAAGACACTGCTGCTGCCGCCGTGAAGAGCTCCATGGACGCCATGCTTATTAAGTTCCTGGTCATTGGTCCTCCGACCAAAGTTGATGGAACGACGACGTTCCTAGCAACGAGGCTTCGCTAACGGGCGACGGTGATGCCCAGGTCTGAAGAGGCGGCTTAGTGACTCTGCCTTTCCCTGATCATCCTGTAGCATGTAGCATGCCTCAGGGAGGCATTTTAAAACTGTTTGCTCGGAACAATATGTGTTGTAATAATTAGATTATGTTCCCTCAACTTTTCCATTTGATTTGTCGTTCTGCGTCGGCAGAGCCCGGCCCCACGCATACATCAGCCACCGTTGGGTCGTCTGGATCGCCAGGACGAGCCCAAGAATTGAGGGGCTACGTGACCAGTTAGGCTCCTGAGACGCGATGCTTAGGGGTCCTCCTTGACGTGCGAACAGCTTAGGAAAAGGTGCAGGAGCAAGCCTTGGTGTTCCGCGTTAGCAAGGCCCAGCCCCGCGCGTGCCTCAGCCGTCGTTGGGTCGTCCGGATCACCATGACGAGCCCAAGGGGTTGAGGGGATACGTGACCAGTTAGGCTCCTGAGACGCGATGCTTAGGAGTCCCCCTTGACGTACGAACGACTTGAAAGGAAAGGGTGAAAGATGGGTCCTGGTGTTCTGCGTCGGCAGGGCCCAGCCCCGCGGATACCTCAGCCGCCGTTGGGTCGCCCGGATCACCAGGACGAGCCCAAGGGGTGAGGGGCTACGTGGGCAGTTAGGCTCCTGAGACGCGATGCTCAAGTGTCCCCTTGACGTACGAACCGACCAACATACCTTTCCCTCGCCGAGCTCTCGCTTGGGAGGGGTGCACGAAGACCAAGCCCGTGAGGCCTGGCGAGGTGGGGTACGCCAGGCGTGACCTGAGTGTAGCCCCCGTGCCCAGCCCCCTCTTGCTACCCTCCCGAGGGAGAGCAGCGCGGTGAGGCTGGTCACTGAGTCCGGAGGCTCCCTGAGGTTAATGCGGCCACGAGGCCACCCCAGTTGTTTATCACCAGCGCGGAGCATAGCGCTTCCGCTCTTGCACGGGCATAGCCGCTCCTCGGCAGTGTCGATGGCCAGCACGGAGCATGGTGCTTCCACTGATGCGTGGGAGGGGGCTCCCTCTAAGGAGAGCCCCCAGGGCGTGTACAGCCCCGCCCTAACACGTGGCTTGCACGGCAGGGCTGGGGGAGGTGTGTATGGGCACCTGTGAGCCAACACGGGACTCACGAGGCCCTACCTCAAGGCGGGTTGCGCCTGGTCTTGATTGGGGATGCTTGTGTTAATCCTGTGAGATGGTTAGGCAGCCTGCACCGAATGAGTCTCCTGAGGCTATTGCATGAGAAGGCTAGACGCCAACGACCCCAGGAGGTGACATGAACTGGGCCGGCCCGCCAGACAGAGCTCAACCGTTGGGTTTATCAACGCTGCAGGGACGGACCCGAGCACAAACACCGTGCCCAGTCTTCTCATGCAAAGATCCTGAAGAAAAACAACCGGCGCGCGGTTCCCGTGGCCACGGGGGAACTAGGTCGCGCGCCCTCACTCATCCACCTGCGATTAGCTCATGCGTGAGGTGACGTACACGGGGACTGGCCCGTGAGCCAGAGCTCAGCCTCTTGGATTTAGCAACGCTGCAGGGACGGACCCGAGCACAGATGCCGTGCCAGTCCTTAATCATGAGGCGGTCGTAGGAAGGCTTGCAAGGGCGCGAGACATTCTTAGCGACGAAGCACCGATCAGGCAGTTAATAATTTAAAGGTAGCTTGCGAAGGATTGTAAACTAGCTCTGATAGATGCAAAAGGGATACATGCCGTAGGGACGGACCCACACGACCTGGGGATGATGCAGCCCGAGGGGCGCCCCCAGACTGAATGAAGTAGAGAGATGTCACCTGGTACCGTCATTGAAGAGATGTTGAAGTAGCCAAAAAACACGCGCCCCTGGAGTCGTTCCTCACAAGCCGCTCTGGTGCTGAGCCTTGGGAGGCTCAGAGGGACCGAGAGGCTCCTAAAGGTGCTCCTCCATCTCTGCCAGGATTGCCTAATGCCTGGCCTCGCAAGCCGTTTGGGAAACCCTCATGCAGCACTGGAACGCTTCAGCCGCGCCCGGCAGGCCGAAGGGCATGCAGACGTAGCTGTGAGGTGGACCCTTGTACCGGCCGACGCGAGACGGCCACATGAGCTGCCGAGACGTGGCCCTGTTGAGCCCGGGGATGTCGATGCAGACGCGGAACTCCTTTCCCGCGCCAGGGTAGTGAGCTGCGCCGCACGGCAGGCGACGATCACCTTGCAGAACCCTTGCTTCTTGAATCTCCTCGATTGCCTTGCTGATGAACTCCTGAACGCCTGGTGTCTCACGCCTGCTGCTTTCTCCTGGGAAATGTGCTCTGAAGAGCGCCTCCACATCGTGCCCGAGCGCCTCCCTTGTGACCCTGGCTAGGTCTGAGGCCCTCCAAAGGAGAGCCCTCGAGCCCAGCCTGAGAGGGGCGCCAGGCGCGCCTTCCTACGCTATGGGTGAAGGTGTCGCGGCTGGGGACATGAGGCTCGGTGCAGCGGCCTCGAGTGATGCTTCCTCACGAGACCCCTGTCCCAGCTGCAGCTTCTTCGTCTTGGGGGCGACCTCAGGAGGTAGGGCGCCATCCTTGTCTTCAGGGTTGTCGACCACTGCAGCCTAGAAGGCGTGCTCGAGGGAGCACACCGCATCCTTCTCTAGGCACGCAACCGTGATGACGCCGCCGCTCCCTGGCATCTTGAGGACGTTGTAGCCGTGGTGCATAGCCGCCATGAACTTGGCCAGTGCTGGGTACCCTAGGATGGCGTTGTAGGGCAGGTGGATGTCGGCGACGTCGAAGTTGATGAGCTCGGTGTGGTAGTTTTTGCGCTTGCCGAAGGTGACAGGGAGCAGAACCTACCCTATCGGGTGCGTAGAACCGTCAGTTACCCCTGAAAATGGCTTGGTTGGGTGAAGCTGGTAGTATGGCACTTGGAGCCTCTCGAACGTCTGAACAGACAGAACATCAAGCCCTGCTCCGCCATCGATTAGAGTCTTGGTGATGACCATGTTGCTGATGATGGGGGAGCAGAGCATAGGGAGCACGCCAGCAGTGGCCGCACACTTGAGCTGGTCTGAGGACTTGAAGGTGATGGCGCAACTTGGACCATCTAAGAGGGTGAGTTGCTTTGGGCTTGGGGAGCGTTGCGTTCACCTCGCGCGTGAACTGCTTGAAGACGCGGTGGGGAGCTGGGGCCTGTGAGCCGCCCAAGATGCAGGCGATGGCTCGAGGCTCCTGGAAGCCCCTAGCCCCTCATCCTGGTTGTGATCTTCATTCCTTCTTGGCGGTGGAGGCAGAGGAGGCAGAGCTGCATTGCCCTAAGGGGGCTCCTCATGAGGCTGCTCCCTCCAGGCGCCCTCGCGAGGATGGCCTGCCAGCGGTCCTCACGAGGCTGGTCGCACCACTTCTGACGATGGTCGCGTCCGTCCCAGCGTCCTCCACCTCGGCCGCCCCCACGACCGTAGCCTCTATCATTGCGCTCGGGGCATCGACCGAGGCGCCCGTCATGGAGGGCCCTGAGCTCTTGGCAGTCGTTGGTGTTGTGGTTGTGCACATTGTGGAAGTCGCAGAATGGTTGGTTGCTCTTGGATGAGTCGGGGTGGTCGCAGCCGCGCTTTGTCTCTGGTTCAGCCACAAGCATGGCTGGCCCCTTGCGCTTCACATCCTTGGTCTTGGTCTTCTTGTCTTCTGGATCAGCATCGGGGAGCTTGAGGAGGGAGAGGCGTCCCTCCTTAGCCCTTGCGCACTTGTTCGCCAAGTTGAACATCTCCAGAGCGGTGCAGAGATCCTCATGGATGGAGAGCTCTTCCTTCATCTTGACATCGCGGACACCATCAGTGAACGCTGAAATGATGGCCTCGTCCGACTCCTTGGGGATCTTAAGGCGAATGTTGTTGAAGCGCTGGATATACTTCTGCAGGGTCTCTCATATAACCCACAAGTATAGGGGATCGCAACAGCTTTCGAGGGTAGAGTATTCAACCCAAATTTATTGATTCGACACAAGGGGAGCCAAAGAATATTCTTGAGTATTAGCAGTTGAGTTGTCAATTCAACCACACCTGGATAACTTAGTATCTGCAGCAAAGTGTTTAGTAGCAAAAGTGGTATGATAGTAATGGTAACGGTAGCAAAAGTAAAGATAAATGTTTTTGGGTTTTTGTAGTAGTTGTAACCGTAGCAACGGAAAAGTAAATAAGCGAAGAACAATATGTGAAAAGCTCGTAGCCAATGGATCAGTGATGGATAATTATGCCGGATGCGATTCCTCATGCAATAGTTATAACATAGGCTGATATAGAACTAGCTCCAATTCATCAATGTAATGTAGGCATGTATTCCGTAAATAGTCATACGTGCTTATGGAAAAGAACTTGCATGACATCTTTTGTCCTACCCTCCCGTGGCAGCGGGGTCCTAGCGGAAACTAAGGGATATTAAGGCCTCCTTTTAATAGAGAACCGGAACAAAACATTAACACATAGTGAATACATGAACTCCTCAAACAACGGTCATCACCGAGAAGTATCCCGATTATTGTCACTTCGGGGTTGTCGGATCATAACACATAATAGGTGACTGTAGACTTGCAAGATTGGATCAAGAACACACATATATTCATGAAAACATAATAGGTTCAGATCTGAAATCATGGCACCCGGTCCCTAGTGACAAGCATTAAGCATAGCAAAGTCATAGCAACATCAATCTGAGAACATAGTGGATACTAGGGATCAAACCCTAACAAAACTAACTTGATTACATGGTAAATCTCATCCAACCCATCACCGTCTAGCAAGCCTACGATGGAATTACTCACGCACGGTGGTGAGCATCATGAAATTGGTGATGGAGGATGGTTGGTGATGACGACGGCGACGAATCCCCCTCTCCGGAGCCCCGAACGGACTCCAGATCAGCCCTCCCGAGAGAGATTAGGGCTTGGCGGCGGCTCCGTGTCGTAAAACACGATGAAACTTTCTCCTTGGTTTTTTTCTCCCCGAGATGGTATATATGGAGTTGGAGTTGAGGTCGGAGGAGGTCCAGGGGGCCCACGAGATAGGAGGGTGCACCCTAGGGGGGGCGCCCCCATGTCTCGTGGAAAGCCTGTGGGCCCCCTGGCCTTGATTCTTTCGCCAAAAATTCTTATTAATTCTGAAAAGTGCCTCCATGGATTTCCAGGACATTCCGAGAACTTTTCTTTTCTACACATAAAACAACATCATGGCAGTTCTGCTGAAAACAACATCAGTCCGGGTTAGTTTCATTCAAATAATGCAAGTTAGAGTCCAAAACAAGGGCAAAAGTGTTTGGAAAAGTAGATACGTTGGAGACGTATCACTCTCCAGGTTGCTGGTTGATGCGACGCAGGTCTCCCGCGTCCGGCGGACGGTCGCGAGTGCCCTGGAACTTGGCGATGAAGCGGCTGCGCATCTCCTCCCAGGAAGAAACCGACCCCTCGATCAGGTTCAGGAGCCAAGAACGCGCGCCATCCTTGAGGGCCATCGGGAACCAGTTCGCCATGATCTTCTCGTCGCCGCTGGCCACCTCGATGCTCAGCTTGTAGAGCTGCAGGAACTCGGCGGGATCGGCGGTGCCGTCATAGCGTGGAGGTAGGTCAGGCTTGGCCTTGCTCAGCCAGACAATGTTGCGGAGCTTCGGAGTGAACGCGAGGCATCCCGCCATGGCTACTGGAGGTCATCGAGGGGGTGGAAACTGGTCCTGGTGCACACGCACCGCCACCTCCTGTGGCGGTACGCGGGCCTGGTGCCGGGTGTTGGAAGCACGCGCGCTTCTCCTTGCGGTCGCTACACCACCTGGCAGCTCATGTCATCCAGAGCTGGCGCAGGGCATGGCAGGTCACGCCGTGGAGACACACTCCTTGGCTCGATGATGACGCCCTGGGCAGGAGGCAGTGGAGGAGCCCCGTGCGCCATGTCGCCCGCTGCAGGTGGTTGTTGAGGCAGCGAACGAGCCGGCTCGGCGGAGCCCCCATCCGCGACGCAGACGAGCACAGCGATCTACTCGAGCCACTCCTTGTAGAGGTCACCAACCGGGCGGTAGCGAAGGAGCTCCCGCGCTATGAGCAGAGCAGCCTGCGCATCCGATTGGCCGCGACGTGCGTGGGATGACGAAGCTGCTGGGGTCAGTGACAGAGTAGCGGTGCGCCTGTCATGGTGCACTGACGGGTGCAGCGATGAAGCTTGCTGCTCGTGGCCGTCAGGGCCCGTGGCGGCGTTGGCCACCGGAGACGGAGTGCGACGGGCAAAGCCATCACCCACCGGAGCCGTCTGAGCGACGCGAGCGGTGAATGTGGCCCAACGCTCAGCGCGAGCCCAGCGCGCATCGGCCATGGAGGTGTCGGAGTAGTGGTGGATCGATCGACGGAGGACAAGATCCGACGCACCCCTATCTGGCATGCCAAATGTCGGATTAAGGGATCCGCAAACCCTTGAGAGGTTCAAACTCTGGGGTGCGTGCGGAGATCTCAACCTATCCAGCCTGCCTACTCGCGATCCTCCCAAGCCTAGTGCGTCAAGCTCAAAGAGACAAAGAGACACACTAGTTTATCCTGGTTCGGGCCACCTTGTGGTGTAATACCCTACTCCAGCGTTTTGGTGGATTGCCTCTGAGGGCTGAGGATGAACTAGTACAGTGGATGAACTGGCCTCAGGAGGTGAGGTGTTCTTGAGCTGGTGTGGTGTGTGCTAGTTCAACTTGTCTTCCTCACTTCCTACGGTGGTGGCTAGTCGTATTTATAGTGGCCTTGGTACTCTTCCAAAATGTTGGCGGGAAGGGATCCCACAACGGCCGGATTTGAAAGTGGACAAGTAGTACAACTTATCCTGACAAAAGTAGTCTTCGCCTGCGAAAAGCCTCTGGTCGTGAAGCTGCGGTGGGCTCGTCGATGACCTCCGTCCTGGCGGTCTTGGTCTCATTGGACCAGAATGGAAACCCTTAGCTAATTCCTTTGGACTCCGCACCTGTGGCTTGCCACCCTTGCACCGAAGAGGAAACCTGCGCTCTACGCCCGCCTGGCGCCCGGCTGGCCTTGGTCGTCATGGCTCACGTCAGCCTCGTGAGGTAAACCTTGCATAGAACTCTCCGCCCCTCGGGAGCCAACCTTGTGAGGCCGTTCCCCTCGGGGGTCTTGGCATCGTCCGCCCCGCGAGGCTTGGCCCCTCGCGAGTGTCTTGTGTTGCTGATGCTCAAGCTGGGCCGTACTAGGCCGTCAACGGAGCCACGTGATGGGCCGCTCGCAGGCAGGGTTGGATACCCCCATATTCAGGACGCCGACATAATATTTATGGATGTCATAAAAAGTGGCACAAAAAATGGGGAAATAAACCAGGACGCGGGCAGCATGATCAATTTTTGCCAAGGCAACTCTTGGTGGGCTTTGTTTCTAAATATGGACGGAGTGGAGTAGTACTATCTTTATGTTAGCCTCGTAGGGCTCTCCCAGTGCCTAGGCTTGCCTCCCCGCCTCGCCCACCGGATTTCGCCATGGATAATCCCTTAGATCCCAGGATCCCGCGGGTTGCCCTCTCGCTGCGGCCCGCAACACTGCCTCCTTTGAGCGAAACCCACATGTATTTTAGATGGGATCCATTGCTCTGGAATCACAGATCGGTGGCGCCGGAGGACATGCCAGGCCTGCGTTTCAGGTGGTGGGCAGCAAGGGAAAATCGGATCGAGGAAGCGTCACATCGATTGGAGAGAAGTTCAAAGGAGCAGTGCCTGGCGCAGCACAAGGCGGAGGCGCAAGTCGATCTCAGTGGAGAGATGCTGAGGGATGTCCGCATCTAGAAGCGTCGCGTTGATTTTGAGCTAGGGTTAATGGCAGAGATCATATTCACGGAGTCAACTGCAGAGGAAAGAACGTGCATGCCTGCAGAATTGCATGAGCAGCCGGTGCAACTGTTCAAATGGGTGGTAGGAGAAGCCAAATCGTGAGACCAGCTGCGGCGGCACCGCTGGGCATGCATCATAGGTGAGGTGAGCTTCCCTCCTTCCCCGCCAACAATGCAGTGACCTACTCGGTTGTTGTTGCAGTGAACTTGCGGCACCATGGCGGTTTGCAACCGTGACAATCAATCCATCTATATGTATTGTATTCCTGTGAAAATACTTGGTCGTTTGGAAAAAGATGGTAATTGATTTATCACTAGTTGTTGAATGCTTTTTTTTTGAATTAACTAGTTTTTGAATGCTTGGTCGTGACAATCACCCAAAGCCACAACCAGAAGTCTCCATCGCGTAATACTTATGGTCGGTCGCACCAATAGACAGTCGGTCGGACCCGTGACATGCATCGGCTTGGTCTGACATGTACGACTAGTTACGTCACTGACTTGTGCCACCATATTTGAGCAGTAGTACTTGAAATTTGTGTTCCAGGAAACTCATCGGGAGCAGTTTCGGGCCTCAAAACCAAAACCATCAATTAATCTTTAGCTTGTTCCCATCACATTCCAAAGTGTATAGTATAATTATAAGTGCAAACCTGCTCACACCTAGTAGTACGTATCAAACCCGAACGTGTTCCCACTATGCAGGTTTTAGTACTAGTGCTAGTATTAGGTTATAAAAACGGGAACTAGTACTTAGCCGAAAATCACTCTACCTCTTCCTCCTCATAAGTCTTTCTTGTTCGTCCATCCTTGTCATGGCCGCTGTGCAGAGCTCTAGGTCGAGAACTACTCGTAACAAGGAACGACTACCAAGGCCGCAAAAAAAGAGAGGGCTCGCCGCCTGGCAGAGATAGGCGAGGGCTCCCCGCCTGGCAGAGATAGGCGAGGGCTCCCAGGAGCACCCTAGCCATGGAGGCGAGGGCTCCCAGGAGCGCCCTAGCCGCGAAGGCGAACATGCTGAGCTGGCGGCGCTGGAGTCATTATCCCTCGATGACATGCCCAATCAACTTAATAAGCAGGAGGAGTTCATCGACGGCTTGGTGGAGCTGCTAAAGGAGAGCCTCGATGACATGCCCACTCGGCTCCATGAGCAGGGGGAGTTAACCGCCGGCTTGGTGATGCTGCTAAAGAAGAGCATTGCATTGGATAAGAAGGCGACCGGCGAAATCCTGCAACTTCAAGAGGACAAGGCGAAGCTCTGCCACGAGCTCGACCTGCTAAAGGAGGAATGCCGGCGGGAAGAAGTTGCATGAGAAGAGTAGTTCCTTGATGAAGATGATGCAGGCCCTCGTCATGGAATAGAAGGAACAGTTGGTGATGCTCCGCATTGAGCACCCGTCTGCTGTCAAGGTACATAATGTAGTCATGGAACAGATGACGAAGGCTCGCGTCGAGAAATCCCGCTTCATGGACAGAATGAAAAAGATGGCGGAGGAGATGCGCAAGGAGATGGAGGTCGTGGAGGCGATGAAGAAGCAGTTATGACTCTGCGGCCAGCAACCCTTCATGTACTAGTAGAGAGCAGCGCCCCAGACTTGTGTGTGCGTCTTCCTTCTTTTTTGGGGGTGATAATCTTCCTTGTTCTTTTGCTCTTGTGTTTCTTATTTTGCTTCGGGTGTTTCGCCGCACGTGTCACATTCTCTACGAGGCATGAATAGAACAATGCTAACGATGAGGGACGCTGTGGGATCAATGACTAGCAAATTAGATCATTTTTATTGCCATATCGCACTAGCTGCCGTGTTTCGTTCTCCTCCGTCGTACTAGTACTCTAGTGGAAAACTTGAGTATACCGGACAGTTCTTTGCTCCTCCTCATGTCGTCAGCAACATTTATACGAGTAGTCAAATCACAAGGCCCCGCCTTCCATCAATAACGAGCCGTCAAATCACAAAGGCCCTCGCCTCTCGTGAAACTGACCAAGCAAGACTGCCCCGCCCTCTAGCCTTTTAAAAAAATGTATACTTTTGTACAGTAGTAGTACCAATGGATTGCGCCATGGAGTAAAACTAACAAGATGAAATAAAATGAATAAGGCGTTACATATAGAGAGCGCTCGTCGCCAAATTATGCATATAGTACTATTGAAGCTAGTACGTGCTTAAATGGGGTGCTAAATTCTATTAAAGAAATTAGCCTACCTATTTAATTCTTGGGTTCTTATTATTTATGCCACTAGTTGTGTATCACTACTCAGTTTTGCCATTAGAAGTTACAACTACTCAAAAATGCCATCGATTTGTGAGATGCTTCCTCAAAATGCAATTAGTATCTAAAAAATTGCCATCGTTCCGTTAGATGTTTTCTCAAAAATGCTATTAGACATTGTTATTTTCACGTCAAACCCATTGGCCATGTTATATAACAAAAATAAGCCGATTCTCACAATGATAAGTGTGGCCCCACTTGTCAGGAGTAACCAAGCGAATAATATTACAGGAAAGTAAGAACCCTCTTGGGATCAAGTAGGCCCCACACTTAAACCCATTGACCATGTTATATAACAAAAATAAGCTGATTCTCACAATGATAAGTGTGGCCCCACTTGTCAGGAGTAACCAAGCGAATAATATACAGGAAAATAAGAACCCTGTTGGGATCAAGTAGGCCCCACACTTTATTGTACTGTAGTGAGATAAAGGGGGAGCCGACATGTTGGTCCATAGGTATTTATGTCATTATAACATGGCAAAAGAGATTTGAGTCACAATAATGGTATCCAGCACAACACACCCCTCAAATAAAACTAAGCACCCTGAAAATCTTTGACAATTAACTACTGGCTATATGATGTTTGCCATATATATTGTATGTAGATAATGTGAAGAAACGAGTGGTAGTACTATACCAACTAAAAGATGAACTGTAAGGAGTACTAGTATGTACGTACTGAAGAGTTCAAGTAACGAGAAGGAACATAACATAGTTCTACTGGGGGCTCAGCACAACACACCCCTCAAATAAAACGAAGCACCCAAAAATTAAACTAAGCAACTAATCTGGTAGACACTGCATTACAACCACCATGAGCAACGACACTGCCACCTTACTCGGACTCCTTGTCCATGTGCTCGACTTTGTCCTTGTCTCTCTTCCTCTTGGCTGATACTTCTTTGCTTGAACCGCACACTTGGCTCTGGATCTTCATCCAACCCTTGTACATATTGAAACAAAGGTAAGCATCCATTGCAGCATAATTGATGTGCTCTCTATCTAGTACATTCCACTCCCATGCACGATGAAACTTGTACGGAGGTTTCGTTAGTTTACCGTACGAAGGATCAACCATGGCTGCTGCCAGGGTCAGCATTGAAGGCTGACGGGGGGACCCCAAAACATTCCTCTGGAGGTCGAAGGCTGGCCTACAACGAGGCCTATCTGACCTAGGACTTTGTTGCCATTCGTAAAGTCTATAGAAACAAATTTGACTAGGGCGCCCGCGAGGAAGTTCTTAAATTCCTCGCACTCAACGTCAGCATGGCATATGTGGTATACCAAGCACAAGTTATGCACACAAACCTGGATCACAACAGGCTTCTTCTTCTCTTCCTCCTTTAGATTCTTCTCTTGTCCCAGGACTGTGGTGTACTCAACATCTAGCCCAGCGACCCACTCTGCCTTTGAGTTTTCATACATGCGTCTGAAGTGAGCAAAGCATCCTTTCACCGTCACAGAAGAACGGGTGTAGATGGTTCTAACCTTGTACTCACCGCCGATCATGGAGATTTGGGACACCATGGTTTTGGGAGGAGGGTTAGGATTAGTGGAACTGCCGTAATGTGAAAGGACGGGATGACTAGGAGCGAACTGCCGTAATATTAAAGGATGTCCGGGGACGAGTAGGAGCGAGCTACTAGCGTTTTTTCGATTGTAAAAATGCTGAGTGGGGCGTGCGAATAGTAGGGTAGTGGCTTGCCTGGTGGATAAATGGATTCATGCACAATACTATGGGGGCCCAATTAGATGACATGTCTACTCGACGCCCAATTAAATGGCTTCATGCATCTACGTGTTCGCATGTCAAGCGTCTTGAAAATTATAGGTGATACGAAGGTTTCCATGCTCCCATGATAAAGGCTTCCGAGATCCCTTGGATCTGAGATCGAATGGTTGCATTGCGTGATTCTAGACCTATGGGTGAATATCCTATCCTGGAGGGTTATTCTGCAAAGTTTCAGCAACTTAGCCTGTGACCGTTCGCTCTCAGATCCAAGGGCTGCCAGCAGCCCGTATCATGGTAGCACCTACCACGACCGTCGCCTCACTCACGCGGTCGCACCATTGAGATTTCACACGGTGTGTTAGGCTACCTGATGTTGGCATGTCATACATAGTCATTACTTAGTCACTCATAACAACAAGGTCAGCTATAAGGTTGGCTATAAGAGTATTTTTTTACTTCTCTCTATCTCTTTCTTCATAGTATTTATTGCATTTGCCAAGGAGTGACCTCTTACAATGAAATGGTGCTTAGATGAGGTGCTAAGGGCATTAAGTGGCTTAGCAACTCAAGTCCCCAATGCATAGGTGCTTAGTTTTTTGTTGCTAAGGGCATCTCCAACAATTGTAAGATGTTGGTAAATTTGCCACCTAGGACATAGTGATGATGTGGCATGTAATAAATGTGGACAGAGAGCAAAGTTATATGTAGATTAACCAAAAACATTTGCACGAGCTCCAAGGTGAAATAGAGAGCAAAGTTGTATGTAGATTAACCAACAACATTTGCACAAGCTCCAAGGTGAAATAGAGAGCAATCACATTTATTTCTCACATGTACGAGCAAGTACAATAGTGGCCTATAAGCCAGCTTACATGGCATTTTTGCATATGTGGAGGAGAGAGACAAGGATAAAGTGGAGCAGTGGGCTCTCATGCAAGAGCCATCCTCTACACGTGCTCCTAGACAAAAGCATTTAATACAAGGAGAGAGATAGAGAGAAAGTGAGAAAAACCTTATAGTCAACCCTATTGTATGACTAATAAATAATACTACTAACTTTTGATGACATGGCATGTTTATATACTCATGCAGCTGGCTATACTAAACATGCTCTATATGGTGGAGCATTGGGGGAGGCATCTGTATACCATGGAGGTGGTCAGGAATCGACAGACTCATGCCGGTCATAGTGCCACAGTTAAAACGATAATGGCAAGTCAAATCACGGGGCCCCACCTGTCCAGCAGTAACTCACTGTCAAATCACACAGGCCTACGTTTGCAGCAGCCTACTCCCTCATCTTCTCGCATCTATGTCAAACCGATTGGGCAGAACTGCCCCGCCTACCGCGAGGGAAAAGCACTGCCCTCGACTTTTAAATAGTATAGTATAATTTTGTTGTCACACCCAATATGCGAACCTATCCTAAAGGAACTCGAAGGTCCCATCATGGATAAAGCGCATATTGGAGACGCTTTTGCAAGGTGGGTATCATTACATCGTACCAGTACATAATAGTTGGGGATACATACAAGAGGCATACAATGCCAAATGAATACAACAACCACATACATAAGAGCAACATCCGACTACGGATGAACCACAAACAGAAAGTCAAACGACATCCACCCTGCTAGCCCAGGCTCCTGACCTGGAACCTATCCCCTGATCGAAGAAGAATCAGAAGAAGAACTCCAAAACAAGTAAACATCGCTCTCGCGTCATGATCATTGCATTACCTATACCTGCAACTGTTGTTCTAGTAACCTATGAGCCACAAGGACCCAGCAATCCCATTACCATGGGTATCAAGACTAGCAAAGCTTAATAGGTATGGAATGGATAAGTGGTGAGGTTGTAGCAGCAACTAAGCATGATATGGTGGCTAACTTGTGAATACCAGAATAAGATGAGAAGCTACGCAAACGGTCGTAAACTAGTAATGACCAAGAAGTGATCCTGAACTACTTGCGTTCAACCATAACCCAAACCGTTTTCACTCCCCAGACTCTGCGGAGAAGAGACCATCACGGCTACACATGCAGTTGATGCGTTTTAATTAAGTCAAGCGTCAAATTCTCTACAAGCGGATATTAACAAATTCCCATCTGCCACATAACCGCGGGCACGGCTCTCGAAAGTTTATACCCTATAGGGGTGTCCCAACTTAGCCCATCACAAGTTCTCACGATCAGCGAAGGATATTCCTTCTACCGGGAAGACCCGATCAGCCTCAGAATCCTGGTTACAAGACATTTCGACAATGGTAAAACAAGACCAGCAAGACCGCCTGATGTGCCAACAAATCCCGATAGGATTCGCACGTATCTCGTTCTCAGGGCACACCAGATGGGCCAGACGTCGGGTTGGCATAGACCATAGTTGCCCAGGGGGTGCCGGACATCGCCCGGTTAGGACCAACACTTGGAGAAGCACTGGCCCGGGGGGAGGGTTAAATAAAGATGACCCTCGGGTTTATAACTCCCAAGACAATAAGGAAATAAATAAGCAAGCAATTAACACTAGCCTATTACCACTATTACACATATTACATCCACTGGGCATCGAAGTTCGCCACCAGTGCAAATATAGGGAACAAAGTAGCATATTACATACACTGGCCGCAAAATTGGCCACCAATGCAATTAAACGCGGCAGCAAAACAAGAGCATAACTGAAACAACTTCAGAAGAGCTCAAGAAACGTTATCCTGGGTATCCACCATGCTGGCAATAAGCTTAGCAAGCTTATTAGCTTTGTCCTGTTTGGCGCTAAAATCCTCCAACGCTTGCTGTTGCACCAGAAAGTATGCATATGAATGTTCCAGGGACTTCCGCAGTCCTTCCGCTTCTTGTCGCAGCACAGCTGATCGATGTCTTTCAGCTTGTAGTTGAGACTCAAGAAACCGAACTGATTCAGATAGTGAGTTTGAATAGCTTGTGCAAGCGGTAGTGGCCAGTAACTCGAACACTAAACCAAGACATGACTTTGGGGTTGTCTCGTCTTCAAGATAGTCTTCCTTAGCTATTTTATCAGCTTTGTTGGAGACCAACAAGGATGTTTCACTATCCTGAACCTTATCTGCATTACTTCCTTTACCATTGCTTAATAAGGCACTCTTCCCCATTATTCTGTCAGCATTCTAAAAGAAGAAACAAGCAGACACATAACAAGTTTAGCATGTACTAGTATATGAAACTCATTTCGGTGAACCAGTTCATTAGTAAGGTGGACAGGATTAAACTACCAAGTCTTCTATTGCCAAGTACTAGTACATAATAAAAGCATTAAACAAACATATATCTATGTCCTATGGTCACTGCATTGTCTTGCCAAATCAAAATAGAGACACGGTTCAAATCATATCAGTTCAAGACAAAGCAGTAGTGAAAGAATACAAAGCGTGGGAAACTACACGGCACAACAAGATTTCAGATGGGTACCACGGGTCTACATGTACAACAACACTATTGGCTCTGTTGTGATGCTAGTAATGTGCATGATATGAAAGTCAACTGTATACACTATTGAAATTGAAATCAACAGAGCTATTGATAAGAGCAAACTTGTTAAAGAAACATGCGTGAACATACCTTCTGTGCCATTGGAGTTTCGATTAGATCCATCAATTAAAAAATAAGTTTGTATGAGTAAATACAGTGATACAAGAGCAAAGCAATCATAGTTAAAAGAGGCGCGCCTAAGCGAGCGCTTAAGCGCACCTCGGCTCTAGGCGTTGGCAAAACGCATTGCGCATAACTACGCTCAATCTGTGCATAACTACGCATAAGAATGCGCTTTGGTCAGTAAAGCGCAAGGCGGTGGCAAAACACACAATTAACGCCTAGCGCTTTTTTGAACTATGATAGCAATGGAATCTTAAATTAGAACAATTGTTCTTCAGGTTTAGGCACTTGTTCTATATGAACAGAGTACAGTACAACGCAAGAATATAATACTTAAAAATAGAAAATGAGCTCATAGACCTTACCACATTCTTGGTTCGGGACAAGTACAGAACAAGGCGTTCCCAGTCATCGTCCAGTAAATGTGTCTCAGGAGAACATAAGGGAATTTGATGAGTTTCTTTGCCGGTGAAGTACGTTTTCTTCAGATAATTCCGATACTGCCACCAAGCATTCTTGAAGATAGCAGAGGTATTAGCACAGGTTACCTCATCCTGAGTTTCCAAATCGGTCCTTCTCTATAGAGAAAAACAGGAAAATTTGATGTATTATAACCATCATGGAGGTAGGATGTATGGGACAAAGCAAAGTAATTGCCATGAATAACATTACTTACACATAACTCCTGGACAAACACCTGCAACTGGCATTTTCCTTCATCTTCAGTATAATATTTCCAAGATGGGAAGATACGCACATACGATTTAACAACATCAAATGCGATAGCTGCTAAACTACGACTAGCTGGTTGTGCTTCCTCCACAGGAATAGGCGTACTAACTGGTGGAGTTGGGGTTTGCCGTGGTAGTACTGGCCCTTTGGGCACTGGAGCTGCCTTACTAACTGCTCTTGTTTGGGAGCTCTATGGTGGAGATGGTCCTGTGTCAACAGGAACTGGGTTACTATCTGCTAGGGTTGGGGTTAGATTGGGTGAAGCTGGTTCTCTGTCCATCGCAGTAGGGGTACAATCTATGAGAGGTTGGGTTATGTGTGGTAGGGCTGGTTCTTGTGCTTGTATAACCGGGGTGCTATCTCCATCAAGAGGTAGCTCTGTTTATTTGAAGACCGTGTTTTTAGTCTGCTGGATACTGGCATCACCCGCTCCAATTCAAATGGCTGATAAACAGGAAACATAGTTGAATGTATAGACATTGTATGAGAGACAAATGCAATAGATAGTGTGGAAAAAAGGCATGAAATAGTTGACATGTATATTGTTTAACTAAAACAGATAGCATGACATAATTTCACATATATGATGTCTATCTAAACTGGATAGCATAACATAACATAATTCAAAGATATGATGAATAACTAAACAGGATCGCATGACATAATTCACCTACATGGTATCTAAGTAATCAGGATCGCATCATTTAATTCACATATGTGATTTATATGCTAAACAGAGGGCATTCGATATGATGTCTGAACTAAGAACATGGTGTTGAATATTTTGTATATCATGCCAAGGTAGAGCAAACACCTTGGGGGGTAAATAGGAGTGGTCAGCGGCGTCTGAATCCGCCTCAGAAAAGATATCTTCCTCTGGATTACAATCTGGAGAGGGGTGGGGAAGGTTTGCCATTGAACCCACCATGGAGCGATGTCTGCATGACATTGTATTGCTGCGCAAAAATATTCTCTTTTTCTCTACATGTTCAGCATGACTGTGTACAATATCTGACATACATACAAAAAAATATGGTGAGATTATGTAAGGAGAGCATGCAGAAATTTAGAGTGATGGTAACAACCAGTGGATTGATCCAAAAATAATGATAGCAGGCTGATGATTGCTTTAAATTAATAAAAAGACAGATGATGATTGCTTTACTATTTGTTTCCCACCCAAGATGAACAACATAGGCATACCCTAGGTGAACCAAATATTAGACATACATAATATTCATTGCTGCCTCGATATGTGCCCCACAACTAATTTAGAACTCAAGTTTGAACATTAATTTGGACCTGACTTGGGAGTCCAAGAGCTGAACAGGACGATAAAGTAGCAGGTAAGTTTAAGCAATGCATAACATAAGCAGAAACAAAAGAGTGTGACCTCTCTTGTGGACCCGTGTACTCCTCAAGTTCCTCTACTGAGTCGATGATGGTGATGCCATTGCGGTGGGTGCCGGCGGCAGGGAAGGAGATCTAAGGCGGCGAAAGACGGTCAGGAGTCGTGATGTCTGGTTTGGTGGATGCTTCTGTCGATGGAGCAGCTCATGTGAGGTGGATGATGTCGCGGCAGGAGCAGGACAAACAACACAAAGTTCCCTTCGACATATACCTATAACTAAAGTAATTCTATAAGGGCTCATTTGGCTTGCATGATTCTTAAAACGCAGGGATAGGAAAAACACCGGAATAGGATAGGAAAATGCACATGGTAAACAGAGCATTTGTAAACACAGGATTTCTGTCAACTTGGGTGTTTGGTTTACAGGAATTGGAAGAGCAGAGGAATGCAAAGAAACATGGCCAAAATAAAGTGAAACCATATGAAAGCGTGCACAGTTAGAATGTTATTCTGGCACTAATGCACTTGGTCTTGTTTTCATGCATAGGATTTTGAAAAGTAGGTCCAGGTGGATGTTTTGCTACATTCCTTTCAACAAAATGCATGAATAATTGAATAGTAGTGCCATTGGAAAATTCCCTATTTCTACGTTTTTCCGTTGAACCAAAATAGCCCTAATGGATCGACGTGAATGTATAGTAATAAGTGATGCAACAAGTGTACAACCTCTTTGCCGTTGCCGTGTCGACCTCAGCATCATTGGGTTGGTCGCTGAAGTAGTTGAGGCAAAGGTGGCTGTCGGAGGTGTGGAGGAAGATCTAAGGAATCTGTAGACGGTGTCCAGGGCATTGCTCTATTGTGATGGATCGTTCTGTCGTTGGAGCAGCTCCGGTGACCCGTAAGATGTCAAGGCTGAAGCAGCACAAGACAGACATCGTCAATCTCAAGTGGGTTTCTAATAGCATCTCCAATAGATGATGTAAAATGGATGTAAAATTTACATCACCAAAAACCACCTGACTACAATAGATGAGGTAAAAACTGTTGACTCTGAACTTAACTGTCGCAACTGAAATTTACTGTGGAATCTAAATGCTACTGTCGAAACTGAACGCAATGGTAGCAGAGAGGCACTTGACATGTAGTTTAGGGAGGGCCTGCAGTTCATCTTCAATCTGCACCCACCTGAGCCACCAGCCACCACCGACCGCCTCGCCGGCCCCAGTGCCGCCTCGCCGCCCCGAAACAACTCCCCACCGCCGCCCCGGCCAGCCCACTAGCCCCCCGCCCCCCACCCTGAACCCCAAGATAGATAGTGGGGTACCTCTCCGGCGAGCCCCCGTCCCCGCTGCGGGTGGTTCTTCCTTAACTTCGGCGAGCCCCCCCAACCCCTGAAAATCGACTGACCCAAAAGTTGATTCAGTCAACTGAAGTGTGGCTTAATCAGAGCAGAGCAGCATCACGAGCGAGGGGGAGAGCAACAGCAGCAGCTGGGCGAGCGAGCGAGCGAGCGAGAGCCGGAGCAGCAGCAGCAGCGCGAGTGAGCGAGCGAGAGCCGGAGCAGCAGCAGCAGCATGAGCGAGCGAGCGAGAGCCGGAGCAGCAGCAGCAGATCCGGTTGGTATGGACGTCGCCGCTAAAGGGGCCTCGCACTAGGGGAGAGCCGCCGTGGAGATGTCGCCTGTGGCGCCGGCTTCAAGGTAGCCGCTGCATGGGGGTGCATGATGGAGCACCGTCGTTGTCGGGAGGTCGAGTTAAGGAGAAGGTGCAGTGCGATGAGTGTACAACCTCTTTGGTGGAGCCGAGTAGGCCTCGGCTTCGTCCAAGGAGTCGGTGAGGATGCTGCGGTTCCGGTGGAGCATGATAAGGCAACGCTGTGGGGATGGAGCACCCGCGATAGACAAGGTGATCGTCGGAGCAGCTCCTTGGAGGTGGAGGACGGGGCGGATGAACCGGCGAGACGATGAGATGGACGACGGATCCTCATTCGGGGAGGTGGACGAGGGATGTCGAGCTGTTGCGATGGACGACATCGTCGGGCAAGAGGCTCTGGCTGGGTAGCGATGAGGTGGCGGATGGAGGAGGGTGGGGTTTCGCGGCTAGAGCGGAGAGGTTATGGCGGCCTGGGATTTCGAATGGCGACAAGGGGGCGATGGGAGGGGGTGAAGCATGACTTAGGGACGCACTTGTCCAAAATGTAGGGTGTGTTACAAAAGTACCCCCCACCGATTTGAACTAGCGGCCCTTTCGACTCTGGGTTAGAAGGGGGATTTCGCGTGTCAAAATTTGGCAGCTGGAGGGAGTTTTCGCGCATGTTGTAATTTTGGGATAGCTAGGCGCGGGTTGTGAAGGCGCCAGTTTTGGGAGCATGATATCTGAATTTTCGAGATATAACAAGACGCGGGTTGAATTTTAGGGACAAGCCTAACGTGTAGTAATATTGTAGTTGTACGTACCAAATCAATTCGCACTTCCCTCAACCAAAAAGAAAACGAAAAAATAAAACTATTCACACCACACAAAGAGAGAGTCTTGCCCCATTTTACTATACAAATGCTATTCAACACTACTCCCTCCTTCCATCTATATAGGGCCTAATGCGTTTTTTGATGCTAACTTTGGCCAAATATTAGAGCAATAATATATGACATGCAACTTACACAAAGCACACCATTAAATTCGTCTGTGAAAGGTTCTTTCAATAATATAATTTTCACATTGTGCATGTCATGTACTATTGATCTTGTCAATAGTCAAAGGCGGTCTTAAAAATCTCATTACGCCCTATATAGATGGAACGAGGGAGTATGAATCCATGTTATGTCCGATTAAATTTTTTCCCTTGCTGTATAATGCATGTAACCTACTCATACCAACATTTTAGTGCATTCCAAATGTCTATACTACCGCTGCAATTCGAACTAAATTTGAATTCGTTTTTCTATTTCATTAAGAATCTACAATCATGATTGTTGCCAACTTCAACCATCATTCATGTATTACCTTAATAACACACCACATGATTACTATAGAGATAGATATGAACTATGTGTACTACATGAACTCGAATTCTATTTTTTGAATACACTTGATGTTGATTCCAAATAATAGTACATTTGATGTACTAACTATATATTCATAATTTAAACCATGTTCCATACGTACACCGTGTTTATCACACAAAGTTTAGTGCCCCGCCCCCTACATTATGACAAGTATTTAGACCTGAGCTGCAAAAGCCACACATTAGCCCAAATTATAATCAATGTTCTATGTATTATACGTAGTACTAGCAAGATGCCCATGCATTCTACAAAACATCAACATGATCAAGGGGCCTAATTTGCAAATATGGAGAGGGGTGTGGGTATCTTTTTTCAAACTTGCCATAATTTCCTTCCTATCCGCCAGATATAAATCGGACGGCCTATATTGTAGGATGGTAGGCACACCATCATCAACAACTCCATTTTTTATAAGAGTAGAGATAAAATATATTATATGTAGTATAACATGTTCATAACCACACCATGTGTATCACTGTTATATATATTCACACATGCGTCGGTTTAAAACACTATGATAAATTCTTCAAGTATCCGAATTCGCTTTTTATAATGAAGTATATATGATCTCTATTCGTCTTTTACACCCACACAACCCTCTTATCTTTGTAGCTAGCGCTAACTTTCTCTCGTGCATGCACACGCCAGCATCCCTCTCACCCTCCCTCAGCATTCTCTAGCTCCATCACGCAAATTCGTCTTTTCACTTTAGGTCATTCACCCATGGTGTGTGTAGGCCCCCCAGCTCCTTCTTTACCGCACACATCGATTGATATGCCTCTCTAGCCAGGTGTGCCTAGAACAAACACAAGCTTCCCCTCTTCTCTTGTCACCGTCCATGCCTCACTCCCACCACTCTTTTCATCGATCTCGTACTCGCACACTCCTTCCCCCTCGATATAGTATGCCTCTTGTACCACCTCCTAGATGCATCCCTCTCTCTCTATCCTTCTCCTCGTGCCTCATTTGCTTCTAACACACACATGCATGTATACCGATCGATCTCCTAACATATACCTAGATTGACTTTAACTATCCCCCCCATCAATCGACGTACCTCACAAGTTAGGTCTCTCCTTTCTCTAATAAAGGGTGATTGATCTTCATATGTAGTTACGTCTGCTTACCACAACCATATCGTCCCCCCTCATCATTTGTGCATGCCTCCTGACTCGTCTCTCACACGCACGTGCACAGACAACAAGCATCCACCTCCTCTCTTATTGATTTTGCGGGCGTGCCCTCCGTTTGTCTAGCAAGCCTATCCCACCATTTGTTAGAAGCAACTCCACTACCACCCCCTCCAACACTCTAGCTCTGTCTCTCTCCCAACCTTATTCCTCTCCTGCACATATGCATGGATGTCGAGCGATCTCTCGTAATACATGAGGCGGATCGATCTCCTTAATACATGAGGTAGGCCTCTCTCCTCCTCCACACGTATACCAGCCATTATACCTCTATTGTTAATTGGGCCTCTCTCTTCCCCCACCACACACCGATAGTCGAGCGCTGCAGATAGGTATCCATGCCATAGAGACAAACTGCACATGTCCCCTCTCATGTTCCAGTAGGCCATCCACTCTATATCTTTGACGTGGGCACACACAAATTCAATGGAACTCTATCGATCGCGTGTGCGCGCACACACACACACATCATCCCTCTCTTCGATTCTATGGACACCTCAAGCCGATGATACCTCCACTCTCTGATCATTGATCGCCCCCTCTATATATATGTTATATCCAGGACTCTATTTCACACACATTGCATATGTTACATTTTCTGATTGACCCCCCCCAAAAAAACTCTCAAGAACCCACACACTATATCTCTCTAGGTTTGTATCTCTCTCACACAACCCCACGTAGGTGGTGTACATATACAAGAAGAGAATAGGTGCACCATGCACATACTCACGCTTCGTGCCCAGCCACACCCGCGCGGGTACACGGTGGAGTTCATTTCTTTACAAAATCGCAGCCCATGTGCTAATTTGAACGCCTGTAGCGGTTGGTTACCTAGGGAGGTCGTGTACCATGCGTGCACGAAACAAAGTTCGACTTGACGCGTTGCCCCGTTATTTTTAAATAAAGTTATAGCGCTCAATGGCACGTACATAGAATATAAAACGATTTTTATGGAGAAAAATGTAGTCCACTCAACTATATACAATGGAGCCTCCCTGCCTGGTTTGTCGCTCTTCAGAGTATCTCACACAAGGCTGCGGTGGCCTCTCTCTCTCTCTCACCGTTGGTCACTGATCCGGATGCATCCCATTCGCCAAGGGAAAGGGAGTGCGGTGGCCTCTCTCTCTCTCTCTCACCATTGGTCACTGATCCGGCCGCGTCCCGTCCACCGGGGGAAAGGGACGAAGTGCATCGTTTCTCCGTTCGACGGCGCCGAGGCAGCACACCCCGATCTATGGTACACGTCGTTCTCTCTGACCAAGCTCCGGCGCGGCAGGGCCTATGCCACCTGCTCGCAGATTCCGCCCGCTGTCGCTCACCTAGTTACATCCCGACGACCTCCAGGTATCCCCTCCGGCCTTGCTCCACTGCCCGTCTTCCCACGTCGCTGCATGTGGATCTTCCATAGTTCTTTGCCCAAAATGTAGCTCGTCCGACATACTTTCCATATTGCAATCTCGTCCTCACACCATTTTAGACAAACACAACCGTGTTGTTATCTTCCCTTAGGACAAGGAATATGCTTATTTTTTGTCGTCGCATGTGTCATCAACTGTTATTGGCCAGTAATTGTTTCCTTTCTACCTCTTTTTTGCAAACAGGGCTATCCATTTCACCTCGTTGTTATTGCGACCTTTTGGTGAACTGCACAAATCACTTTTTTCTGAAGAGTGTTTTGTGCAGTTGTACTAAAATGTCACATGGGCAACGTCTCTACATTTCAGTGCGACTGCACAAAGGGAGATTGGTTTTATTCTATCCTCCTCATCCAACTACGAGCCTAATCTTCTCCAACTAGTTAGTCTTAAGAGAGACTGCAAAGGTGACCGGCTTCTATTTATGTGTTTATTATTTGATTAGCAGTCCTCTATTATCGTAATCACACTTAATATCTTTGGAACAGGGACGCTCAACTCTATTTTAGTGGAACTGCACAAAATGATCGGAATGTTGCATGCTCCAGACAGCTACTTTTTTTCCCAACATGCCTTGTTGATTTAGAAAGAGCTGGGGGGACATTGCTGCCAATGAAAGCATGGATCAATTTTAATTTAATACCTTCTCACAACTCTGTCTTCAGTTGTGATGTAAATATTAGCTCTGATCTGCTAATAATTGACATGCATTAGCAAGGAAGTTAGTTTTTTATTGTTTCCGAAAGAGCATCGATGGCAAGGCACACGAAACAAAAGCTGAAAGCTCACACCATTGTACAATTTCATGTCGCTGGAAAATTATTTGTATAGTGCGTCAATTATGTAAACAAATGATGGAAGCTTGATAGCATTGCCAGAAGCCTCTTCATCATCCGGGTCCATGTGCCATGCACAAAATTATACTCCTTCGTTCCTAAATATTTGTCTTTTTACAAATATCAAATGGGTGTATTTTAGAGTGTAGATTCACTCATTTTGCTTCGTATGTGTACTCCCTCCGTTCCTAAATACTCTATTCGTCTTTCTAGAGATTTCAACAAGTGACTACATACGGAGCAAAATGAGTGAATATACACTCTCAAATATGTCTATATACATCCGTATGTAGTAGTCCATTTGAATCTCTAAAAAGACAAATATTTGAGTAGTCACTTGTTGAAATCTCTAGAAAGACAAATACTCCGGAGTATATTTAAGAACCGAGGGGGTAGTAAACAACCGCATGGGAGACTCAGCCTGGTCGTTGCGCCGCATTAATAGTGATTAATGAGCAGTCAAATCATAAGCCCCACCTTTTCCACAGTAAGTTGCTCGGAAGAAGCAACCAGCAATACGCTCTTCTTTGAATCCGCTCATACTACTCCATCCGTCACTGTTTATAGAGCGCGCTTCAGAAAAAAGAAAAAAAATCTATGGGACCAAGGTGACTAGCGATCGGCCTGAAAAATAGCATTGGTAGTTATAGCACGACATCTATTACTAGAGGGAATAATGCGTACACACATGCATGCAATGCTTCCACCCCGGGTACACACATGCGTAGTAGTAAGTACATGGAGAGAAAATTGTGGACTTGATTGCGGTTACCACGCCCTAATTAATTGAGCATTAAACCAAATGTGTCTAAAGTCTCTCTGGTGGTGGAAATGCATTGAGAGAAATGCATCATAATGAAGCGCGCCCTGTAAACTGTTATGGAGGGAGGAGTAGTATGAAGGTGCAAAACCAAGTACGCTTATGGCCAGTCGGTCAATGCACCTCCTCTTGGCATATCACTGACATGTGGGACAGGAGTGTGAGCAAACTAATCTCAATTGACGCAAAGAGCCACGCCGTTCCTTGAGAGAGACGAGGAGCAAGAACACACAGACGGGCTCGCACAGAGGCCAAGATATATTTTAGCATGGTTGGTTGATCGATAACATTCATTACATGTTGGGCTGCCGTTTTCCACCCTTCTCCGGAATAAACGTGTACTTTATCAGAGATAAAAAAAAGAGTACAGACGCTCCACCATGCGGTTCTAGTAGTAGTACTACTCGTACTACTGCGCTTGGCTCTTCGCCTCTTCGTGAAGTCGCCATGTTGCATACTACAGTGTATGCCTCTGACAATCTGACACCGAATGGACTGATGCATGTCCACTGAGGGTAGGTTGCATTAGTCAAAAGGCGTAAGCGAGCTTCACCTTGTCCTGCAAGCTTCTCCTCATTCTGCGAGTTGACGGGACACACCAAAAAGTAGTGCTAGTCCATACTCCCTCCTTTCCGGTTAATATGGCTTAATCTTTTTTGTGGGTAAATGAGAGAGCTTTAGTCATATATCTTAGGACGATCAGCCAAGACATTGGTCACTAGGAAGCGAGGTACTCCGCAAAAAAAGGAGTAGGAAGCAAGGTGTTTCATCAAGCCAGCTCTCGGCCACATTCAAAGTGCAGCAAGCACGGTTTGCACGAAGATGCGCCGCAAGGTTTACTGACCTGTTTACATGCTGAATAACAAAAAAAGAGGAAATATTACCGAGCGCTCCTATTTGTAACAGGATGTGAGCTAGAATTAAGCGAGAATTGTGGCGAGTGTTCCATGCAATCAACTTCCATTATCACATGCGAGAACCCTTAAAGATAACCAAATGTGTTGAAGATTGCTTTATCACAGTTTAAAATCATAATGAGAGTGCAGACGCTCCTCCATCCGGTTCCTAGTACTAGTATAGTACATACCTCTATAGACTATAGTAGTAGTACTAGTACTACTAGTAAACTTTGCGCTTGGTTGTTCGCCTATTCGGGAAGTCGAACAATAATAGCACTAGTAGTATAGTGTATGCTTCTCGCAATCTGACACCAAATTAACTGTTGCACGTCTACCGCCTGAGCGAGGGAGAGCTTGTATTAGTCAAAACTTTCTCCTTGTCTTGCGAGCCACCGCGCGCAAGCTTCTCCCGTCCTGCAACCTTCTCCTCGTTCGGCAAGTTGACGGGACACAACAAAGTAATGCTAGTCCATACTGCCTCCTCTCCAGTTAATATGGCTTAATTTCAAACGAGATAAATACACTGTTTGTCACTGTATATTTGTAAAAATACGGTCAGTGGACTTCATAATACGCTCATTGCGCCCAATATATATATTTTCTGGTGTTTATACGGTCACTAGCTCACCCTGACTGAGTATGTGTGTGCATGCACGTGTAGGTTGAGCACTTGAGCGTGACCGTGTGTGTTCCTTGTGTGCTCGGACATGCATGCATTCGGGCGTCGCGCTCGTTTTTGCATCCATGTGTACGTGTGACTATTGCATACACGTAGGGGGAGTACGTGTAGGGTGAGTACGTGACTATTGCATACACGTAAGGAGCAGTCAAATCACACAGTAAGTTAGTCGGAAGAAGCAACCATCATTTCACTCTTCAATGACACGTATGCAATATAAAATGGTTGATATGGAGAGAAAAAGGAAACCACTAGCAGGAGCCTAAGCTACAAGCATGCTTGCTTAGGTTGCTCTCTTCACAAGCATAGGACGACGGGCCTGATCCCGCAGCTGGGGGAAGGGAATAATGTTCTGCGTAGACGCGGTCGACATCGGCGAGGGAGAAAACACACAGTCGGTGAGTCCCAATCAGGGGTCACCGCGGTATGGGCCGATGCCGCGTCCCAACTGCCCTTCTAGCTATAGCCCGACGTCCCAGGTAGTCCATCTTCCTTTTGGAGCCGGCTTGCTCCACTACCGTAGCTCCATCTCCATGTCGATCTTTCTCTACTTCTACCGGCTTCTACTTGTGATGAGTTTATGTCTCATGAACTAGTGCCAGTACTATTATTCTAATCACACTTCTTCAATATCTTCGCTGTCAGGGATACTCAGGTCAATTTTAGTGGAACTGCACAAAAGCATCGTATGATCCGTGGGTGCCAGCCATCTTTCCTTCGGCAGGTTCTACCTGGCCAGGAAATTAAATCATGTTTAGGGTTTAGGGTTTAAGTCGTAGTGACCCCATCAGTAGTTTTTCTTTCGTACACGCTCTCACAACATTTTTCTTTAGTTGTGAAGTAAATATTGGCTATGATCTGTGAATCATTGAGATGCATCAGCATTCGTGTTAGTTTTCCTTTGTATTTGATGGAATGTTGTAACAGGGCAACCTTGGAATAGGAATCAAAATGGCGTGGAAAGTTTCCGTTTTTTCGGAGAAAAAATGGAAACGGAGAGAAACCAACGTTTTGTTTCGTTGGATCGCGCCATCGAGCAAAACCAATGTTTAAATCACGTCTGGCGTGTTCGTGTCTCACCCTCCTCCACGGCTCGACCCCACACAGTCGCTCGGCATGCCACTCACTGCAAACCGAGTATACGATAACTTTCCCGCCCACTTGTCGATAGATCGTGCCATGGAGTACTAGCACTACTGGAAGATATTGACGAGTTGGGGGAGGACAGCTAGCTGTAGCACGGACTCCCAAGAAATTTTTACATGCATGTTGTAGCCGGCTATTGCGAGCTTGGAACGCGGAGCAGCCGCGTGCAGCCAGTGCGCCACTTGAATGTCGGCGCCAGTGAGAGGTCGCGTCCGCTCTGGACGAGCATGAATGCAGCACTGATCATTTCGGGCGGGAAGCACACGCGGGTGATGAGAGGGTTCGGGTTGGTCAGGACCGGCCGTGACAGAGGTCCGGACGTCCGCAAACAAGAGATGTTGTATGTTAATATTGCTGTGTATATAATTAACAATGTAAATAATGTGCCAGTTGGACAAATATGATTGGAGATGGAGATGGAAATGGAATTTTACGTAAACACGGATATGCATGTCTATGTCTATGTGTGTGTGCACGACGACTCTCGCGACCTGGAAGCGGTGGTGTGTTTTTGATCGAGTTTTCTTTCTTGGTACGTTAGAAAATCAGTTTGTCTAATTCACATCTAGATGTTATTTAAGGATATCACATCTAAGCTCCCACAAGTATATGTAGCAACAAGAAACAAAAAAACTAGGACAAAAAAAATAGACCACAAACACAGTGGACATCAACTTAGATGTGACATAACTATGTCACATCTAGATGTGTCCTAGACAGACCCTTAAAAAATTGTCCGCCAGTTTTCGTTTCTTTTTTCCGGGAACACGTGTATTCTATTTAAAACCACTGCTATGGAGATTTTTTTACTCCATTATAGCCTCTTGTTTGATAGAGTTTCTCGCGTCTCGCTCTCTCACCCTCTCCATATCAAAACAAGATGACAGTGTCCACTCTATCTCTCTCCTCACCGGTGGTCACAGATCCGGCCGAATCCCGTCCGCTGTGGGAGGTGAGGAGGTGCAGCGTTGACGTTGTCGCCGTCGGCAACGGAGGAAGCCGATGTGCACCGTCCTCTCGGAGCTGGCGCTAGCGCAGACGAAGATCCTCCGTGCCCTGTTCGCTGCCGTCGTGTGGGCAGATCCCGCCCGCCCGCCTAAACGACATCTCGCCCACCTGAGGTATAACTTCTTGTACTGGTCCAGCTCCCAGGTCGCTGCGTGTGGGTTTTATTCTATGTGACTACTCCCCAGCTCCCCATGTATAGTAGCTAGGGTTCGTCGGCTGGTCCAACATCACCTACTAGTACTATTATAGAGGAAATGCCACTCGAAATGTTGTCCTGATTTATGCCTCGGTGGAGGTATACATGTTGTTTCGACAAAAAGTACATGGTGGTTGTGCGGTCATTGTCCATATGTTGGTAGTACTATCACTGGTTAAATGAAGAAATGCTTTTTTTCTTGGGTATCCTGGTTTAGTTCCCATCAAGATAATTATGATGCTTCTGTTTGTTGGTGTACTTTTCATTAATTCTTATTGACAATTGAGATGTCGTTGCTAACCCTTTTTTATATTTTTGGAAACAGCGATGCGTATCTCCATACTCGGGCATGTCTTCCTCAATTTTAGTGGAACTGCAAAATATTGGATGGCCATTGTTGTTCCGCCTCACTGTCCTCTGCCACGTGGTTATTCCTTCCTCGAGCTTGATTACTGAGAAGAAACAGGCCATAGTGAGGATTTGTCGAACTTCATAGGTGCCTCACCCAAACTTGATGCCAAATGGATGATGCATCACCACGATGACCTATCGATGCTCATGGTTGCGCCTCATGGTTGCGTCGGCTAGTGAAGCTGTCGATTTTCAATGAAAAACAAGCTATCTTCCATCAGTGCTCTTTGCTTGTTACGCACAAAGATGATATCCTTCGTCAGTTCACCTTGGTTCCGTTGGAGACGCAGTCGTCTTTCTTGTTGGTGCAATTTTATCACACAATTGGCTATGAACCAAATGTTTCCTCGAAGAAGGATCGACGTTGGTACTAAGAGCATAAGTTTTGTATTGATTTCTAAGCCTTCTCACAACTTTGTCTCCAGCTCCCCTGTAATTTTATTTGTCCAGCTATTAACTTTGATTTAAAAAATGGTGTGGACTAAAAACCCGGATGGACCTAGTAGCCCTCCATTTTTATTTACTCCGCATATTAGATTTGACTGAAGTCAAACTTTGTAATACTCTCAAACTTTTCCGATAATTGAAATTAAAATTCTTTATTTGTACACACTCTCACACGTTTCCGATAATTTGGCGCATGTGTGGTTGTTCACTTAAGGGAGGGTAGTGTACCACACGTGAAGGACAGGAAGTGCGACCAGGATGCGTGGGCATGGATCGTTAGTTCATCGGAAGTAGTAGTAGTTTTCTTCACTGACGTTAAATAAAGAGTTTCGTTTCGTACTTACACAGTTTAAAACGATTGTTATGGAGAGAATAAGAAAACCACTCCACGAGAGTACTATATGGACGCAGCTTCATTGACTTAGTGCACCTGCCTTTGGTTTTATGATAGATGGGCCCAAAATATGTCTGGCTCACCTGTCATACAGCCAAAAGCAGGTGTAGTGAAGGTACCGGAGCTCAGTCCATATTACAGTAGTATATATATAAGCTGGAGCCTCAGCGCTTGTTCGCTTTTGTTTGCACTCTCCACACTCTCGCCCCACTACATATATGTATACACGCTAGAGGCTCAGCGTTCATTTGCTAGGGCTTGCTATATTCACAGTCTCTCACCCTCTCTTCACCAGATCTAAACAAGACTATGTTGGCCTCTTGTTTCTCTCTCCCCCTCACAGCTGGTGAAGGAGGCGTCCGTATCCTGTCGCACCGGGAAGGGGAGGAGGTGCAGCGTTCACTCTACCGCCTTCGGTGAGGGAGGCAATCCACTGCCGGCTGCGCTGTTCTCTTTCACCTAGCGCCTGTGCGGGAGGGCCACCGACCCCTTCTTCCTCGCTGACGTACGTAGTGTGGGCAGATCCGGCCCCCCACCGTACCCCTTGCCACATCCTGATGACCCTAAGGTATAAGTTTATTTGAAACTGTCATTTCTCAAGCTGCATGTGGATCTTTTTCAATCTGTAGTCGAATCTAGGTCTTGGTTCAAAGAGGAAAGAAGGGTGCGGTGGGCTGGAGCAAGAATATAGGATGTGGTTCAATGAGGAAAGGAGGGACGGAAAGTAGTATAGACTGGCTATCCAGCCGCTTTGTTGGTTGAAAAGGGAAAAAGGGGGTAACCCAGTACACACATATGTAAGGAACCGATCTCTTTGTTGAAAAGGGAAATAAACTGGGGGGTCGGGTAGTTTGTGCAGGACTAGATTTGCTGCCCTCACATAGGAAAAAGGTTCAAAGAGAACAAATATGGGACCAACGCATATATGTTGCTTGGCTACATACTCTGCATCACCCATTTATACGTGTGGACGCACATGGTGCTGGCATGTCCCATACAACTATTTTGCTGTTTTTAATCTAAGAATGCCGCCGGAAAATTGAAGCAATGCCACTGTTAAAAGTAAATTACATTTTTTAATGAATGTTGTTTCAAGAGAATGTCTCTGTTAATATGAATCAATGCAATCATTTTAGAAATGCTACTATCCTACTTTGTTTTCCATCCAAGATAAGTTAGATGCTTCTTCTATCACCGTTTGTTTCATCCTCCTTTATCGGCAAGTAATTGTTTCCTTTTTGCCTCTGTTAAAACAGGGGTATCGATTCAACTTGTTGCTATTGCGACATTTTGCTTCGCTACTCGAAACACTTATGTTTTAAGAGTGTTTTGTGCAGTTCAACTTGAATGTCACACCGGTGACTTTGCTTAATTTTGGTGGAACTGCACAAAAGGAGATCTAGATTTGTTTCCAGTCTTCGTGGCAACTTGTTTCAAATCTTGGTCTCATTCACATGATGTGCAGTGTGCTTTGAGATGTTGTGCTACTTGTTTTGGTACTGTTTTAAATAAATGTTGAATTGAAGCTATTGTATTGCTGTCTTTTCCCATTAAGTAGTGAACAAAAATGGGACCAACCCAGACATGATGCTTGTTGCTTTGTTACAACAAACTCTGCATCACCCCCTTTATAAGTAGATGGAAGCAAATATTGTTGTTGCGCCCACTCTCCCCTAGAACTATTTATGCTTTTCATTAATCTAATGCCGCTGGTAAAATTAAGCAATGCCACTCTCAGAATTAATTAACTACTGAATCTTAGTTCAAAACTACAACACTTGTTAGGAATGGTACTATCCTGCTTTGTAGTTCTCTCTACATGTTTAACCAAGGTATTGTTAAGATAATGTCTCTGTTAAAATGAATTAGTTGCATTGTTTTAGGAATGGTACTTTTCTGCTTTGTCATTCTTTATACATGTTGAAACAAGGCATTGTTTAGATAATGTCTTAGTCAATATGAATGAATCACATTGATGGAGAATTGCTACTCTCCTGCTTTGTTTCCCATTAAGATAAAGTAGATCAGTAGATGCTTTTCTTCTGGGAGTACAAGCCATCAACCGTTATTTCTCATTAATTGTTTCCCTTATACCTATTGTTGCTTCCAAGGATATCAAAATTAAAGCTCGGTTTTATTCCGACTTCAATTTTAGTTGAACTGCACAAAAGGAGCCAATGTGTCCAAGGCAAACTGATGCATTACTGGGTCCAGTTGGTCGTTCCACTTTGCAGAAAGAAGTAGTAACTGTTTATGCTACATTACAGAAGGAATGATCGAGAAGCTTTACATAGTATTATTAGATGCTGGTGACATGACTAGTCAACAGAGAGCATTGGCAATTTAACAACACGTGGAGTGCACTGGGCAAAAAGTGCCCAAACAAGTACAAGAAGCTACGACATGACTCCATGATCATAGGCATTACATATTTTGAATGGGAAAAGCTTGTCAAAGTTTAATAATTGATGTTAGCAAGAAGACATTAGTTTAATATATTGGAATTGGAAAACCTTGTCAAAATTTGCTCATTGATGTTAGCCAGAAGACATGCATTTGATATTTTTGAGTGGGACGCCCTTGCTGTGAGCAGCGTCGATTGTTTTTTCCTATTCATGTGTTCAGTTTAGAAGTAAATACTTACTCTGCTGAGATATTCCTGTGTTAAGAGTTTGTTCTGAATATTGTCTATGTAATGACAGGCCTTGTGTTTGATTGCAATGTTGAGCTTGGAATGTTGTGGCATGCGGCATCACGAGCTGTTCACCGTGGCTACTGCGAATAATGCTTCGTATTGTTTTGCATGTCGATCTAATGCCAGTGATTTGCTTGTTAAGAAGATCATCCTCTTCTGTTGTTTCCGTGCTTAAGAAGTTCATCGTCTTATGTTTCATTCATAGCCTATACGACAAGTCGGGTAGGTTAGACGTGAAACCATATGATCTTCCCACCAACTCATGATATTAGGCCGTGATTGGATCGTCGTTTTCCAACCAAAACCGCTTGTAAAACTGACGCTTGTAAATAAAAGAAGATGGTCTCGGGCGAAGCACTTGGTTGGTCGATTTTGACTAGTAAAATATTGGAAGTACTTCACACACGATAAAAACACTGGACGACACTCGGACGATTGCTAATCCAGCCGTTAGCTGCCATTTCAGCCTTGCCCATGGATGGAATGATACGCACGTCGTGCATGTATCGTCTGGTAATGTCGTCCATATAGCAGTGCTCGTAAAATATACATTGGTCTCTCAAATTACACGCGTAACCCGCCGGTTTTACTTACAGACCTCGGGCCCTCGGTTTCATTACGCATGTATTTTACGCGTTGTTTCCGATGACGAGTAAATTACACTTGTATGTTAATACAGGTTTGAAATAAACCAGAGCTCCCAAGCGCGGCCTTACCATTTCATGCCGCCTCAGTGTCTCAAAGGTGCTCATAGGTGTCTGATGATCCTGGCTTCGTGAATGAGCAGCGAGCGTTGTATCAGACCATCCGTAGGGCTCCGTCGCCCTTCGAGTTGTTGCGCTCGCTGTGGCACCGAGCATTGTTAACAACATCAACGAACATGAGGATTCAAGAGATGACTTTATTTTGACTGGATGACACTAGGGACCCACTAGGGCCATAGCCGTACGTACGCAAGTGCCACCTTATTAAGTACAACTATATTTTTTTTGCTTCCTCCTGGTTTCCTGACATCATGGTCCCACACCATTGTCAACCTATGTAGTCAATATAAACGAGAGAATTGCGCAAGGTGTGGCCGACAGCTGGGACCAAGCAACTTGAGCAGTATTTGTGTTTTTGAGGCGTGAGCACTGCAGAGTTTTTCTTGGCAATGATTTTGTTGTTGTTCAGAGGAGAGCAGGGTATTAACTGGGCGGGCTGTGGCCCGTCTAGCCCAGGCCAGATACTAATTTTTTCAAGATGGAAATGGCTAGCCCAGCTAAATGTTTTTTCAGGAATACCCAAGCAAGGTCAACTTGTTATTCTCCGCCCCGCTTGGCTGCAAATCTTTCCTAGGAGGGATGCATTAGGCTTAATAGAAAAATGGACTTTAAAAAGTAATAAATGGGATGTGATTATAAAAACTGGGCAGTAACTATAAAAGATGCACCAAACACGAAATTAGTTTATAAAATATTATTTATGGATTTTGAAAATCTTAAATTTTCATTGTTGCGCGCACAATGTTTCGTTGGATTCTTACGTAATACAAATTTATATTTAATCTGACTAGAAATTTCGTGATAAAAATATTTCGGATCCCATCAAAACGTGGGAACTTTTATTGAGTTCTGTCTTCAACGGTTGGTTGAAATTATTAATCATTGTCCTAGCTAGAAAATGGGTTGTACTTTTAACAAATTAAATGGGTTGTAGTAAATTCCATTAGAATTCAAAAATGGGTTGTATATTCTTACAAATCGCAAATGGGCTATAAGTTCTCTGCCACACACTTGTGGGCCTACTAAGTTGACGCGTCCCCTAAAAAAATAAGTTGACACATATGCAATGCTTTGTCAACTTGTTATAGTCAACACACAGTTCTAGCAGCAGTGGCCGTTGGATGTCTATCCAACGGATGTCGTGCTTCTTCTTCAATCTCAGATATTTTTAGCTTCGGCTGCCAAAAAAATGATTCCTCCCCCTGCCATCAGAGGCGCACCATTTCGGAGGCTGACCTGTGGGCCTACTAAGTTGGCGCGTACCAAGGGCTTTGTCAACTTAGTCAATATAAACGATTCTAGCTTCAGTGACCGTACGATGTCCATCCAACGGCCGTAGTGCTTCTTCAACCTCTATTCTTCTTGCTCCAGCCGCCCAAAGCAGCACCGGTCGTGCTGCCTGCTCCTGCCTCCTGTGGCCGGCTGTGCTGCCGCGAAGGCCTCACCGCCCCCATACTACTCCCACCGCTAGCCAGGCCACCCCTCCACTCACCCACACCTCATGTTATTTTGCGGCGATGGCAGCCTCACACCGCAGCCGAACCAGTGAACCCTCGTACTCCTCTTCGTGCGGGCTTCCACTGCTGCCTCTTCCCCGACTCCGTGTCGTCCCCTTCCTAGGCCTCGCCGTCGTCCACCGCCTTGGTGCTCTTGGCACGGCGTGGTCAACGTGGTCAACGACCGACTTCCATGGGAAGAGTACTGTACATGGAGAGGCTGACAGCTGAGTCCACGGCGGCCGCAAGGAAGTGCCTCCTTATTATGCGCAAAATAATTATTCCTCCACCTGACAGCAGGGACCCATCAGACAAGCCACCTTATTTCGTGAAAAAAAGTTCCCCCCCTGACTACTGGGACCCACCGGATGGGCCACCATATTTCATGAAAAAACGTCCCCCCCGCTGTCAGCTCGGACCCACCGGAAGTGCCTCCTTATTACGCACAAAAAAATGAATACTCCCCCTGCTAGCTGGGACCCACCTTGGTGGGAGGCTGACTTGTAGGCCCACTAAGTTGACGGGGACGGAGGGCTTTGTCAACATAGTCAATATTAATGATTCTAGCTCCAGTGACCATACGATGTCCATCCAACGGTCGTAGTGCTTCTTCAACCTCTGGTCTTCTTGTTCCAGCCGCCCAAAGCCGCGCCGGTCGTGCCGCCTGCTCCTGCCTCCCATGGCCGGCTGTGCTGCCGCGGAGGCCTCACCGCCCCCTACTATTCCCACCGCTGGCCAGGCCATCCCTCTACTCACCCACACCCACTGTTATTCTGCGGCGACGGCAACCTCACACCGCAGCGAACCAGTGAACCCTCATACTCCTCTACACGTGGGCATCAACTGCCGCATCTTCCCCGGCTCCGTGTCGTCCCCTTCCTAGGTCTCGCCATCGTCCACCGCCCTGGTGCTCTCGGCGCGGCGTGGTCAACGTGGTCAAGGAACGGCTTCCATCGGACATGAACTGTACGTGGAGAGGCTGACAGCTGGGTCCACGGCCGCAGCAAGGAAGTGCCTCCTTATTACGCACAAAATAATTATTCCTCCACCTGACAGCGGGGACCCACCGGACGGGCCACCGTATTTTGCAAAAAAAGTTTCCCCCTGACTGCTGGGACCCACCAGCTACATGTTCGCACATAAGGAAGTGCATCCGGGCAAAAAAAATGATTCGCCCCCCTGACTGCTGGGACCCACTAGCTACATCTTTGCACGCAAGGAATTTCCTGACAGTCAGGACCCACCTGGTCGAAGCGTATGTAGTGTTGTCATTCTGGTCACGAATGTGTACGTACATACTGGTCGATGTAGAGGCGCGCACGTGTCATAGTAGAGGCACACACGTAGCATGTACACGTACGTACATCGGCCAGTGTGCAAGAAAGAAAATACGGCCACGTATGTGTACATACGGGCGGGGTCTCAAATGCCTACTCGCGCATACGTACGACCATGACTCGTGTACATGGCTGTGTCGGAACACAGAAACAACGTCATCGTCGTGTTCATGGGGAGGCAATGGAATGCGTCGTGTTCATGGGGAGGCAACGAAATGCGTCGTGTTCATCGGGAGGCAACGGAACGCGTGGGAGCCAACCGGCTGTGTCACAACGGAATGCATCGTCATGTTCTTCAGGAGGGCTTGGACAGAACAGGCGATGGAAACGAGGCCTGGCGTACCGCAGAACGGAGGAAACGACCTTGTGTTCGACCGGCCATGTTCGAAACGGGATCCTGTTCATCGAGAGGAGTCTGGCGTACCGCCAAACGGAGGAAACGGACCTCCTACGGTCGAAACGGGGGTCCTGTTGATCGGGAGGGGTGTGGCATACTGCAAAACGGATGAAACGGACTTGTGTTGGAGCGCTACGGTCGAAACGGGGGTCCTGTTCATCGGGAGGGGTGTGGCGTACCGCAAAACGCGACTCACGGGATACTGTTCATCTCCACCGTTGACCTCCTCCAGCCTCCATGGGCTACAGTCGACCTCCTCCAGCCTCCACAGGCTCCTGTTCATCCAGCCTCCACCGCGCGCTACTCCACCGGCTACTGTTCAACCACCCCTCCACGGGCACCCCTCCACCGTCTACTGTTCATCCAGCCCTCCACGGGGTCGTCCTGTTCATCGAGCCCTCCACACCACGGGGTCCTGTTCATCCAGAGGCAACACCACCGCTCATTGTTCATCCACCCCCCCCCCCAAACGCTCACTGTTCATCCAGAGAGGCTGCATCAATCGGCTTCAGTTAGCCGCAGTAGCAAAGGAATCGCTCGATCGGGTTCAGCTAACACCCATCGATCGATCGCTCGGGTTCAGTAACGCGTAGCCTGCAGTGCAATCGCTCGGGTTCAGTTAGAGCCCAACGCCTCGCTCGGGTTTAGTTAGAGCCAACGCCTCACACACGCGCGTACGTGTCGAGAGAAACGCGAATCGCTCGGCCCCCGACCACCCACCGTAACCGGGTACTCCCTGAAATTTTCCTCGCCCTCGCTTCTACCACGGTTTTTTCCATCATGGACGGCCCAAAGAATGTCATGCAGCTGCGTCTCCGGCCCGCCCAGGACGAAAAGCCCATTTTCTGTCAAGATTTTTTGTCATAGAAGTAGGAGCCCACCACATCTATGATGATACTGGGTTTTGTCACAATTATCGTCATAGAAGTGTCATATGTATGACAGAAAAAAGTTCTGTTCTGCCCAAAATGTCATGGATGTGTCTTTTTTTGTAGTGGTTGTTGTAGTAATCTGTGAGCCATGAGGACTCAGCAATCCCATTACCATGGGTATCAAGACTAGCAAAGCTTAATTGGTATGGAATGGATAAGTGGTGAGGTTGCAACAACAACTAAGCATGATATGGTGGCTAACTTGCGAATACCAGAACAAGATGAGAAGCTATGCAAACGGTCGCAAACTAGTAATGATCAAGAAGTGATCCTGAACTACTTGCGTTCAACCATAACCCAAACCGTGTTCACTTCCCGGACTCCGCCGAGAAGAGATCATCACGGCTACACACGCGGTTGATGCGTTTTAATTAAGTCAAGTGGCAAATTCTCTACAACCGAATATTAACAAATTCCCATCTGGCACATAACCGCGGGCATGGCTCTTGAAAGTTTATACCCTGCAGGGTGTCGGTGTACAGAAGTAGGGGCACTGCTTTGTAACCCTTTACCTATGCACGGCAGTCAGAGCCACGCCGGCGGCCACACTTAAGCGGGGCAGGGACAGGGAATCAACGCCACAAGGTAGTCAAAGCAACGCCAAGACAGAGACATGAAGAGCAAGGAGGCGAGGTGGGTTCCCCCGGCAAGACCCTTGCCGGGGCGGCCTCCACGGCCTCGGCAAGAACTTTGCCGGGGCAGCTTTCCCAACGCCAGCGGAGCGCACCACCCTCGAGCCCAAGGTTCTCGACAACCACGTTGGGACCAAGGCTCGGGAGGCGCCTCCATGATGGCACGCGGATCTTTGTGAATACAATAGGTACTCCAAATCAGATGAGGATTAGAAGACGACAAACCTCGGAGAGATCCTTGCCGAGGAAACCAACAAGACCTCCGGCAAGATCCTTGCCGGGGACAACCACGACGCCATGGCAAGACCTTTGCCGGGGCCCCGGCAAGTCCCTTGCCGACGAAATCTGCGGGGCCACAGCCAGGACCACGCCCGCCAAGTTTCCACCGCCGCTCCCATGCAGCTGCCAGCCCACCAGCTAGGCAGGCACCTGTGTGTTGACATGAGGCTTGCAAGCCAACTCAGCGCATGCCGATGTGGTGGCATGCAAATCTTCATGAAAGCCCTACGACCGCGCCACCTTAGCAGCCTGTCAGCCTACATGGCGCTGACCGCCTCGCTGGCCTGGGCGCGTGTCGAAGCAGTATGAGGCGGCAGTAAAGTGAGGGGGACACATAAGGGGCGCATTAAATGTGTCTTGTCCCGTAATGGCTAAGCTATAAGCTTAGCCACCATACACCGATGCCACCTCGTGTGTGCCACTATGGCACTCCCCTTAACTATAAAAGGAGGCCCAAGGAATCCAGGAGAAGGATTCGGACTCTTGGACAAGTTACACTCATCTTATCTAGCTCAAGAGCTCCAAGAACACTGATATACACACCAAAGCAGGACTAGGGTATTACGCATCCTCGCGGGCCGAACCTGGGTAAACAACCCATGTGCTGGTGCTGATTGCTGATCCCGCTCTTCTAGCGCCCCACAACTGTAGTAGGGATTCTTGTGATCCCATAGGTGTCATTTCCACCTACATCCTTGGCGCGCCAGGTAGGGGGGCGCAGTCGCCAGAATCTGGTTTAGCAGTTAGTCGAACAGCTCTTCGTCGCCATGGCTGCCAAGAGGAAGACGACCACGGCGATCGCTTCATCCAGAACCAGACTGCCTGTACCGATGCGGGCCAGTAACAGGCCGGTCACAGAAAGAACCCGTGGCGCGACCCGCGAACACCCACATCACGTTGGCAGTCCAGACCTAGCGAGCACGTCGTTCGTGCGCCAGGCGATGGGCCGCACGCCGCCAACTCCAGAGATGGAGTTGGACCTCCCGCAGGTAGCACGGGGCCCCCCAGGGCGTCGCCATGCCGCCCGACGGCAGCGCGGTTGGCCTCCAAGATACCAACACTGCGCCCATGGCGCGTTCTTCCCAAGTTGTGCGGGATGAGCAGCGCCACCCCGCTTGTGACCCTGGGCGCAACCCTGGGATGAGTCCCGCATGTCCTTCATGGGATGAGGAAGGCCAGCATGCATGCCGAGGTGCTGGTGAAAATGGCGGATAGCCGCAGGGCCATGATAGTGCTCCTTCTAACATAGTTAGAAGTCGAAGCGCGGCACAGTCCATGTAGCTTTCGCCGCCGCCCACACCAGCAGAAGCTCTGGCGCGCGCGCAGCTGCTCCTCGACATTCCTCCTGCTGCGGAGAGGCTCGACGACTGGAGAGCCACTGTCCGGAGCCTCGTCGGCATCGCCAACAAAGATGAGCCGCGACCAGCGGGGCCCATAGGTTGTCGCTCCGTCGAGCCACCGCATGCCAGTAGTGGAAGGGCCGGGGCGATGCAGCCACAGTGCACTGTCCTCCCCCACGCCAGCCACCACGGGTGTCGATCCGTCGCGATGATGCTTGTGATAATATCTCCATAGCGTCATCCAATCCACAAACCCACCGCGACCATCGTTAAGTTCTTCAGGAGCAAGCCCTTGAAGACGCTCGAACCACCATCGAGCACCAGCGTGATGCACGCCACCAGTCAGATAGACGGGCAGGACCCACTATGGACCACCCAGCACTGGGAGGCTACGGTGGGCTACCCTACGAGGTGGGTTGTCTGGCCTTCACCCGTGAGCTGCGGCAGTTCCAATGGCCCTCCCACCGCATGTTCAAGCCCAATGTCGGTGAGAAGTACAACGGCAAGACTCACCCGACAGAGTTCCTCAGCATCTACACCATCGCGATGCAAGCTGCTGGAGCCCGCGACGATAAGGTGCTTGCCAATTATTTCCTATTGGCACTCAATCCGAATGTCATGTCATGGTTGATGCACTTGCCGGTGGACTCCATTTCTTCTTGGTCGGACCTGTGCCATGAGTTTGTTGGAGCCTTCACTGGAGGCCATCAAGTGATTTGCATATCATCGCCCAGAAGGATGGAGAAAACCTGCGCAAGTATATTCAAAGGTTCAGCCGAGTGCAGTACAACATCCCAAACGTTCATCCCGCCGCCGTGATTAGTGCATTCCATCAGAATGTGCGCAACCGCAAGATGCGTGAGGAGCTAGTGATGAACAAGGTCAAGGATGTGGCTGAACTTTACGTCCTAGCCGATAGGTGCGCCCAGGATGAAGAGGGGAGGAAGTACCCCGGCGAGGACGCCAGTGCGGAAACCGACTCCACAGACGGTGACACCGCCGCCCCGACAAAGAAGGGTCGGCGCCGTAACAGAAAGCGCATGGGCAAGACTGTGCTTGCCGTCAAGGGATCCGACGACACCGGCACTACCAAGAAGGCCAAGGCAAGCGACCCCGGCAAGGAGATTGCCGGGTGTGCCACTTGCCGGGCCTTGGCGGCTGCCGACAAGCCAGGGGGCCCCGACAAGCAGTATTGCAAGATCCACCACACCAAAGGCCATTACCTCCAGAACTGCGGACAAGTTGTGCTACTCGCTGAGAAGCAGAAAGCAGAATATGAGAGGCGGGACAAGGAGAAGGGTCAAGATGGTGCTGAAGGATCCGGCGAAGAAGCATGGCAGCCAAGGAGGTCGCCGCGACAAGGATAACCAGCAAGAGAGGCCCGCCCGGGGCTGCTACAAGAAGCATGAAGACGATGACCATGAAAAGGACGACGAGTCCGGCGATCACGAGTTTCAGAAGGCTACAGAGGCCATGTGCATTGATGGTCGAGCCTCGCTTCACGCGTCTCACCGCCAGCTCAAGCAGTTGGCACGTGAGATCACAGCAGTGGAGCCATCACTCGACGCATGGAAGCCGATGAAGTAGTCCAGCACGCCTATCATTTTTGACACCGAGGACCACCCTGACCGCACTACTGCGGTCGGGTGTTGGGCGTTGTTGGTTTGACCAACGATCCACATCCTCAAGGTGACAAAGATGCTAGTTGAGGGTGGGGACAGTCTGAACTTGATCTCGCCTGTTGTGATGAAAAGGCTGCAGATTCCTGATGGAGATCTCGAAGAGACGGGCACGTTTCAAGGGGTCAACCCGGGGAGGAGCCAGCCGAATGGAAAGGTCACGCTGCCCGTGACGTTTGGAGGCGAGTTGAACTATAGGACGGAGAAGATTTTCTTCGATGTAGCCGAGATCCCTTTTCCCTACGACAGGATCCTCGGCCGCCCAGCGCTGGCCAAGTTCATGGCGGCTTCCCATTACGCCTACAACACGCTGAAGATGCCTGGGCTGATGAACATCATCACCGTCCCCTCCGACAAGAAAGATGCATTGATTTGCGCTGACCAACTCTACCGGGAAGCAGTTGCAGCAGCTGCCGCCAAGGCACTTGCTCCTGCCATTGAAGCCCCGGGAGGGAAGAAGACCGGCGAGACCTCTCGCACCCACTCCAGCAAGCACACCTCTCTGGAGTGCTGTGCTCCTGTCTAGGACGTGCCAGAGAGATCCACCGGCAAGAGCAAGAAATCCCAAGCTGCGCCACCAGAGACCAAGAAGGTGTCCGTCAGAGAGGACGGCACGGGAGGGGCTTTCACCATATGCTCCACCCTCGACAACAAATAGGAAGGCGAGCTCATCACTTTCCTGCGGGCGAATGTCGATGTGTTTGCATGGCAAGCATCCGACATTCCCGGTGTTCCCAGGGAAGTGATTGAGTACCATCTTGCTGTCCGTCCTCATGTGTGGCCCGTCAAGCAGAAGGTCAGGAATCAAGCTTTGGAGAGGCAGGAGTTCATCACAGAAGAGATCAGGAAGCTAGAGGCGGCAGGCTTGGTAAGAGGGGTACTCCATCCGACGTGGTTGGCCAATCCGGTGGTGGTGCACAAGACAAACGGGAAGTGGAGGCTGTGTATTGATTACACAAATATCAATAAGGCTTGTCCGAAAGATCCTTTCCCGTTGCCACGCATCAACCAGATTGTTGACTCCACGGCCGGGTGCGACTTGTTATCATTCCTTGACGCCTACTCAGGCTACCACCAAATTTTCATGACAAGAGAAGATGAGGAGAAGACAACATTCATGACCCCATGTGGTACGTATTGCTTTTTATGGATGCCTTTCAGGTTGAAGAGTGCTGGCTCGACCTTTGCAAGACCAGTCCAAATTGGTTTCGAGCCTCAGCTACATAGAAATATGGAAGCTTATATGGATGACATAGTGGTCAAAACCAAGGATAAGGCAACACTTGTGCAAGATCTGGAGGAAACGTTTGCAAATCTGTGCAAGATCAACCTCAAGCTGAACCCTGAGAAGTGTGTCTTCGGTGTCCCATCCGGCAAGCTTCTCGGATTCTTTGTGTCACAGCATGGGATTGAGGCAAACCCGGACAAGATCAACGCTATCAAGCAGATTGAGGCACCTAAGCAGATCAAGGATGTGCGCCGGCTCACTGGCTGCATCGCCGCCATGAGCAGATTCATCTCCAAGTTCGCTGAGTGTGCCCTTCCTTTTTTCAAGATCTTGATGAAGGCGGGCCCAATGGAGTGGACCCCGGAGGCCGAGGCAGCGCTGCAGGATTTGAAGAAATACCTCTCCTCCACCCCAGTGTTGGTTGCACCCAAACCACAAGAACCGTTGCTGCTGTATCTAGCGGCAACGAATCAAGTGGTTAGTGCCGCACTGGTGGCACAGAGCAAGGTCGACCAAGAGGCAGCAGCAACGGCAGATTTTACAGATGGCGAGCTAGAACTCTCCCCGGCAGGGCCTAGCTAGTCCCGGCAAGGTCTGACACCAGTGCGATAGGTCCCACGTAACTAGGTGAAGTGGTGCAGAAGAAGATGATGTAGCACCCGGTTTACTTCGTCAGCTCCCTCTTGCAGGGGGCTAGGTCGAGGTACTCTAGTGTGCAGAAATTGCTCTTCGGCCTCCTTATGTCCTCGAGGAAGTTGCGTCAATACTTCCAAGCACACGAGATCACCGTCGTCACCCGCCTCCCGTTGCAACGGATACTGCATAACCCATATGCAACGGGGAGGATTGTGGAATGGGCCTTGGAGCTGTCAAGCTTTGGGTTGAAGTTTGAGAGCACCTCGACGATTCAGAGCAGAGTCTTGGCGGAGTTCATTGCCGAATGGACCTCGACGCCCGACGAAGAGATCCAGGAGACCACTCTCCCCGGCAAGGAAACGAGTTGCAATTGGATTATGTACTTTGACGGGGCTTTTTCGCTACAAGGCGCTGGTGCTGGTGTGCTGCTCATCGCACCCACCGGAGAGCGCCTCAAGTATGTGATCCAGATGCACTTCCCCAGGGAGATGTCAACAAACAATACTGCTGAGTACGAGGGACTGCTTGCCGGTCTCAGGATCACGGCAGACCTCGGGGTCAAAAAGCTCATCGTCACGGGCGATTCACAGCTTGTCGTCAGGCAGATCAACAAGGATTATCAAAGCCCGTTGATGGAAGCTTACGTGGATGAAGTGAGGAAACTAGAGGAGCACTTTGATGGTACACAAGCAGAGCATGTCCCCTGAGTGGAGAACGACATCGCCGACTACCTGTCGAAGCGTGCTGCCCTCAAGCTACCTGTGGAACCAGGTACTTTAGTGCTTCAGTTAACTCAACCATCCGTTGAACCATCAACAAAGCCGAACAAGCGGAGGAAGTCAGGCCCCGGCAAGTACTTCCCCATCGAGCTCGCCACCAGCGAAGGTGTTGCCGTGGACGCCGAGCCAGCCATGGGACAACCAACTCCGGCGGGGCGCCAAACCCTTGCCGTGGAGGCAACTGTTCCCATGACAGAGGAAATGCCTTTGGTCCTTGCCATCGAGCCACATGCTCCAGCATGGGCGCAACATACCATCTGATTCCTTCAAACAGGGGAGCTTCCTGAGGAGCGGGAAGAAGCAGAGAAAGTAGCCCGCCGGTCTACCCTGTACCAGTTCATTGACAATGTTCTGTACAGAAAAAGACCAAATGGAGTGAAATTGAAGTGCATCCCCCAAGAGGAAGGACTGGACCTGTTAGCGGAGATACACGGAGGCATATGTGGCTCCCACATAGGGTCGAGGGCCCTTGCCGGCAATGCTTTCCGGCAAGGTTTCTTCTGGCCCACTGCCCTCTAGGATGCAACAGCACTAGTAACCAAGTGTGAAGCGTGCCAGTTCCATTCGAAGAAGCTTCATCAGCCAGCTCAAGCCTTGCAGACAATCCCTCTCTCCTGGCCATTCTCGGTCTGGAGGCTCGACATACTAGGCCCTTTTCCCCACGATGTCGGGGGCTTTGAGTACTTTTACATTGCAATCGACAAGTTCACAAAGTGGCCAGAAGTGGAAGCAGTGAGGAAGGTGACCACACAGTCAGCCGTCAAATTCTTTAAAGGGCTAGTTTGCCACTTTGGTGTGCCGAACAGAGTCATCACTGACAATGGCACGCAGTTCACAAGCCACACCTTCATGCAATACATTGAAGACCTCGGCAGCAAGGTCTGTTTCGCTTCCTTGGCACACCCATGGAGCAATGGCCAAGCGGAGAGGGCAAATGCTCAAGTACTGCATGGCCTGAAGACGAAGACTTTTGACAGGCTGCACAAAAGTGGAAGGTGCTGGATTGATGAGTTGTCAGCGGTTCTTTGTTCGATCAGAATGATGCCAAATCGAGCCACCAGCCAGACGCACTTTGCCCTGGTATACGGAGCAGAAGCAGTTCTCCCCACAGAACTCATATACGGGTCACCTCGAGTGCTTGCTTATGATGAGCTTGAGCAAGAGCAATTGCGGCAAGATGACGCGATGCTCCTCAAAGAAGATCGTCTTCAAGCGGATGTGAGAGCAGCATGCTACCAGCAACCCTTGCACCGCTACCATAGCCGCAAGGTTCATACCCGAAGCTTTGAGGAAGGTGACCTTGTTCTTTGGCGCATTCAGTCGGCCAAGAATTCCAACAAGTTGACACTGAAGTGGGAAGGCCCTTATCGGATGATACGAGTCACCAGGCCCGGCGTAGTCCTCCTGGAGACCAAAGATGCCACTCCAGTGAGCAACTCCTGGAACATCGAGCATCTTCATAAGTTTTACCCATAAGGCGCGGCTACCGGGCCCCCCGGCAAGCCACCTTTTGTACAAGCCTTGCCGACAAGGCATGTAACCCTCTATACAAAGCCAGGCGTAGACACTGAGCATAAATAAACAAAGGCTGGAGCCCTAAGTTATAGCATGCATGCTAGGTTGAGTGTCTCCCTCGGATAGGGTTGATAGTACTTTGCGGCGACTAACCCCTAGCATAGAGGTCGAGTCTGCGTCTCCCTGTTTCTTTTTCATCTCCTTTGGTTCGCAGGAAACATGAGCCCTCCCGCGAAGATGGATGGGGAAAAGAAAGAGAACGGGCTGGCGCCCCACCCCCACCAAGCCAAGCTTGCCGAGGGTTGAAGATACAAGGGTCCGCTCCCGGCAAACTGAGGTTGCCGGGGGCTGCAGATTCAGATAAGTTTTTACTTCCCCTGTTTTACATTTTCGTGTGGGTTGAGACATGTGAAACCTCGTTTTGCTCCTAAGTTACCGTGCCCCCCCTGCCCATGCCCGAGAATTATTTCTTGGGTCGGGGTCTGGTTGTAGCCGCAGTGGCGAGGAAGCAAGCATAGGGCTTAACCCTACTTCATCCATGTCTCCGCCAAGAGCGCGAGTATGGTTGAATGAAGAAAGGGAGCGACAAGGCCTGTTGCCGAGCGACAATGTTTACGTTAAAAGTAACAAGGATTCGTTCCTTTGTATGGGCTTCGCTCACGCACAAAGAACCCTTCAAACACCCTTTTTCATTAATACACCCCACACAGGTACAGTTCGTATGGAATGTAAACATGAACAGGGGGATTAAAAGTTTTAAATCTAACTAAGGCCCGTAGGCTTACAAGCTGAAAAAAGATAAGGTGCCCGTAATCCCTTTCTTGTCCCTCTCCTCAGGAAACGGAACAAGAAGGCAAGAGGGCAGGAGGAGTGCCTAGGCGAGGTACGAGCAGCAGAAGGCGCCAAGAGAACATGTCGGCGGCCGCCTAGGGGAGGGCTGGTGATGATGGTGCCGGGAGGAGAGCTGGAAGATGAGGCAGCGGTCCGTAAATACGCTATGAAGGCATCGGTGCCATCGTACTCTGACTTGACAGCCCACCACCCGCCTTCTTCCCTTCTCCGGCCTTCCCACGCCAGCCTTCCATAGAGGCGACCCCGAGAAGTTTAAGGAGCCAGCTCCACCGGGAGAAGGGGCCCAATGCAGATGCTGCTGCTACTGGCACCGCCACGGAACGGTGGATCCGATGCCTAGTCGGACCCGTCATCCTCTTGCCTGCTACCCTCGTCGTCGCTGCTGCTGTCCTCCTCGTCACTCTCGCTCGAGGACGAGTCTTCATCATCCGAGGATCTCTCCATGCAGCACTTCAGGCGAGTCCCGAAGTCGCCGAAGACCTTGACAGAGAGCACACCATTCTTCATTAGCTTGAAGTAGAGAATGAGCCCCGCTGTCAGGCTGTGGATGCGAGCGAAGGTTTTCCAACCGCGACGGAGATACATGACATGAGGGGCTGGGAAATCGACATCGGCCCATGTGTCGCTATTACCACAGCCCCTCATATGCAGTCTCAGCGCCTGCGGCGGGTCGAGCTCCATCTCTCGGCCGGTGCAGCCTGATGAAGAACTCGCGGGGCTGGTCCCCGACGTGGCCCTCCATTGGGGGAAGGACCGCTAGCGGAGGCGAGGCCGATGCGCTGCCCCGTCCTCCTATTCCCCGAGCACCATGGCGGCCTTGGCCTCGCCCCTCCCCTTCCCCTCACGGCCGGCTCCGCCGCCTCGAGCTCTTGGGAAGGAGTGGCAGGTTGTCGAGCGGAGACCCTCGCTGCCACCATCGAAGAATCAACACGCCCTATTGCCATGGCAGAGGGGAGGAAGAAGCAAGGATGGGAGGAGGCGGATGGCGAAAGACTGAAGGGTGCCATCCCTCCCACTCCTCTCCTTATAAAGGGGTGGGGTTAGGGCTTGGTCGCCCCTCTCAGCCAACCCAGGTCATTAAGGTGACAGCGGGCGAGGCTGTCGACCGCCCTCCCCGCCCAATAGAAAGTGCGTGGGTGTCGACCCTCACGCGCACGTCTTCCCATTTTCCGCGTGCTTGTCACCTGCCCTGCGTCGTGCATGCGGCGTACGTGGCGCAAGGGGCGGGCGTAGTGGGATGCATGGAACGACGGTTCCCAGGCGAGGAGAGTAAATGCGCAGCGGCCCTGCGGTCTCGAAGGGACACGAAAGCCGCCTCTTTACTGTTCACCGCAAGATGACGCAAGCATGCTTCGATCACCCCCATGCATGATCCCCACATTATGCATTCCACGCAGATCGTGGGGAAGCGCAGCAGGCAGAAAAATCACCTCAATAAAATCAACCCCACCTGCCTGCGCACCGTTTTGGGCCTGTCCCAACAACGTGTTGCGCTTATGTGTGGCCCAGACCCGGGGGCTCCTGTCGGTGTAAAGAAGTAGGGGCACTACTTTGTACCCTTTTACCTGTGCACGGGCAGTCAGAGCCACACCTGCGGCCACACTTAAGAGGGGCAGGGGTAGGGAATCAACACCACAAGGCGGTTAAGGCAACGCCAAGACAAAGACACGAAGAGCAAGGAGGCGAGGTGGGTTCCCCCGGCAAGAGCCTTGCTGGGGCGGCCTCCACGGCCCCGATAAGAACCTTGCCAGGGCAGCTTGCCCAACACCAGCGAAGCGCGCCACCCTTGAGCCCAAGGTTCCCAACAACCACGTTGGGACCAAGGCTCGGGAGGCGCCTCCATGATGGCACGTAGATCTTTGTGAAGACAAGAAGTACTCCAAATCAGATGAGGATTAGAAGATGACAAACCTCGGCGAGATCCTTGCCAAGGAAACCCACAAGACCTCCGGCAAGATCCTTGTAGGGGATGACCACGACGCCACGGCAAGATCCTTGTCGGGGCCCCAGCAAGGCCCTTGTCGAGGACATCCGCGGGGCCACAGCCAGGCCCACGCCCACCAAGTTTCCACCGCTGCTCCCATGCAGCTGCCAGCCCACCAGCCAGGCAGGAACCTGCATGTCGACATGAGGCTTCCAAGCCAACTCAGCGCATGCCTATGTGGTGGCATGCAAATCTTTGTGAAATCCCTACCACCGCGCCACATCAGCAGCCTGCCAGCCTACATGGCGCTGACCGCCTCGCTGGCCCGGGCGCGTGTCAAAGAAGGACGAGGTGGCGGTAAAGTGAGGGTGGACACATAAGGGGCGCATTAAATGCGTCTTATCCCGTAATGGCTAAGTGATAAGCTTAGCCACCGTACACCGATGCCACCTCCTGTGTACCACTATGGCGATCTCCTTGACTATAAAAGGAGGCCCGAGGCATCCAGGAGAAGGAATCAGACTCTTGGACAAGTTACACTCATCGTAGCTAGCTCAAGAACTCCAAGAACACTGATATACACACCAAAGCAGGACTAGGGTATTACGCATCCTCGCGGCCCGAACCTGGGTAAATGACCCGTGTGCTGGTGCTGATTGCTGATCCCGCTCTTCTCACGACCCCGGGCCCCGCAACCGTAGTAGGGATTCTTGTGATCCCATAGGTGACATTTCCACTGACACAGGGGTGTCCCAACTTAGCCCATCACAAGCTCTCACGATCAGCGAAGGATATTACTTCTCCCGGGATGACCCGATCAGCCTTAGAATCCCGGTTACAAGACATTTCGACAATGGTAAAACAAGACCAGCAAGACCACCTGATGTGCCGACAAATCCCAATAGGAGTCGCACGTATCTTGTTGTTAGGGCACACCGGACCAACACTTTGAGAAGCACTGGCCCGGGGGGGTTAAATAAAGATGACACTTGGTTTTATAAGTCCCAAGGGAAAGTTAGTAGGTTGTTAGGCAAATGTAAAACCAAGGTTGCGCCTTGCTAGAGGAGTTTTATTCAAAGCGAACTGTCAAGGGGTTCCCATAAACCTGAGCGCGTAAGGAACGCAAAATCAAGGAACATAACACTGGTATGACAGAAACTAGGGCGGCAAGAGTGGAACAAAACACCAGGCATAAGGCCGAGCCTTCCACCCTTTACCAAGTATATAGATCCATTAATTAAATAAGAGATATTGTGATATCCCAACATAATCCTGATCCAACATGGAGCAATCTTCAACTTCACCTGCAACTAACAGTGCTATAAGAGGGGCTGAGCAAAGCGGTAACATAGCCAAACAACGGTTTGCTAGGAAGGGTGAAAAGGTTAGAGGCTGACATGGCAATTTGGGAGGCTTGATAAACAAGTGATAGGTAGTGCAGCATAGTGATAGAACGAAGCAACTAGCATAGCAATGATAGTAGTGAGATCTAGGTTAACGGTCATCTTGCCTGAAATCCTGCTAGTAAGAAGATGAGTCCATGAAGAAGACGAACGGGCAAAGACGAACCAAGCGTAGACGAACGAATCCTCACGATCGCAACGAAACAAGAACTATCAAGAAGAAGCACAACCGGAAAGAAGCAAACAACAAGGTAAACACACAACACATAAACATGGCATGATGCTCAACCAAAGATGATGCATGACAAGGCTATATGATGTATTCATGGCAAGAGATGATGCATACAATAGCACACATCAAAACGAGTTTAAATGAGGCCGGGACAAGATATAACAAATCCGGTAAGTCCCCATATGCAAATTTCGAAATTAGTCCAGATCTGAATAAACATTAAGTTGAAGTTGTTAAAAAGCAAGTTAAAGAGCACCATGATTATCTACACAAAATTCTAGTCAAGTTACATATAAAATTCATTTAGTTCGGAGCTACGGCCTAGAAGATATGAGCAAAACAAGTCAAACATGGCATTGACCCAAAATACATTCGAACATCAAGCAAACACTCTCAAAACATGGATGCAACATGATAATATGAAACTACATGCAAAATCAAGCAAGTTTCATATAGAGCATGCTCAAAACAGAGCAACGGTGCAACACATACACCCAAAACAAGTTATAACAACAATCTGCCCAAAACAGCAAGTAGGCACTTTGCAATCATCAAAACTACATGCTACAGGAATCATATGAGCATAAACTTGACATTGACTTCATGTGCAGATAGCATAACTCAAATATCATTAATTTTCAGGTTCATAGGCATCAATATTAAACCAATATGATCAATGCAAAATGCAACTTTATAACACATGAGCATATATATGAGCAGAGTTAATATGATGGCAACTTGAGAGCAAGAAAGAGACAAGCTAAGGCAAATAAACATAGCAACCAAGGTTATGGAATCAAATTACACATAACAAAGAGCATATAACATCCATCCGTTATATAGATATGGCTCATGGATTAGTAGGAACCAACAAGACAAGATTGAATGTTGCAACAGTTTCAGCAAGTGTAAAACATCAACGTTATGATAGTATGTTTGCAAGCATGAAACAGAGGCATATAACATCCAAAATTAGAAAACGTGGCACGTAATTAGAGTACTCATAGCACACTACAATACATGTAATTGGAGCATCTCCAGAATAGGCATGTATCAACTAATATCAAGCTCACAACAAGGCATCATGAAGTTAACAGAAATCTGGAACAACATATAGGCATGTTATGGCAATGAACATGTATGCTACAGGACATATATAGGGCATGAAAAGTCATTTCCTGATAGAGCTTAACATGTGAAACAAAACATGTCAACTAAGAATCCCAAGAATATGCATGGATTAATTGGTAGCATCAAGAAAACATAGCAACATGATATGACAGATTCAGACTTGATAGAAAGTTAACAGCAAGTAGCCCAATTCACAAGCTTGATGCACTCACTACAGGGCATATTAAAATACATGGATTGCACCACTATAAATATGGCATGATTATTCTCCTAAAACATGTAGACGTGATGCTCAAAAGAAAATCGCACAAAAAGATAAAAAAATGACAAATAGGCAAGTTACAGCAGTTTTCAGCAGTTAACAGCAACATGCACTTTTGCAACAGAGATTAATATATCAATATGCATCCTAACATGAATGGAAAGCACACCAACATTAAAAGCATGAAGATCACAACATGTGCATATCAAAATTATCATCATAGGATCAACAGGCACAAAGTTATAGGACTCACAATATGCATACAAGATATTAACAATTAGCAGATTCAGCAGTTTATATCACTTAGCAGTTTTGCAACAAATATTAAGCCATCAATATAAACAGGAACATGAATGCAAACTACTCCATCATGAAGAGCACTCTGAGATGAACATTTCGACATATCATGCACGCAAAACGGAGCTATATGCATGGAGATATGGTATGTCAAAGTGGTGCACATGAACTGAAAATCCTGGGAACGGTGAAAATCCCAGCACGAAAAACGGGACGGAGCGGTACAGCGCGGGGAGGCGTTTGGTTTCGGGGACGACGTTGTGCAGATCGGAGCTCCGGCGAGGTCGGGGACGTCCGGCGAAGCGCGGGAAAGGGCGGAGGAGGCCGGGGAGGGTGGATCCGGGCGCAGGCACCCCGGATCGGGCCGGACTGAAGCGCGGGAAGGCGAAGCTGCGGCGGGGTGGCGCCTCGGGGCGATCGGCGGCGACAAGGTCACTAGAGGCCACGGCAGAGCGTGGATGTGCAGGTGCTGGCGACGGGCAGCGCCGGCGATGGCAGTGGTGGTGGCCAGCGATGAAAGCGCGGAGGCGGCACCGGCGAAGGGCGGCAGGGACGGCGACGCTAGGGATCGGGCGGATCGGGCCCGGTCACGGCCTAGGGAGGGCCGGCCTCGGGCCCTGGCGGGCCGCGGCACGGGGACGACGGGGAGGACATGTGGCGCACTCTAATTGGCACGGGGCAGCGCTGGACGTGTCCAGCGGCGAGATGGACATGTCCGGCAGCTAGAAGGAGATTGATCTAGGGTTTCGTCCGCGAAAATGGAAGGGGATGGCCTTTTATAGGTAGAGGGAGCTTGGAGAGTCCAAATGAGGTGTGGTCTTCGCCCACACTATCGTGATCCAACAACGGAGAGCATGGGGGTGTTAGATGGGCTATTGGGCTGTTGTGGAGGGGAGCTGGGCTGCAAATAGAAGGGTTTTCATAGTTACACGGTTAACCGTTGGGGCATCAAATGACCTCCAAATGGAACGAAATTTGACAGGCGGTCTACCGGTGATATACCAAGACCACTCGTCAACTCTCGGCCCATTCCGATAACATTTTTCTCCCACTCACGAAACAAGGTCTGAGAGGAGCGACGGGCGCGTGCGAGTGTGTCTGTGCTCAGAACGGACAATAGAGAGAACCGGGGGAACCTGAAAGGGCACACGTTTTTAAAAACATGCAGATGAAATGGAGATGATGACATGGCAAAATACAACACACAAGCAAACGACATGGCAACAACAGCGATTAACTGGAAGACACCTGGTGCATCGGATTCGGGGCGTTACATTTGTATCCATGGATTGCACCATGGAGCAAAGCCTCAAGATAATGGCAGTACACCTGTACGGAGTATACAACATGCCCGTGGCGTTCGTGTCGCACCCCAGACGGTCGGTCGGTCTGGCACACCGCTCTCCGAATGGAACGCGCGTTATATTGCATTTGCACACACATGTGAGCCCCCAATTGAGAATCGACCATAGGCACACCCCCCAGCCCCATAAGTCGGGTGAGTTAATAGTAGAGAGAGACGAACGATAGTACTGGAGCAGTGTTGTACAGCTGTCGGTGCCTGGATGATCCCTGCATGACACGAAAGATCAGTTCGTCCATGCATGTGACGAGACTCCAGCAGACACTCCTGGATTGTCTATTGTCCACATATCGTGCAGGCAGAGTTGTACAGGGCTATAGTTCTGATGAGAAATCTAAAAAATGGTTTCTTGTCATCTCGCAATATTAGGTGTCATGTGCTTCGGATCACTGCAAGGGTTAAACAGTGACAACTGAGTTCCCCCAAGGCGCTGGTCATTGGGGCCACATGCACAAAGACAACTCAGCTGTCATCTAGGTCAAGCCAGCTATGTTAATTAGGACATCTATCGATGGACCCCTTTTCTACGAGTTGATCTTTGATTTGAGCTTTGATCCTCATCTAGTTTGTCCATCGGGATTCATGTTATCTCCTTGGGGCACTGAGGTTATGGTTTCTTGTCATGTGACATTTTTCGTGTTATATGTTAATCCGGTGCTTCAGATCAAAATGACGACAATTGCGCCTCTGGGGCACGTGCATGAAGACTTCTCGATAGTCGTTAACGAGGTCAAGCCGGCTTTGGTAGACAAAATAAAACTATCCACTATATAGGTAGGAGCCTCCATGCTTTCTTGCTAGTGTTGCTCTCTTCACATTGTCTCGTCCTCTCCAGATCTAAACACGACAGCGGTGGCCACACTCTCTCTATGCTCGCTGCTGGTCATAGATCCAGCCGAATCCTCTCCGCCGGGGAAGGTGAGAAGGTGCAACATTGACGCGGTCGTCCTCAGCGACAGCTCTTACCCACTGCCGGCGCGTCCCGATCAACGTGCCTTGCCATTCTCTCCCACTCACCGCCGGCTAGGGAGGGCCTCGGACCCCTTCTTCCTTGCTGCCGTAGTGTGGGCAAATCCAGCCTTGCTCTACTTCCCCAGCTCCTGACGTCGCTACATTTGTATATTTTACTATTTCTCAGGCCCCTCGTAGATAGGATCGATCGGTTGTTTGAAAGCCACCTAAATTTTTACTATTAGGAGGTAAAACTAGTTCATGCACTCGAATCTAGTACTACTTGGTTCAAACAAGGAAGAAAGGGGGTGGGGGAAGATTTGTTACCTGAATCTAGGACTTGGTCGAAAGAGGAAATAATGGGGGCGAAAAGTAGCAGAGACTGGCTATCCAACTAGTATCTTGGTCTAATAGGGAAATAAAGGGAAACCCGGTACAAACTCAATATAAACCCGATCTATTGGTTGAAAAAGAAAAGAAACTGGGCACTGGGGGACAAGTCAATAGAGTATGTCCAACACTAGATTTGCTGGCGTCACACAGTATAAGGTGGCTATACCGAACAAAAATGGGACCAACCCAGATATCATGTTCTGATATTTGTTGCCCCGAGCCCCTCTTATGTAATGCCACTGGTAAAATGTAGCAGTCGCACTATTAAAAGTAAGGACACGTTAAACCAATGTTGTTTTCAGTGTAATGCCTCCAGTAATATGAATCAATGGCACTGTTTTTCATGTCCTGCTAAATTTCCCATTAAGATAAGTTGATTCTTTTCGTTAGAAATGCAACTGTCCTGGTCCGGCTACTCTCCCGTGCCCAAATACCAACTCTGTAGCAGATGTTAATGTAATGTTGCTAGTAAAATGAAGCAATGGCACCATTAAAGTAATGTGGTATTTAATGGTTGTCATAGTTAATCCTAATACCCACACTAATATCTAGCAATGCTGCTGCTTTAGAAATTGCTATTGTCCTTGTAGGATTGCCATTCAGATAAGGAGCATGCTTCTTTTCATTTGATGTATGTTTCATCACTTGTTAGTCACCCTCCTTTCCACCTTTTTGTGCAAACAGAGATATACATTTCATGTTTGATCTTAGTTGTACAGCACAAATGATATCCAAATTATGGTTGAACATTCCACGAGTTCACAACCAACCTTGATGTTGCTCAATTTTATTGCAACTAATGAAGAAGAAGCTCTGTGGGTTTTGTTTTCTGATAGAAATGGAACGGGGGCTGGAGCCCTTTTCTTAAAAAAATGAAGAAGTTGATAGCTCATGGGACATTGCTTCAGTTTAGGTGAACTGCATAAAAAGGTCCCACGAATTGAATCATCCAATGTTGGTGACTGGTGTCATCCCTTCTATGATGGTGTTGAATGCATATATGGTTCCCATCATGAGGTATGTTCCTTTTTGGTCCGACCGTTTGCCAAAGATCCTGCATGCCGAGTCTGCTCTTGTGCTACTGTTTTGGCACTGCCATGATAAAGCAGTAATGTTATTATTTTGCACCTTAATCTAGTGGCACTATTAATTTGAGCAATGTTTCGGCACCACTAGTGCCACTGATTTTTTTAATATATCGAAGAGGAGGTTTCCTCCACTTTCATTAAAGAAACCCAACCATAGAGAACCATTATCCGACAACATCTCAGTGTAAATGGGCAGTTATGCAACTACTACTAGAACGGACTAAGTACTAGCAGGAGACAAGTTCGCCACATAAGCTAGGCAGGTAGGGGGATGCAGCACCAGCTTGAGCAAGTTTGGATTACATCCCAATGCTACCACAGAAACACTAGGGGGAAGATAGGGACTGAAAGAGCCAGCTTCAGCATCCCAGTCTAAGCACCCCCGACCTCCATCCTTGCGACGCACGGTACACTTCGTTTGCCACCTGCTTGACCCTAGTGCCACTGATAAAATGAAATAACAATACAGTTAAAATAGAGCGAGTTTCCTCTATCATTTCATTTCGAATTTAGATAAAGAAAGTGCTTCTCTTTGTTAGTATATGTTTCATCAACTAGTCCCATTGTTAATGTTTAAGCGTTTCTGCAAATTGGGGTGCTTAATTTTAGTTGATCTGCACAAAAATAGAGATTGGAATGTCTCAAGGCCCCTCCTTGTACTACCGTTGTACACTGAGGTTCATCACTGGCAGAAGGTGTATCGGCAAGAATTGGGTTGATTTCTAGTATGAGGCCTACCGTATCAGGCGTCACAAGGCCCATCTCGCCCTCGCAGCATGGCATATTATGGTACTATCGCAATATTTTCTTCTATTTATTAGTGTATGTTTCATCAACTAGTGCCACTATAATGTAATCACGCTTTTTCATTATCTATGCAAATAGGGTTATTCGGCTACATTTTGGTGGAACTGCACAAATGTACAGATGGAACCAACATATATGCAGAGTGGAGGTGTGCCAAGTAAAACTTAATGACACCAACCATGCTCCATGCATGCATTGGCATCCACCACCACCAATGGGATGTGTGGCACGCTCTGTGGATGGATCTTTCTCGGCAGCAAATCCTCTAAACAAATACTAGTAGCTTATATTGGCAGTTTTCTAGGGAGTACTCTTTTCTGAAAGAAGCACCAATCTATTTTTCTTTATTTATGCACAGTGTCACAACTTTGACCCGAAGGTCCAGAGCTATTTTAGGGTGATTGGCGTAGTACTCGGAGACTGATTGTAAGCATGATTTTCATTAGCCGTCACACTGATTGTAAGAATGGGGAGATGGAAGATTAGGTTAGTGCGAAGCTTACCTTAAACCCTACCGCCGTCGTTGAAATGAGGCGAGCGTCGAGGGAACCATGGAGAATGGCGGGGAAGCGACATTGCGCCATCCGGCCTCCGCTTGCGGTGCGAGAACGAATACTCCTGTGGCTCCGGATGGCTCTGCACCCTCACGAACGTCACACGGTACTCGATCGATTCGTTATCCTCTGGATGCTCAACCTTCGACTTGTATGCCCACCACCTCCGCCTGACTTTCGCCTCGGGCGAATCTCTCTGCTCAATTGCCCAGAGGAGATACTCGGTCAACTCGAAGGACTGCGGCATGACTGCCGCCTAGGAGTACATCGTCGCCCTCATCACCGGTGTCTCCCTCTTTCGCATACATTGCCACATGGCCCTCACCGTCCTCAAAATCTCCCACTCATTGTCAAACCAAGTAAGGATCTCCTTCAACCTGGCTAACTTTGCTTGGTCGCCGCCGGCTATCTACCTGTTTCGCTGATGCATCCTCTCCATAGATGTCCTTCTGAGAGGTCTGGTGCTAGCTTTGGAAGATGGGAGGAGAGACAGTGGTCTTGCAATAGAGAAGAGGGAGAGGCAAGACAGTGGTTTTGCAATGGAGAAGATGGAGAGGAGAGGGGGTGGTTTTGCAATGGTGAAGAGGGAGAGGCGAGACAGTGGTTTTGGAATGGAGATGATGGAGAGGAGAGGAGGTGGTTTTGCAATGGAGAAGAGGGAGAGGAGCGTGCGGCAGCGATTTAGGATTGGACGAGAGGGTCGGCGCGCTATGACTAGATCAAAATCAAAATTAGTTTACCCTTCAATTATTAAGAAAGCGACCAACATTAACTAGTCTCCCTTTTATTCTGGGTCATAACTGACCATGATTTTCACAAATAAAATATATGTTATACGTTGCAAAAATAACACAATGTGAAAGTACATTCAGATACGAACCAAACGATACAATTTTTGGTGACATACATTCACCATTTTGCTTGTAAAATACAGTACGTGGTCAAACTTTGACCCAAAATACGCAAAACAAAAAAATACTTCCAAGACTAGCGCTGCTCCTCTCCTCTTAAACCATAGCCGCTCCTCTCTTATTCCAATCTAAATCCAGTGCCGCTCCTCTTCCGTTCTAATCCAAAGCCAGCGCCGCTCCTCTCCTCCTCCATTCGAAGACCACCGCTGGCGAGTGAAGGTGCTGTGGAGAAGTAGATCGATGGAGGACTACAACCGACATGTGAGGATCACAGACAGCGACCTTGTGAAGCTAGCTAGGATGTTGGAGATACAGTCTTGGTTTGACAACAAGGAACAACTAGCGGCGACGGCGACATCCATGGTCAAATATCTACAACAGAGCTAAAACGCGGCGATACTCCCGAAGGGAGTCGTGCGGGAGTACATAGAGCTGCTCCTCTGGGCCATGGAGTAAACAGATTCACCGAATCCGATCATGAGGGAGTGGTGGTGGGAGTATCGATCCCAGATGGAGCATCCACTAGAGATTGAAGGATCGAGCATCTACTGGGTGCCGTTTGTGAGGGTCTCATGCCAGAGTGAGCCGGTGGAGTCTTCGTCGATCGAACCCAACTGCAAGAGGAGAAAAGCAGTTGGCCTGTCGATGCTTCCCTGCCATCCTCTCCCTCGTCGTTCCCATCGTCTCACAGGGCGGTTGTCTGCCGTCGAGGAATAAGAGGGGATTGCCCCCCTGAGGGAGTCCTGGATTAGGGGGTATCCGGATGGCCGGACTATATACTTCGTCCGTACTATTGGAGCGTGAAGATACAAGACTCAAGACTCCGTCCCGTGTCCGGTTGGGACTCTCCTTTGCGTGGAAGACAAGCTTGACGATCCAGATATTGTGTTTCCTTCTTTATAACCGACTCCATGTAAACCCTAGCCCTCTCCGGTGTCTATATAAACCGGAGAGGTTGGTCCTTAGAGGGACGATCATGATCATGATCACAATCATAACCATCACAGGCTAGCTTCTAGGGTTTAGCCTCTACGATCTCGTGGTAGATCTACTCTTGTACTACTCATATCATCAATATCAATCAAGCAGGAAGTAGGGTTTTACCTCCATCGAGAGGGCCCGAACCTGGATAAACATTGTGTCCCTCGCTTCCTGTTACCATCAGCCTAAGACGCACAGATCGAGACTCCCTACCCGAGATCCGCCGGTTTTGACACCGACATTGGTGCTTTCATTGAGAGTTCCTCTATGTCGCCGCTGCAAGGCATGATGGTGCCTTCAATCGTCAAAAACACGGTCCAGGGTGAGACTTTTCTCCCCGGACAGATCTTCGTGTTCAGCGACTTCACGTTGCGGGCCAATTCGCTTGGCCAACTGGAGCAGATCGATAGCTACGCCCCTGGCCACCGGGTCAGGATCGGAAACCTGAACTACACGGCCGATATCCGCTGATACTTGATCTTCGACGGAATCAGGCTTGTGCCAGGAGCGCCAGACAGTCACAATGAGCACGGCTTAGACCTGCTGTCGAACAGTGCCCTGCAGTAGCCCCGGACCTAAATCCAGAGCAGACCGTGTTGCCTAAGGATGGATGGATGGACTCTGCCCTGCAGGCCGCACAATCATCGGCCGTAGAACCGAACACAGGCCTCGCCCCCAAAGAAGCTTATGACACCGGACCCCTGGACTCATATTCGGCTGTAGGTTCCAGTCCGCGCTCTCCCGAGCCCGCCGAACCTGGCTGGGCTCCTGTAATGGAGTTCACCGCTGCGGACATCTTCCAGCACTCGCCCTTTGGCCACGTGCTGAACCGTTGAAGTCTCTCTCTTTGTCAGGAGACTCTCAGCTGAATTATGTCCGGCTCGAGTGGGAAGCAGGCGACAAAGGAGTTTGTTGCCCACCCACCACCCACTTTGTTGCCACGATCGATGATTTAACCGACGTGATTGACTTCGACTCCGAAGACATCGACGGTATGGACGACGATGCAGGAGAAGAACAGGAACCACCGCCCACGGGGCGGTGGATGGCCACCTCGTCATACGACATATACATGGTGGGCATGCCTAAGGAGGATGATGGCGACAATCCAGAAGATAAAACCCCTGGGCAAAAGCCGAAACGACGGCACAAACGCCGTTCCAAGATCAGCAACAGTAAAAATAACGACAAGAGCGCCAGAAAGATCGACACCCCTGTCAACTCCGAAGGCAACAACGACCATATGGACCCAGCGATGGAGCACGAGGAGCCAAGTCACACCGAACGCAGTTCAGAGCACACGCCCGATCACAATGGTCCGGAGGGACGAGTTCACCAAACCGCCCCGGGACAAGAACATAGTCCGGATGATGATGCATTCATCATCCCAGAAACACGCTTGGAACAAGATAACTTCTACAGAAGGCTTATGGCCACTGCGAGAAGTCTAAAGAAGCAGAAGCAACGACTAAAAGCCGCATAGGAAACGCTCAATCGCAAATGGAATAAAGTGCTAGACACTGAAGAAAAGTACGGCGATGACCGCCATACAAAGAGCTATCCAAAACGCAAGCTGCTGCCAGAATTCGACGACGAGGCCGTTCCACCAAAGAACTACACGGCCAGGAGGCCGGACGAACCACTTCATAACCGCAATAGAGCAGCTACCGATGCCGCGCACGATTTACGCGAGCTCCTGGATAAGAAAGCCGGCGCGGACCGGTCCATCTACGGATCAAGAGGACACACCCCGGCGCGGGACTATGGTCACCAAAACGATCATACCGATCGGATACCTGTTTGGAATCAACACCGGACACAACAACAGCCGACGACATGCCACAACACGTCCAGACACAGAGGGGCTGCTCACCCGCTGTGCTTCACCGAAGAAGTACTGGACCATGAATTCCCATAGTGTTTCAAACCTTTGAACATAGAGGCATATGACGGAACAATAGACCTAGGGGTCTAGATCAAGGATTTTATCCTGCATATACACATGGCTCGTGGGGATGACCTCCACGCCATCAAATACCTTCCCCTCAAACTGAAGGGGCCAGCTCGACACTGGTTGAAAGGCCTCCCTGAAAACTCAATTGGAAGTTGGGAGGAACTCGAGGATGCTTTTAGGGCCAATTTTCAAGGGACTTATGTCCGGCCTCCGGATGCGGACGATTTAAGTCACATAATCCAACAGCCCGGAGAGTCCGCCCGCAAGCTTTGGAACAGATTCCTCACTAAGAAGAATCAAATTGTCGATTGTCCGGATGCTGAGGCCTTAGCGGCGTTCAAACATAGCATCCGAGACGAGTGGCTCGCCAGACACCTCGGCCAAGAAAAGCCAAGGATAATGGCAGCCTTAACAAGCCTTATGACCCGCTTCTGCGCGGGTGAAGATAGTTGGTTGGCCCGTAAAGGCACCAACGACCCAAGCACATTCGAAATAAGGGATGGCAACGGGAGGCCACTGCGTAATAAAAACAAACATCAAAACAAGGAAGGGATCCCGGACAACACAACAGTCAACGCCGGATTCAGGGGCTCTCGACCCGATCAGCAAAAGAAGCCAATTAAAGGCAGTAAAGAGGGACCGTCCGGTCTGAACAGAGTCCTAGACAGACTGTGTCAAATTAATGGCACCCCCGACAAACCTGCGAACCACACACACAGAGAGTGTTGGGTCTTCAAGCAGGCCGGCAAATTAAATGTTGAACACAAGGGAAGGGAGACACCAAGTGAAGACGAGGATGAAGCTCGCCAGCCGAACACTGGGGGACAAAAAAAATTCCCACCAGAGGTTAAAACAATAAACATGATCCACGCGACTCACACATCCACGAGAAGGCACGAACGCACGCTCAGAGATGCGTACGCTATAGAGCCCATCGTAACCAGACCTAACTACTGGTTGGCTTGTCCGATCACCGTTGACCACACGTACTGCCTGACTAGTGTTCAGCACGAAGGATCAGAGGCCTTGGTGCTTGACCCAATAATCGACGGATACCACCTCACCCATGTCCTCATGGACGGTGGCAGTAGTCTCAATTTAATATACCAGGACACTGTCCGCAGGATGGGGATAGACCCGTCCAGAATTAGCCAAAGCAACACCACCTTTGAAGGGGTGATACCAGGCGTTGAAGCCTACGGCATGGGCTCCGTCGTACTGGAGGTAACATTCGGCTCCCAAGGCAACTCCAGAAGCGAAGAACTACTCTTCAGCATCGCACCCTTCCAAAGAAGCTATCACGCATTGCTTGGAAGAGCGGCCTTCGCCCGCTTCAACGCAGTACCACACTATGCCTACCTTACACTCAAGAGCCCGGTCCACGTGGCGTCTTCACCGGTAACGAAAACACAGAGCGCTCTTCACGCGCGGAGGAATATGTGACGGCTCTAGCGGCCGGACTCTAAGCGGCCTCCGATACCAGAAAGCATGACTGGTCATTAAGACCACGGACACGGTTAGACGAGTCCGGCAGCCCAGATAAAAATGAGCAAGGGCACCATATATGTAATCCCATAGAGGACACCAGGGGCAATAAATACTTAATAAAACCCCACCATTGGCCTGACCTTATTTCCAGGCCAATGCCTTACACTTTTACCATCCATCGCACGCTTACGTCGTACTCTTCTACACAAGTTTTTCTTTTTTACAGACCCAATGCGTGCGATACCCTTCCAGGAAATGGCACAACAGAGACAAAGGCGCAGATGTGCAGCAGGGCCGCTCAAAGGTTTCTCTTTAGATTAAGCCCCTGTGTAAACCTTTTATATTGCCTCTTGTTGTTTACACATCCCATGGGTACTATACCCATAGAGGACACTGCCGTTATTGGCATTTTGCCACGACAGACCAGTGCACGTACCTGGAAATACAGGGTTTATAATGAAAGGGCGTTCTTCAGCCCATTTTTTGTTTACAAAGTCCGAATACCTTCGGGAGTGTTCGGCGTCACGAGTTTGGCCTTATATGCATCAGCTCTGAATCATGTCTTTGGTCAAATGTTGGGTTTGCCCGGCTCCTGGGTTTGCCGCCTTATGTTCCGTTCTTATTGGCTAAGGCGGCCAAAGGAGAACTACTACGATTGTGCCCTGGTTATTCCGGATGAGCACCTCAGTAGAGAAAGCCAAAAACTGACTGTCATGTTACAGCGAGAGACTGTTCAACCACTCGAAGACTTACCGGAATCTTTAGGATTCCTCCGCATTTACGAAGGACCATTTCCCGGTCATGTACACATGTGCCCGTATTCGGATGCACGCAAAATTACTAGGGGCTACATAGTAGCCCGACCGTCAAACTCCTATGGCTAAGTGAAAGTGTTACAGCTATATAGTCTGGTTGCCTAGTTCAACGTGCGATCACCTCCTTAATGGACCAAGACGTTGGATCAAGTGTGATTATGCATATTTTTCGCGAACACCCCCGCATTGTATGCATGTGGGCTGAAGCCAACGACTGCTAACTTTCAGAATTACACATATACATAAAAACGGCCGCACAGGAGGCACAAATAATACTTTCGGGCAATAAGTATAAATACAGCCTCATAATCAAAATAACATTGTTTTTACAATGACATGAGTTGTCACTCGAACATGACATTCTTCGAGCACTGAGCCTCTATTAAGTGATCACCTTCTGTTACTTGCTCCAAGTAGTGCTCGGCCGGATCCTGGCCTCCCGCCGGATTCTGGGTCGCAATGAGGGTGGCCTCCATATTTGTCCAATATGCTTTAACGTGGGCAAGTGCCATCCGTGCACCCTCTATACACGCCGACCTCCTCATGGCATCGATTTGAGATACAGCACCGAGGAATTGTTGCACCAAACCAAAATAACTGTCCGACTTCGGCTCCTTCGGCCAAAGATGGTCTATTACACACCGCATGGCAAGCCCGGACAACCTATGAAGTTCCGCCACGGCAGCCATCTTCTCACTCAACGGCAATGGGCACGCGGGAGCATTGAATTGGAACCAGAACAACTTCTCCACTTCTTTATCACCTTGATCCTCGAAAAACTTGGCGGCATCAGCTGTACTCTTCGCCAAGTCCGCATAAGCATCTGCAGGACTCCACCGTCGATCCAGGAGAGCATACTTCGGATCCAAAAACTTCATCTACAACAAGTAGGGGCTCCCGGCCGCGATTTTTCCGGCCTGACAAAGCTCCTCCCGCACATCCCTGATTTCGGTCTGCATCTCCTTCGCCGCATTAAGTGCCTTGTTCAGGTCAGCCGAATTAACCTGATTCTCATTTTCAAGGAGCTCATATCAGTCGGCGGCATTTTTCAACTCCACGGCCATTTCGGCTATCTTGTCTTCGCTTCGGCGATGAGCAGCCTGTTTGGCTCTCAACTCTTCGGCCGCCTTTAGGGCAGCCGCATTGCTAGCCCGAGCTTGTTCCTTGGCTTGGGCAAGTTCCGCCCTCAGGGCTTCCACGGCAGCAACACCGTCTGGAATCCAAACATGACGTATTAATATTATGCCCCTCTTATAATTTCCTATACAACATAATAAGGAAAGCAGAGCACATACCTTGTGACTCGTTCAGCCGCTCGTTCACCAGAGTGATATCAGCATCAATAGATCCAATCTGCCTCCTTAGTTCGGCAACTTCAACGGACTGGTCGGCTGTCGGGCCCTTAGATACCTGCACATATGTACAACGCAATCATTACTTACGCAATATGATCCTCCATTTGCCGCCTAGGGCGGACAACCAGAGTCTCAGGGGCTACTATTCATATGGAGCACACCTAGCGCGTGCCTCACAGCCAAAAAAAATTGTGTATTTTTCACTACATACCTCAAAGCCTCTAAGCAGGATCGTAAATGCTTCATTCAAACCCCTTGTGGCGGATGAAATCTTCTTGAGCACCGTGCTCATTAATGAGAGGTGCTCCTCCGAGAGCACAGCTCGCTCCAGAAGGCCCGTCAGTATGTCCGGCCGGACACTGAACTGTGTCGGATCCTTCTCATCGCCCCCCGTGGGAGCTGAACGCTCTGGGCTCAGGGCGACTGAAGGATTAGCTTCTGGCTTCGGCAGATCCGGACTCCTCCGTGACGACACCTCGGTGTCCCCCGCCTCATGAGGTGGAGAGGCTGGTGCGGTCTCACTCTCCATCATCTTCGGAGGAAGATCCCCGGAAGATGAACTCTGTTGAGAAGAGCTGCTAGCCGGACTGCAAAGTATGGATCTTGGTTAGTGTACTCGGAGAAAAGTAGTACCTTCGAATTTACAGGTAACTTACAGCTCGGTGGAGGGCCGGCTCTTTGGCGGGCATGACGCGGTAAGGACGCCCTTCGGGGCAGGACCCCTGGTGACACTTTCTTCCCCTGCTTGGGCACCTCCATCTCCAAGTCTTCGGAGGCGGCCCTCTTCTTCCCGCGCGGGGAGGAGGCTTTAGACTCGCCTTCCCGACTATCCTCCTTAGGGGGGGTAGCAATTCCCCCGGTTTGGATGCGCAGTGTGTGAAGTTCAGCTTCTCTGTTCTTCCCTTCGTCTTTCCCTGAGGGCATTTTGCTGAGCACCCGGCCAAGCATCTTGGCAATGGTTGGACTACGCGAGCCTTCGGGAAGTGGCGTCGGACACCTGATTCTCTCCGCCTTCCTGAGCCATTCCTGGCCACGGAGGATTTTCAAAATAATGACCATGACAAATATGAACGAAGTGTCTAGTTTCAAGGTTAATTACTTGGGTATCTAGGCGATTGCAGCTTAGGCCCGAATCCTCGGTGGTGTCCGGACATTTTAATTGTGGTCCAAAGAATAATTTACACATCCCTTCAAGCTTCAGGCCGAAGAAGTGCTTAATAGTCCGCGGACCCTCCGGATTGAACTCCCACATCCGTAGAGGCCGGCGTTTGCACGACAACATAGGTCGGATTAGCATTACTTGAATTACACTAACAAGGTTAATGTCCCTCTCAAGAAGCTCCCGGATACGGCCCTGCAGTATTGGTACATCACTAGCGGGCCCCCAATTTCGTCCTTCGTCGGTCCATGATGCCAGTTGTGACGGAGGGCCCGAGCGGAAGTCGGGGGCACCACCCACTTTGTGCCTCTAGGAGTCGTGACGTAAAACCACCTCCGCTGCCATACATCGGATACTTCTGGGAAAGAACCCTCTGGCCATGGGGCATCGGCGTTCCTGCTTATTATGGCACCTCCGCACTCCGCATGTCGCCCCTCGATCATCTTCGGCTTCACATTGAAGGTCTTGTGGCATAAGCCGAAGTGTGGAGTGACATGGAGAAAAGCCTCGCATAGAGTGATGAACGACGAGATATGCAGGATAACGTCCGGAGCTAGATCATGAAAATCTAACCCGTCATAGAACTTGAGCCCCCTCACAAAGGGATCAAGGGTGAGGCCCAAGCCGCGGAGAAAGTGAGGAACAAATACGACGCTCTCATTGGGCTCGGGTGTATGGATGACCTTCCCTGGAGTAGGAAGCCTGTGCTGGATGTCGGCAGTTAGATATCCGACCTCCCTTAGCCTCACAATGTCCTCCTCTTTGATCGAGGAGGCCACCCACTGTCCTTGAAGGTTGGATCCGAACATATTGGAGGATCTGGGGTGTTTGAGTTTGAGTCTCGGGTGTTAGAACTCGAGAGGCGAAGGGGCGCAAGGGTGGTGGAAAAGCGGTGTAGGCCTCGGCCCCTTTATAAAGGGGGTGAATATCAAGAGTCCTCAGCGTGACCGCTCGAGACTTATCTAAAAACGCGGAGTCATACCAACAGTCGTCATGGAGTGGCGCATGCCCATATTGATGGAAGATCTCGTAATAAGAGGAACACGATCTCTGCTTTGGTAGGGCGTGCCAATCAAACTGCCTCGCAACGCGAGTTGAGGTGGGCCAAGAAACACCGGTTCATGTTGGGTCGGGCCACAATGCAAGGGCATACAAAGATTGCCAGCAGATCAGATTTATGTTATGCCCCCTACAGTGGCATGTGAATATCCTTTTGCAGATCCGAACACGGTTCAAGTGTTTGATAGTTACTTTGGAGTATTCGGAGATGGAACCCGCCTTGCAATGCCGAAAACAAGACTGCGCGCCGGACTCATCGTCATTGAAGCCTGGTTCAGGGGCTACTGAGGGAGTCCTGGATTAGGGGGTATCCGGACGGCCGGACTATATACTTCGTCCGGACTATTGGAGCGTGAAGATACAAGACTCAAGACTCTGTCCCGTGTCCGGATGGGACTCTCCTTTGCGTGGAAGACAAGCTTGGCGATCCGGATATTGTGTTTCCTTCTTTGTAACCGACTCCATGTAAACCCTAGCCCTCTCCGGTGTCTATATAAACCGAAGAGGTTGGTCCTCAGAGGGACGATCATGATCACGATCACAATCATAACCATCATAGGCTAGCTTCTAGGGTTTAGCCTCTACGATCTCGTGGTAGATCTACTCTTGTACTACTCATATCATCAATATCAATCAAGCAGGAAGTATGGTTTTACCTCCATCGAGAGGGCCCGAACCTGGGTAAACATTGTGTCCCTTGCTTCCTATTACCATCAGCCTAAGATGCAAGATCGGGACCCCCTACCCTAGATCCACCGATTTTGACACCGACACCCCCCCAGCCCAATAGTCGAGCAGGTTGTGAATTTTCAGGAGGAGCTTAGGGTTTTCTATATTTGAAGGTTGTGAATTGTGTTTTGTGTTGTGTATTTTGAGAGTACTTTCAGATATGAATGTATTTTGAATTTCAGATTTGCAGTATTGAGCATATGAAGTATTTTATGAATTCTAGAGATCTGTTTTTAGCGCTTAAAAAATGTAGTTTTGTAGGAGTATAAAAGTGCAGACAATGTGATTCTCAGAGAAGAAACTGCAAGTTTCAGTTTCAGATAAGAAACTATAAGTTTCAGAGGTAGAGCATTTATATTAACACGCCCTTTTCAAACAGGGATAACATCATGTTGGAAGTTTTATTTATGGTCAAAAATGGAACTACCAACCAGTTAACATCATGCTGATTAAGATTCATGCATAGCACATCTTCATATGATGCACAGCCAAAAAGATATGCTATTTTCAAAATGCCCACACAATGTCGAGTGTGCGAAAAACAGAGAAAACGTGGGAAGAAGTTTTGGCAAGTGTTGGACGTGGTGTGCGTAGATGACAATGGGGACCCACATGTCAATAATGGGAGACGCAAAAAGTTTGGAGATATTTTCCCTCCATCGGGTGGAATCGAACCCGGACAGAACAGCGGTCGGGTAGTGTAACTTGGCCACTGGGCTAGTTCAGTAGTTTCGGTAGAAATAAGGCACTACTTCATGTGGTTTGTTCTCGTCATGCGCCTTTGTACGCTCGCCATGGTGCCGCTGTCTGCCGTTGTGAACATGCTGAACAAATGAGAGGAATCTAGAGAGGACTATACGTGGAGAGGCGGACAGTCGGGACCCACCAGGTCTATGGTCGTACGCAAGCAAGTGCCTCATTGAAAAAATACTTCCTCCTAATGCTATATTGACGTTGGGGCCCACAGGTTTGTCAACATAGTTACATTTTTTGAGGTGCTTCAACGTAGTTACTAAAGGAGATAAATTTACAATGAAGTCGGGGAGCTGGCAGGTATCATTTATTATCAGTGGGCCAGCAAGTATCAGCTGGGTTGTGGGTTGCCCCGTCTAGGCTTTCTTTTTTGACATGTGCATCCCATGACATGCCATTTGTATTTCCTTGAGGGCTGTCATGTATCGAACGGCCTATGGACCTACCAACCGAGGTTTTATTTTTCCTAAAACATCGGCAAACCAACTTATGTATTTTTTTGAAGAAAACGCAGAGGTCTGTTCTATTTTTCTTTATAAGAATAGGAACTCCAGGTCCAACTTATGTTTCCCTTCTAGCTATATTATATATATTTAAATTATTTTATATATTATTCTATATTATTTTTATTCTCATCATATATTTAACAGATACTTACATATATAAGAAAACAATATCCCACATTTATTAACTTATAAAAATAATTGCTTAACAATAAAATCCTTGATTTTTTTACATTAAGGCAATGAAAATCATGGTGATTGTGTACAAAAGCTTGGTAAGATTTAAGGACCAATGTAATAATATATCACTTATTATTTAAATATATTTATAACAAAATGCTTAGCCATTGTTTGTTTTTTGATAACATTGCTGCGCCCAACCCAACTTTATAATTAGAACCAGCCCTGCAAAATCGTGTATTCCGAGAAAGTGCTATGGCCTGTAATTTTTTAGGAAAAAAATAAATGGGCCGCATGGATGCTACATTATTTGTTCAGCCAGCCCAGCAAATTCATGTATTCAAGAAAGTGAAAATGGGTTGTAGTTTAAAAAATTGTCCGCATGGATGCTGCATTATTTGTTCACCCAGCCCAGCAAATGGACTGTATTATTAAAAAAAGATCAAATGGACTCTAAATTCTGAAAAATGGGTGGAATATGTGCCACATTTTTGGAGGCTGAAATGTGGGCCAATAGGTCCAAGCCAACGCAAGTTGTTGTCAACTTAGTCCACAAATGATTCTTACATCATTAGTCGTTGGATTTACATCCAACGACCGTCATCCATCTTCAATCTCTCGTCTTCTTCCTCCAGCTCCGACGGGACCACCTGCTCCCACCTCCTGCTATTAGCAGCTCTGCCTAGCACGCTTCGCTGTGAAGCGGTACACCACCGCTGGCCAGGCCACCATTCCACACCTCCTGTTCTTCTCCACCGACTGCCGAACCGCGCCGCACCAGAACTAGTTAACCCTTGTGCACCTCTCCGTCTGCGACTCCACTCCCGCATCTTCCCAGCTCCGACTCGTTGCTGTCCGGGGCCTCGCCCTTGTCCATCAGCTTGGATGCGCTCGACACGGCATGGTCAACAAAAAAAATTAATACTCCCCCTGCTAACTAGGACCCACCATAGTGGGAGGCTGACTCGTGGGCCTACTAAGTTGACGGGGACAGAGGGCTTTGTCAACTTAGTCAATATGAACGATTCTAGCTCCACTGATCGTACGATGTCCATCCAACGGCCATAGTGCTTCTTCAACCTCTGGTCTTCTTGCTCCAGCCCCCCAAACCAGCGCCGGTCGTGCCGCCTGCTCCTGCCTCCTGTGGCCGGCTATGCTGCCATGGAGGCCTCAGCATCCCCTACCACTCCCACCGCTGGTCAGGCCCTGCGGTGACGACAGCTTCACACCGCAGCCGAACCAGTGAACCCTCGTAATCCTCTCCGTGTGGGCATCCACTACCGCGTCTTCCCCTTTCTAGGCCTCATCATCGTCCACCGTCTTGGTGCTCTCGGCACCGGCGTGGTCAATGTGGTCAAGGAATGACTTCCATCGGAAGAGTACTATACGTGGAGAGGCTGACAGCTGGGTCGACGGCTGCAGCAAGGAAGTGCCTCCTTATTATGCGCAAAATAATGATTCCTCCACCTGACAGTAGGGACCCACTGGATGGGCCACCGTATTTCACGAAAAAAATGTTTCCCCCCTGACTGCTGGGACCCACCAGCTACACCTTCGCATGCAACGAAGTGCCTGACAGTCGTGACCCACCTGGTCGAAGCATACGTAGTGTTGTCATTCTGGTCACGAACGTGTACGTACATGCTAGTCGACTGGTCTGTCTGGAGGCTGCAACGATGAACCATAGCCGAGTAAGGAAGGGCACGCGTCGTAGTAGAGGTGCGCACGTAGCATGTACACGGATGTACAACCAGGGTGCAAGAAAGTAAATACGGACACGTATGTACATACGGGCAGGGTCTTGAATGCCTAGTCATGCATATGTACGGCCAGGGCTCGTGTACATGGAGAGGCAGCGACGGTGTCCTGTTCAGTGGCAGCCAACCGGCTGGGTAGGAATGGAGAAACCGCGTCGTCGTGTTCATCGGGAGGCAAACGGCTTCGACGGAACAGCCGATCGAAACGAGGCATGGCGTTCCGCAGAACGAAGGAAACATCCCTGTGTTCGACCGGCTAGGGTCGAAACGGGATCCTGTTCATCGGGAGGGGTCTGGCGTACCGCAAAATAGAGGAAAGAGACTTGTGTTTGAGTGCCTACAATCGAAACATGGTCCTGTTGATCGGGAGGGGTGTGGCGTACCGCAAAACGAAGGAAATGGACTTGTGTTGGAGCGCTACGGTCGAAATGGGGGTCCTGTTCATCGGGAGGGGTGTGGCGTACTGCAAAACGGGAATCCATGGGATACTGTTCATCTCCACCGTCGACCTCCTCCCGCCTCCACGGGCTACTGTTCATCCACCATAGACCTCCTCCAGCCTCGACATGCGACTGTTCATCCACGGTCTCCTGTTCATCCAGCCTCCACTGCTCCTCCACTAGCTAATGTTCAACCAGCCCTCTCCATGGGGTCCTGCTCAACCACCCCTCCATGGGCTACTCTTCATCCAGCCCTCCACCAGCTACTATTCAACCAACCATCCATGGGGTTCTGTTCATCCAGGCATCCATGGGGTCCTGTTCATCCACCCGAACCGGCACGATCGGGGTCTGTCAGCATCCTGGGAACAGGGGTCCCCAGACTTGCCTGCCTGCGGCCTGCGGCGTGGCTCGAGTGGTGGCCTAGTACAGCCCATCTTCATCAACGCAAGACTCAAGACCCTCGCGAGGGGCCAAGCCTCACTGGGCGGACGACACAAGACTTCCTCAGGAACGGCCTCGCCAGGCAGGCTCGCGAGGAGGCGGAGAGATCAAGGCAGGGTACCTCGCGAGGTGCTCGTGATGCAAGCCATGACGATCGAGACCAGGCGGGTGCCAGGCAGGCGCCGGCCTGCGCAGTGTCCTTGTTTCCTCTTTGGTGCAAAGGGGGCAAGCACAGGCATGGAGTATCGAGGCATCAGGCAAAGGTTACCATTTCAGTGCAATGAGATCAAGACCAGCAGAGCGGCAGGATGGAGGTCACCATGGAGCCCAAGACGGCGTCATCGCCAGTGCCTTTGGCAGCCAAAGACCAACTTTAGTCAGGATAACCTGTACCAGATGTTCCCCTTCAAAATGGCCGTTGTTGGCGCCCTTCCCGCTCAATATTTGGGAAGAGGACCAGGGCCTCTATAAATAGGGCTAGCCACCACATAAGAGGGCATCTCACATCGAGTCATCATCAAATAGAGAGGCGATCGAGCTCAACCAAGTAGCTCATCGCACCAGCTCAAGAACACCTCTCGTGAGGCTGTTCATCCTTTGTACTGTTCATCATCAGCCCCTGAGGCAATCCACCATACCACACACTGGAGTAGGGTATTACACCACAACAGTGGCCCGAACCAGTATAAATCTTGTGTCCCTCGTGTTGTTCATCGTTTTAGCTTAGATTCTCGCGAGGTGATCAGACGCGGATAGGTAGGGGGAAGATCTTCACGCGCACCCCAGAGTTCGAACCTTAAGGGTTGCCGGAACCCAACATCTGACATTTGGCACGCCAGGTAGGGGTGCACCGGAATCTTTCTTCCGCTACCCCGCGTTCGATCTCCCATCGTGTCCATGGCTGACACTCGCCGGGCTCAAGCCAAGCGTCGGGCTGCCCTCACCGCCCGCGTCACCCAGACGGCTCCCGTCGGTGGGTGTCCCCATAGTTCCCCGTCGCCTGCCGCCAACGCCGCCACTGGCCCAGCAGGGAACGAGCAGCAGACCTCGTCGCTGCATCCTTCGGTACGGCGGGAAGGCCGCACCGCCACCCTATCGCTGACTCTAGCTGGATCGTCATCCCACGCCCGTCGCGCCCCCACGGACGCGCACGCCGCGTTGCTCCTGGCGCGAGAGCTCCTGCACTACTGTCCCATCGACGACCTCTATGAAGAGTAGCTCGCTCGCATCACCGAGCTCGTTAGCGTCGCAGGGGGCTCCCCAGCGCCATCCCTCTCGCTGCCTCACCCTCCGTCCTGCGCTTGTGGTGTAGCCCAGGAGGTGCCTCCGCCACCTCCTCCCCAAGAAGGCGCCCTGGCTCCAAGGCGCGCGGCCCCAGGACGAGATCCACCGTGTCCGGCGCCCGCACGACAAGAAAGGAGCTGCAAAGAAATCCCTCGTCCCCAAGAAGGTGCACGCGTGCTCCCGGCACCGGTGCGCCATGACCGCATCCCTACGCCAGCACGTCAAGACCCTGCACTGCTCCAGGCAGCGGCGCGTGGGAACCTCCAAGAGCAAGCCCCGCATCAGCAGAGAGCTCCGGTGGCCACCGCAGGCTACCGCTCCTTCACCACTGAGATACACAGTGTCGCCTGGCCGGGCAAGTTCAAGCCCGACCTGCCCCCTTGCTACGACGGCACTGCCGACCCCGCAGAGTTCCTACAGCTCTACGAGCTGGGCATCGAAGCCACCAACAGGGACGAAAAGGTCATGGCGAACTGGTTTCCCATGGCACTCAAGGACGGTGCCCGCACCTGGCTCCTGAACCTGCCCCCTGGCACGATCTCCTCCTGGGACGAGATGCGCACTCGCTTCATCGCCAACTTCCAGGGCACTCGTGACCGCCCGCCGGCCGTGGGTGACCTGCGCCCCATCAAGCACCAACCCGGAGAGACCTTGCAGAAGTACATCCAGTGCTTCAACAGCGCTCGCCTCAAGATTCCCAAGGTGACCGAGGAGGCCATCATCTCGGCGTTCTCTGATGGCGTCCGTGACGTGAAGATGAAGGAGTTGGCGATCCACGAAGATCTGTGTACGTCTCTGGAGTTGTTCAACCTGGCGACCAAGTGCGCAAGGGCTGAGGAGGGACACCTCTCCCTTCTCGAGCTCCCGTCTGTAGACCTAGAAGAGAAGAAAGCCAAGGCCAAGGATGTGAAGCGCAAGGGAGCAATTGTGCTCGCAGCAGAGCCGGACATGAAGCGCGGCAGGGACCAGCCGGAGTCGTCCAAGGGCAGCCGGTACTGTGTACCACGATCTCCACACCCACAACACCAACAAATGCCAAGAGCTCAGGGCCGTGCGAGAAGGCCGTGTCGGTCGACGCACCAAGCGCAGCGATCGGGGCTACGACCGAGGCGGAGCAAGAGGTGGAGGACGATGGGACGACCGTGGCCCTCGCCAAGGGTGGCGTGACCGGCCTCGCGAGGATCGCTGGCAAGACCAGCCTCGCGAGGGGGCTTGGAGGGATCAGGCTCGGGAGGATCGCCCGCAAGGCAATGCAGGACTTCCTCCTCTGCCACCACCACCAAGAAGGAATGACGACCATCATCAGGACAAGGGGGCTGGGGGCTTCCAAGAGCCACATGCAATCACTTGCATCTTGGGCGGTGCCCAGGCCCTAGCCTCTCAGTGCATCTTCAAGCAGTTTGCTTGCGAGGTGAATGCAATCCTCCCCAAACATGAGGCCACGCGCCCTCTCAGGTGGTCTGCGTGCGCCATCTTGTTCAGCTCAGTGGATCAGCTCAAGTGCATGGCAACGGCCGGTGTCCTCCTGATACTCTGTTCCCCAGTCATCAGCAATGTGCAAGTCACCAGGACCCTTATCGATGGCGGAGCAGGGCTCAACATCCTGTACGTCGAGACGTTCAACAACCTCCAAGTGCCATACGATCAGCTTTAACCAACCAAGCCTTTTTCAGGAGTCACTGATTGTTCCACCATCCTGATAGGGCAGGTCCGCCTCCCTGTCACCTTTGGGCAGCGCAATAACTACCGTACCGAGCTCATTGACTTCGACGTCGCCCACATTCTCTTGCCATACAATGCCATCCTCGGGTACCCCCCCCCCCCCTGGCCAAGTTTATGGCAGTGACTCACCATGGCTACAACGTCCTCAAGATGCCAGGAAATGGCGGAGTCATCACGGTCCCCTGTGAAGAGAAGGATGCGGTGTGCTCTCTCGAGCGGGCCTTCCAAGCCGCGTCAATCGAGGACCCAGACAGCAAGAGTGGAAACCTTCCTGAAGCAGCTCCCAAGAAGAAGAAGACATCACATGGCTCAAGGCCTCAGGAGGCAGGCACCTTCGGAGGCGCCGCATCAGGACACGCGCCCGTCCAAGGGGCGCCACCCTCTGTCACATAGGGAGGCGCGCCCGGTGCCCTCCTCGGGGAAGGCTCGGGGGCTCTCTCCTGGGGAGCCACTGACTTTGCCAGATAACGAGGGAGGCGCTCGGGCACCACTTGGAGGCGTGCTTCACGACACGTTTCCCTCAGGAAGGCACAAGGCAAGGAGGGCCCGACCCTCAAGAGTTCATCACCAAGGTTGCTCAGGAGTTACAGGAATCGAGAGTCATGCGCGGCGACCACCACCTGCCCAGCGTAGCCCCCCATCTAGGCGAGGATGGCGGGCTGCGCATCTGCATTGACTACCCAGGGCTCAATCGAGTCGCGTCTTAGGAGTGCTTCTGGCCTTCACGTGGGGGGCGTTGCGAGGGCCCACCTCACAGCTACATTCGCATGCCCTTCGGCCTACCGAACGCGACTGCTACTCACCAGCGCCTAATGAGAAGCATTCTGGAAGCTCAGGTGGCCAAGCACCACGTGCTCCTGGAGTAAATGGAGGTGGACCTCGCCGAGCCGCCCGGACCTCCTGAGCCTCCCGAGGCTCGGAGCCCCGAGGGCTCATGAGGATTGGTTTCTTCACCATGCACCGCCAGCTACCCTGACACTCGCTCTGCAATGGTATCAGGTGACTTCTCTCAAGTTTCGTTTCAGCTGGGAGCGCCCTCAAGGCAGCATCATTCCCAGGTCGCGTGGGTCTGTCCTCGCGGCATGTATCCATTTTGCTTATGTCTTCAGTTTACCTTGTTGGGGGCACCCCTCGGGCTGCATCATCCCCAAGCTGCTTGGGCCTGACCCAGTGGCGTGGGCCTTCCGCTGCATCTATCTAAGTTGATTTGCTTCTTCATGCTTAACTTGCTTGAGATAATCGCCTGCTCGATTGACACCTACCTTTGGAGCCGCTCGTTCTGGCATGACGCTTGTGCATGGGTCCGTCCCTGCAACATTGACAAATCTGAGTGATCGAGCTCTGTCCGCGGCAGCCCCGCATAGCGCTACCTCACCAGGCCCTCAGTGCCTCAATCACTCCCTTGGAGCAACCAATGGCTGGCTGGCAACCGTAATGGCAGTCCTTGTTTTCCTCGTGCTGGCGTACCGCATCCGCCTAAGGAATAGCGTGGGGGGTGTCGTGAGCTCCCTCCCTCTCTCTCTCCCATATGATCCGCTTGCACGTTAAAAGGGGGGCGCCTGAGCATCGCGACTCAGGGGCTCTTACTGGCTCTCCATCCCTCACCCCCTGGCCTTGACCCATGGCATCGTGACCTACCATACCAGCGGCGGCTAAGCTCGCTCGAGGGCCGGAACCTGAGGACGTAGAGCATGAAGGAAAGTGCGGGGAAGAGGTGAGAAGCTCACGAGGACCCAACCCAGCGACACCCCAGCTGCCGCGTGCAGGCCTGGCACCTCGCCGAAGGACTACTCCAAGTTCACGAGATAAGTCACGCCCCTGCAAAAGCTAAATCAACGCAACGCTAAACCCTCGCCCAATGCGGCCCTGTCACGGCGACGTTGCTTTCCTTTCTTGCCCAACGGAGGCTGCTTGAGCACTAAAGGGGACCTCTCGAGCATCGCGCCTCGGGGGCTCTTACTGGACCTTGGGCCGCTCACCTCCTGGCCTTGACCACGGCATCGCGACCTGGCATACCAGCGATGGTTGAAGCCTGCCTAGGACCGGGACCTGTCAGCGTGGAGCACCAAGCCCTCGTGAGGACAGAAAGGGGGAGCCGAGCTGAGACAGGACAAGCATCTCACATCGCTCCATAATAAGGATAATATTCACAAAAGACATGGTAGACGCCTTACATACCCCCGCGGGGTGTTTTTCTTCGATTCCTCGCAAGGAACAAAAGGTGCCAATCCTAAGGAACGCTAACTACGCATGCCTCCATAAGAGACGCAATCATCAACAGTAGGCCACCCAGCGCCAGCGCCAACCCCATCCATATCAGCGGCGTCGGCGGCTAGATGTGGCTGCCCTACTTCGAGCGCAACGCGAGCTTGGGGGCTCGTAGATGTTGTCGCTCGTCTCTGGAGTCACGTGATGCTCGGGAGAGTCGCTGGACCCTCCGCTTCTACCAGAGGAGCTGCTGGGGAAGCGGTTGGCGGGCCTGGCCCTCGCCACTTCAATGCCCCGGCCGCCTTCCTTGGGGTAGCACTCCAGTCGGCGTCCTTCCGCGTCGAAGACCTTGAAGAACATCAAGGAGGCGCCATCGTATTCAAGATGAATTACGAGGGCACCCCCTGTTCGCAGACCCAGGCGATCTCGCCCCAGCCCCGAGTCATGTAGACCTTGCCCGGAGTGACAACCTCGACCTCCGCTCCGGTCGCAATGGTGCTACAGTCAGCATGCTGCAGCCAGAGCTCCAGAGGCCCCCTCGGCGGCATCTCGAAGGCGAAGGAGGGAGGAAGGTGAATCCAAGAGCGTGGAGGCATAGCGGCATGAAGCACAAGATCGCGAGAAGAGCCCTCGGCATGGACCCCAGGGGCGATGACGCGCACCGCCGTGCCTCGCTGGCGGTGCCGCTCGGCGTCTTCTTCTCCAGGGCCATCAGCAAGGGCGTAGGCAGCGGAAACCCAGGCGGCGGCTGTTCATACCAGGGCCTCGATGTTTCCTGCCATGCGACCACGTCTCAGCGGCCGGGGACCGGTCGCTTCTTCGGCGGAAGCGGGTCGGGACCCTCTCGGGGGGCCTTCCCCTTCTCTTCCGCTGAAAACCGGTGGATCGGCGCCATTGGCGTAGAGTAGAGCAAGGGCGAGGAAGAAGAAGAAGGAGTGAAGCAGAAAGAGATGGACTATGGGGCCTGTCGCCCGTCCGTACTTATAGTTCGGAGGAGGCCAACCGTCGGCCTCCACGATCATAGGTAATCATGACCCGTTTCTGCATGTAGGGACTTGTCAAGTCGAGCAGTTGCCGAGGCAGCATGGGGAAGCGGAGGCGCCCACGTCCAATCAACTGCCACACGGCGCCCAAGGCCGCATGCTGATGGGGCCCGCGGCGCTCCACACTTGCCCCTTTGCTTCTCTGCTAAGCCAAGTCTGAGCGCGCCTTGGGCCCGGGGGCTACTGTCAGCGTCCTGGGAATGGGGGTCCCCAGACTTGCCTGCCTATGGCCTGCGGCGTGGCTCGAGTGGTGGCCCAGTACGGCCCATCTTCAAGACCCTTGCGAGGGGCCAAGCCTCACAGGGCGGACGACACAAGACTTCCTCAGGATTGGCCTCGCCAGGCAGGCTCGCGAGGAGGCAGAGAGATCAAGGCAGGGTACCTCGCGAGGTTCTCGTGATGCAAGCCATGACGATCGAGACCAGGCGGGCGCCAGGCGGGCACGGCCTGCGCAATGTCCTTGTTTCCTCTTTGGTGCAAAGGGGGCAAGCACAGGCGTGGAGTACCGAGGCATCAGGCAAAGGTTGCCATTTCAGTGCAACAAGACCAAGACCAGCATAGCCGTAGGATGGAGGTCACCATGGAGCCCAAGACGGCGTCATCGCGAGTGCCTTTCGCAGCCGAAGACCAACTTTAGTCAGGATAACCTGTACCAGATGTTCCCCTTCAAAATGGACGTTGTTGGCGCCCTTCCCGCTCAATATTTGGGAAGAGGACCAGGGCCTCTATAAATAGGGCTAGGCACCACAGAAGAGGACATCTCACATCGAGTCATCATTAGATAGAGAGGCGATCGAGCTCATCCAAGTACCTCATCGCACCAGCTCAAGAACACCTCTCTCGAGGCTGTTCATCCTTTGTACTGTTCATCATCAGCCCCTGAGGCAATCCACCACACCACACACTGGAGTAGGGTATTACACCACAATGGTGGCCCGAACCAGTATAAATATTGTGTCCCTCATGTTGTTCATCGTTTTAGCTTAGATTCTCGCAAGGTGATCAGACGCGGATAGGTAGGGGGAAGATCTTCGCGCGCACCCCAGAGTTCGAACCTTAAGGGTCTGCCGGAACCCAACATCCGACAAGGTCCTGTTCATCCAGCGGCAACAGCCTCTACT